>NC_132918.1:27928180-28237742 GCF_047675955.1 Chlorocebus sabaeus | reverse complement strand
GCTAGTTTTTGTGTTTTTAGTAAAGATGGGGTTTCATCATGTTGGCCAGGATGGTCTTGAACTCCTGACCTCAGGTAATCCACCTGCCTCAGCCTCCCAAACTGCTGGGATTATAGGAGTGAGACACCATTCTTGACCACAATTCTTATTTTTTTTTTATTTTATCTTTCTTATAGAGACAGAGTCTTGCTCTGTTGCCCAGACTGCAGTGCAGTGGCAGTGGCAGGATCTTGGCTCACTGCAAGTTCCACCTCCCAGGTTCGTGCCATTCTCCTGCTTCTGCCTCCTGAGTAGTAGGGACTACAGGCATCTGCCACCACGCCCAGTTACTGTTTGTATTTTTTGTAGAGACTGGGTTTCACAGTATTAGCCAGGATGGTCTCAATCTCCTGACCTCGTGATCTGCTCACCTTGGCCTAATAGTTTGTTATGTAAATCCCAAAGTGCTGGGATTACAGGTGTGAGCCACCGTGCCTGGCCCTGACCATTATTCTTATTTCACACAAAATATACTTTAAACCAACAATGATCAAAGAGGACAAAGACGGGCATTACATAATGAAAAAGTCTTCAATGAGAAGACTTAACTGTCCTAAATATATATGCAACCAAACCTGGAGTGCCCAGCTTTACATAACAAACTATTAGAGAATTACAGAGAGACTCAGATAACCACAAGATAATAATGGGAGACTTCAACACCCCTCTGACTGTACTGGACAGAACACTGTGGCAGAATACTAACAAAGTTATTTGTGACTTAAATTTGCCACTTGACCAAATTAACCTAACAAATATCTGTAGAACTCTCCACCAAACAACAACAGAAGACACATTTTTCTGGTCCTCACATGGCACATACTCTAAAATTGAACATCTGCTCAGTTGTAAATCAATTGTGAACAAGTTAAAAAAAAAAAAAAACAAAAAAACATATGAACTTCACACTAAGAGAACAGAGCAATAAAAACAGAAATCAATATTAAGGAGATATTTCAGAACCATACAATTTAATGAAAATTAAGCAATCTGCTCCTGAAGGACTTTTGAGTAAAAAAATAAAATTAAAGCAGAAATTTAAAAATTCTATATAACTAATGAAAACAAAGATACAACATACCAGAATCTCTATGAAACAGCTAAAGCAGTGTTAAAAGGAAAGCTTTTATTGCTGTACATGCACATCAAAAAGTTAGAAAGATTTCAAATTAACAATCTAATGCCTAGAGAAACTAGAAAAACAAAAGCAAAACTGCCCCAAAGAAAGTGAATATGATTTGGCTCCATCTCTCCACTGAAATCTCTCTTGAATTGTAATTCTTAATGTTGGCGGAGACCTGTTAGGAGGATCTTAAATCATGTTGGCAGATTTCCTCCCTTGCCATTCTCCTGATAGTATGTGAAGTCTCATAAAATCTGATGGTTTAAAAGTGTGTGGCACTTCCTGCTTTGCTCTCTCACTCCTGCCACCATGTAAAGAAGGTGCTTGCTTCCCCTTAGCCCATCTACCAAAATTGTAAGCTTCCTGAGGCCAAGAGCTGTTTGAAAGTCTTTTCTTCATAAATGATTCAGTCTTAGGTATGTTTCTATAGCAGTGTGAGAATGGACTAATACAGAAAATTGGAACCAGGGAAGTAGGGCATTGCTATAAAAATATCTGAAAATGTGGAAGCAACTTTGGAACTAGGTAATGGACAGGGGTTGGAAGAATTTGAAAAACTCAGAAAAATACAAGAAGATGAGGGAAACTTCAGAACTTCCTAGACACTTGTTGAACAGTTTTGAACAAAATGCTGATAGAGATATGGACAATAAAGTCCAGGTTGAGGAGGTGTCAGATGGAGATTAGGAACTCATTGAGAACTGGAGTAAAGATCACTCTTGCTATGCTTTAGCAAAGAGACTGGTGACATTGTGTCCCTGCTCTAGAGATTTGTGGAACTTTAAACTTCAGAGATAATACTTAAGGTATTTGGCAGAGGAAATTCCCAAGCAGCAAAGCATTCAAGATGTGGCAAGACTGCTTCTAAAAGCCTGTGCTCATTTGCATAAACAAAGAGAACTTGTATTTAAAAAGGAAGCAGGGCATAAAAGTTTGGAAAATTTGCAGCTCAACCATGTGGTGGAAAAGAAAAACCCCTTTTCTTGGGGAAGAATTAAAGGCTGCAGAAATTTGCATAAGTAAAGAATACTCTAAAGTTAATAACCAAGACAATGGGGAAAATACTTCCAATGCATTTCAGAGGCCTTCACAGTAGCCCTTTGCATCATAGGCTCAGACACACAGGAGGGAAAAATGGTTTTGCGGACCTGGTGTAGGGCCCCACTGCTCTGTGCAGCCTTGGGTCATGGCATCCTGTGTCCCAGACACTCCAGCTCCAACCATGGCAAAAAAGGGCCTAAGTACATCTTGGGCCATTGCTTCAGAGAACACAAACCGCAACCCTTGGTAGCTTCCACATGATGTTGGGCCTGAGGATACCCAGAAGGTAAGAGTTGAGGTTTGGGAACCTCCACCTAGATTTCAGAGGATGTATGGAAACTCCTAGACGTCCAGGCAAAAGTCTCCTGCAGGGGCAGAGCCCTCATGGAGAACCTCTACTAGGGCAGTGTGGAGGAGAAATGCAGGGTTCAAGTCCCCACACACAGTCCCCATTGGGGCAATGCCTAGTGTAGCTGTGAGAAGAGGACCACCATAATCCAGTATCCAGAATGGTACATCCTCTTACAGCTTGTACTATGCACCTGGAAAAGCCATAGGTGGTCAATGCCAACCAGTGAAAGCAGCCATGGTGTCCATAACCTGCAGAGTCACAGGGGTGGAGATGCCCAGAGCCTTGGTAACCCTCCCCTTACATCAGCATGCCCTAGATGTGAGACATGAAGTCAAAGGATATTACTTGGGAACTTTAAGATTTAATGACTGCCCTGCTGGGTTTCAGACTTTCAGGGGCCTGTAACCCCTTTGTTTTGGCCAATTTCTCACTTTTGGAATAGGAGTATTTACCCAATGTCTGTACCCCCATTGCATCTTTGAAGTAACTAACTCATTGTGGTTTTTTTTGTTTTGTTTTGTTTTGTTTTCCTTTTTTTTTTTTGAGACGGAGTCTGGCTCTGTCGCCCAGGCTGGAGTGCAGTGGCCGGATCTCAGCTCACTGCAAGCTCCGCCTCCCGGGTTTACGCCATTCTCCTGCCTCAGCCTCCCGAGTAGCTGGGACTACAGGTGCCCGCCACCTCGCCCGGCTAGTTTTTTGTATTTTTTAGTAGAGACAGGGTTTCACCGTGTTAGCCAGGATGGTCTCGATCTCCTGACCTCGTGATCCGCCCATCTCGGCATCCCAAAGTGCTGGGATTACAGGCTTGAGCCACCGTGCCCAGCCCTCATTGTCGATTTTATAGTCTCATAGGCAAAAGGGACTTGACTTTTCTCAGATGAGACTTTGGACTTGGACTTTTGAGTTAATGCTGGAATGAGTTAAGACATCAGGAGACTGTTGGGAAGGCATGAGTGTGTTTTGAAATGTGAGAAGGACATGAAATTTAGGAGAAGCCTGGGGCAGAATAATACGGTTTGGCTCTGTGTCCCCACTCAAATCTCATTTTGAATTTTAATCCCAATATGTCAGGGGAGGCAGCTAGTGGGAAGTGATTGGATCATGGGGGGCAGATTTCTCCTTTGCTGTTCTTGTGACAGTGAGTGAGTTCTCATGAACTCTGATGGTTTAAAGTGTGTGGAACTTCCCCCTTTGCTATCTCTCTCCTGCCACAATGTGAAAAAGATGCTTGCTAGCCCTTCACTCAGATGTGTAAAAGACTGTCACAAAAACTATTTAACACATATCTTGAAATGTAACTGAAAAACTATTTTTTTTACATGTTCCATCTAATATGTAGTTTTATGAACAAGTTTCTAGTGGATACTATTTTCCTAGGGCTACTATAACAAATTGCTATAAACTGTGTGGCTTACAGAAACAGATATTTATTCTCCAACAGTTCTGGAGACTAGCAGTCCAAAATATAAAAGTTAATAGGACCATGCTCTCTCTGAAGGCTCTAAGAGTCTCTTTTTTTTTTTTTTTTTGCCTCTTTTTAGCTTCTTGTGGTACTGGCAATCCCTATCATTCTTTAGCTGTCAGTCACATGGCATCATTTCAGCCTTTGCCTCTGCTATCACGTGGCCTTCTTCCCTCTGTTTTAACATGGTCTTCCCTCTGTGTATGTGCATGTTCAAGGTTTTCTGTTCTTAAAAGCACATTAGTAATTAGAGTCTTCCCTAAGCAGGTGTGACAATTTTAACCTGATTACATCTGCAAAGACTCAATTTCTAAATTAGATCACATTCATAGGTCGTGGAAGTTAGTACTCGACTTTATCTTTTGGGGATAATCCAACCCACAATACAGATTAAGGAATAATCACATAAAACCTGATATAAAAAAAAAATTGCTAGTTCTATGATCAGCTTACATAAATGGGAATTTTGTGATGAAAATAATTTCCTATAGGCTTTTTTTGAAGTGAGCTTTCTTATTAAACTTTAAAATGTATTTGAGACATTAATATTTGATTCATCCCAATGCATATGTACATTTCCTAAGGAATTTTTTGTGTCCCACATTAGGAGTTTTAAATCTCTACTTATATAAAATAATAAGAAATGACTCCAGTAAAATATGTAAATTATTTACAATTATATAATATCAGTATTTCTGAAAAAACTTAAGAAATAGGATTTTAGAACAATGTTTATATATATTATGTGTATGTGTGTGTGTATACATATATATATTGCATAAATATAAATTACAAAAAGAAACCAGGAATTCAAATGCTGTTAATTTTTCCATGTTTTTAATGTTTATTTACTGTCACTAGTAAATAGTTTGATTATAAATACATGTATAAAAGACAATATAGTTAATTTGACAGATAGAAATTAGTTTGCTCAATGTTTGATGTTTAAAAGTCCAATGCAACACCTGTTGGGCTTCTAATATAACTTAGCTTTCAAATTATGAATATAAAATTCTCTAGATAATTTATTCAAAATTATTCAGAGAAAAGTAATATATTTTCATTTGATTTTTAACATATATGTCATAATTTTATATATATACTGAATTATTATAAGTTGGACAACGATACTTGCTTAAGGATATTAAAAATTAGTCAGTTTAAAAAAATCAGAGTGATACATTTATATAACAGCCTTTGTCTCCACTATCACACGACCTTCCTCCCTCTGTGTTTTAACATTGTCTTCCCTCTGTGCATCTGTGTGTTCAAGTTTTCCTGGTCTTAAAAGAACATTAGTAATTAGGTTAGGGTCCTCCCTAAACAGGTATGACAAATTTCACCTTATTACATCTGCAAAGACTCAGCTTCTAAATTAGATCACATTCATATGTCGTGGAAGTTAGTACTAGAATTTATCTTTTGGGGATAATCCAACTCACAATACAGATTAAGGAATAATCACATAAAATCTGACTTAAAAAACAAATTGCTAGTTCTATGACCAGCTTACATAAATGGAATTATTGTGATGAAAATAATTTCCTATAGGCTTTTTTTGAAGTGAGCTTTCTTATTAAACTTTAAAATGTATCGGAGACATTCATATTTGATTTATCCCATAAATACAATAAAACAATCTCTTATTGAGTTCAAATTAGTTTTAAAACGTTAACACATTTCCTTACTTGAAAAAGGTCAATTCATGTACATTAATTACAGTTTTTGATCCCTTTAATGAACAGTACTTGAAGCATACTCACTATTCCATATCTTTCCTAGGTCATCCAAATCGCAATTGATGAAACAGCTGACAAACATTGGAAGGGTTTAAACTTGTTTCATATTTATCAGTTAGAATATATACTTCCATTTTTGAAGTGTCTGATTTGAATCTGATTGACAAAAAGTATGTATTTTTCATAACTGTTGTGATTTTTCAATGTCAGTCTCTTCAAGTCTAATGACATACGTCAAATTATAATCCAATACATTTTGCAATGAAACACATCAGGGACAGCAGCTCAGGACAAATCACCACTGCCATTAGAACTTCAATTTAACAGATTTTCTCCAGAGGTATGCATATGCTTGTCTGCACACACATAGCTGATTTGGTAGTTTTTAACATAGACCTCACTCAAAAGAGACAACTCTATTTTTCCAGAGATACAGTCAAATTTTGGTTGTATTTTCAACAGATTGCCCCCAAATGGTTCTAACACATCTTGTATATATAATCCAGAACTGTTATTAATTCAGTCACCTTTCTAGCAGAACTTGTGATCTATAGTCAACATTGATGGCTTATATTCCAAGAGTGTTCAGTTTTGATGGAGTCCTATATAATATCAATGGGTATTGTGTGTCAATTTATACAATTCAGTTTCTTGGACATCTACTGGAACTTGGCACAAATCTCTCTTTGTTGAATGACATTTGCTTTATTTGTTGCCGAATATGATTTTTAGATAATTGTGGACATATAAATGATTTTAAATTCAATAAAAGCCATTTGTTTTTAAGTAGTAGTATTAAAAACAAACACCAACAAACAGAAAACTGGAACAGAATAGAATACTGAAACAGATCCACACATATATGGTCATCTGGTTTGTGACAACAGTGGTACTATAAAAAGTCTTTTCAATAAATGTTGCTGGGTAACATAAATTTTCATATGGAGTAAGACAAATAAGCTCGCTCCCTTATTCCACACTATTGGCATAATATAGTCACACCTTTGGTATGACCTGCTCCAGTTTACTGTAAATATATCTTTGACCCAGGATTTTTATTCCTAGATATATGTTCAACAAAAATACATGTACATATGCAGTGAAAATCATATATTACAATGTTCATATCTGCATTGTTCATAACAATTCCACAATGAAAACAACCCAAATGCCTACTGTCTTGTAAAAATTTTAAATGAGTTACTTGAAATGGGTATTTTTTTGATGGTTAAATTTGTTAGTTTGTGCAAAGAAAATAACACCATGGTGAGGCATATGAAAATGAAAGAAATATATTATCCTCATAGTTCTAGAAGAGGGAGGTGTCACATGGCACACAAAGGGACAGGAAGGAAGAGGAGGTCAACCAAGAATTTGAGGAGCCCAGAGATAGAGTAAGGGCCTATGGATGAGTAACTTTATTGGGAGTCAGGGGAAGTACAAAAGCAAAAGGTATGTGGGGAATTTACTGGTGCATTTGAATGTCAGTAGGTAACAGTCAGGTGATGGGAGGAAGGGAAGTTTGTGGCAGAGATGAACTTTATCACACTGATATGCCTGGCAGCCTGGACAGAGTGTTCGTCAGTCTGTTGGTACAGATATTTAGGCATCAGGAAAATATGAAGTACAAAAAATTAGAATGTATCTGCCTTCCCGAGTCCAAGTGATCTCATTGTTCAGTTCCCACCTATGAGTGAGAACATGCGGTGTTTGGTTTTCTGTTCTTGATGACGAGTTGATGGGTGCTGACGAGTTGATGGGTGCAGCACACCAACATGGCACAAGTATACATATGTAACAAACCTGCACATTATGCACATGTACCCTAGAACTCAAAGTATAATAATAAATAATAAATAAATAAATAAATAAATAATAATAAATTAAAAAAAAGAATGTATCTGCCAATATTAAATAGATAAATTAATGAACTTGGAATTATACACAGCAATGAAAATGAACAAATTCTATAGATAAAAATATATAATATCACATGCAAAACAGAAAGAATGTAACCTGTTTGAGTGTGTCTATATACATTTCAAAATTAAACTTAAAACAAGACAATGGTACATTTGAGAAAGAGGAAAAGGTGGTGATTCCTTTAGTATAAGAGGGACTTCTAGTAGAAATATTCTACAGTATTTGTCATATTATATATTCCGTCTTTGGTGATGGCTTAACTTATGATAATGCAATAAGCTACAAATCTTAATGTGTACTTATATGTACTGTGTTCTCATGATAAAGTATTTTTAAGCACAGATAATATTTTAATAATATTTTAGCTTTTCTAATAGAGTAAAAATTTTAAAAGATTTTTTTCTTATTAACCTGTTTCAATATTTTTATCATGTTTGTTATTATATATCAGTTTTCTTATAAAGAAAATGAAAAACTTGAAAAATATAGACAATACTAATTAAAATGCTACTAAAAATTCAGAAAGCGATGCTGATATAGGATGAAATCGCTATAAGATAGAATATAATAATAGAATTGCATGCCAAGAAACACACTTTAAAAATATCTAACTAAAGTAACGTGTGGCATAAAATACAGCAAGAACATCTGAGCATTTTATTCTATTCACAAGACTGTGCAAAAATGACATCTGAAAGAAGTTCCACAGCCATGAGAGTTAAATCTACAAACTATGAAAGTGTGTGGTACAATATTTCCATAGAAATTGTTTACAATTCAAATGGGCATATATCATATTAAACATTTTTCAATGTGCATGTATTTCTCAGAGATAAATGATCTTTATTTCTTGTTAGGACGATGCATGTTTTCTTGTAAAAATAATCAGAGAAAGATCTGATTTATTGACTAAAGTCATTTGATTTACTCAGAACTTATCAAAAAGATGAAATATTTACATTAGCCTTATAGAATCATAATACTTTAAATCTGGAATCTTAAAGCTCATATATTTCAAATCTCTCACTTTATAGATTTGCAAATTAAAACCTTTTGAAGGTAAAGGAGAGAGTCATCATAGCAAGAGAGAACTTGTACTCTCATGAAGCAAGCCAAAATAATATTTCTGTAGAGAGTTTCTCATGTATGATTACACACACATACACACACAATTCAGAAATTATTCACAAGTAAAATAAATTTCTAGTCAAATATGTTTGAGAAATCTGTATTCTTAACCACCCTTCTAAATATTAACCATGGATATTGTTATTCATTGATCATACAATAGACATTAAAGGATCGGAAAAGTTATATAGTTAAAAAGAAAAGTGATTAACCCAGATTTTTCCTTGGTTATTTGGCCACAGAACACAACCACCTCCAAAACCCTTGCAAGATAGGTGTTAAAGATGAATTCCTCAATTTATGATTGATTGGGGCTGAAATTCAATGGTCAGACACTTCTAAGTCCCCTGAGGTTTATCCACCCATACCAAAGAGGGTAAACAGGAAAATAAAGAAGGAGAATAAGGTATGCTGGTAAAAAGGATAGGAAGGCAATAATTTGTCTTAATATCCACCAAGTTAAATTTGAAAATTGCAAATAATGAAAATAAGGAATTGATTCTTGTGATATAAAGCCAAAAAGTCCCACTATCTGCAGTTGGTAACCTGGAAACCAAGGAGAACTGATGTTGTAAATTCCAGTCCCAAAGCCAGCAGGCTCAAGATCCCAAAAGAGCTGATATCCCAGGTCAATCAGGCAAGCAGAAGGAGTTTCCTTTTACTCAGATTTTTTTATTATAATCAATTCTTAAATTGATTGGATGATATCCATTCACATTGGGGAGGTCAATCTGCTTTACTCATCTAATGATTTGAATGTCAATCTCATCTAAAAACACCTCATAGACACACCAAGAATAATGCTTGACCAAATGTCTGAGCACCCTGTGGTCCAGTCCAATTGACACATAAAAGTAATAATCAAAAAAACTCCCTACACTGTCATTTTTTTTTCCCTTAGAGATGATTGTCCTTTTTTTTTAGTTTACCCTGGTTACCAAAGTAACGATTGGATTTTGGAATTCATCAAAGGCTTTTCACGAAATTGTGTTTTCATAGAAGGAGTATGTGATTATGCTTTGTAAAATTAAAAATAGCAAACACATATATGCATCCATTCAACAAATTATTAATGTACTTATCCTGTGCATCGACTATCAGTTATAAAGACAAATATACAAAAATTATTCCTGTCCTCTTTCAAACACGGAAAAGAAGGCTTATAAGTAAAATAAATGCTTTTCGTTTGGAATATCTTGATATACAATGAGATACGTTTTATAGGAACATAATTTTAAAAGTCAAAGCAGGGTGACTGCAAGGAGAACAAGTAAGTGGTCAGAAATCATTTACATAAAAGGGGTTTATTTTCTTTTATCTCCCATAGCCCCTTGTCTTATTTTTTGGTTACTCTTAAAATAGCAACAAAAGTCTGTGAGTCTGGGAGGAGAATGGAAGATATATTGCATTTAGGTACTACAGATTTTTATCAATACATAAAGACACAAACAAAAAACAGACTTTGTTCAGTGAGCTATTATTTTTCTTGCTGTATTTACATTTATACAATAAAAATAATTCCACTATTGCCATTGTATTTCTTCATTCTCTTAAAACAGTACTATAAGGCTTGTCAGTATTGGGTGTTAAAATAAGAAAACTCACAGTGAATGGTGAAAGTAGGAAAGAGCTGAAGAACAATTTTACACAGTTTCAGCTCTTAAAAATGATTCTATTGATTATATTTGATCCTGTCTTAATCTCTATGTGAGAAATAATAAAGAAATGCTGGAATAAGATACATTTCTATTTAGATATGCAAAAAATTACTGAAACAAATAGCAAATTTGTCAGGATTGAGTTTTGATAAAAGCAATAAACTTTTAAAATTTTTCAAAGAACGTGGTGAAAATATTCTCAATATTAATTTCTTTTAATAATTAAAAATAGCCAAATTTAAATACTATATTAATTTATGCTGTTTCAAATTCTAATCACTATTTTGTCTAAATCTTTTTTTATGAAGTATTTTAGCACGTTTTTAGCAAAATAGAATACTAGGTCATATTTTAAATGAGATCATGATTAATTAAACATTCTCAACTTATTTGACAAAGAAATCAAATATGTTATTTTATGCAAACAAATTAATTACTAATTACTATGGCATTATTATTTGTTGAACAGAGTTTATATTTGAAAATGTTTTAAATTTTTTAAATATTTACTTAATATTTGAGAACTCTAAGAATGAAAAGAAACACTGTTATCCATAGAATCAGAAAATTACTAAGCAAGAAAGCATTATCGCTTATATAAAACACTTTTCGAGAACAACAAACTCAACTAATAAATGTGATAGGGTTAAGTTTTGTGTCCCTACCCAAATCTCATCCCATAATCCCCACGTATCATGGGAGGGATCCAGTGGGAAGTAATTTAATCATGGGGGCAGTTACCCTCATGTTGTTCTCATGATAGTGAGTGAATTTGTATGAGATCTGATGGTATTTTAGGAGGATTTTTCCCCTTTGCTCCACACTTCTTCCTGCTGCCATGTGGAGAAGAATGTGTTTGTTTTCCTTCCGTCATGAATGTAAATTTCTTGAGGCCTCCCTAACCCTGCAGAACTGAGTCAATTAAACTTCTTTCCTTATAAATTACCCAGTCTTGGGAATTTCTTCACAGCAGCGTAAAAACAGACCAATACAAAGGGCTTAGTGTGATTTTGCCACAGGATCCTTGTGGTGTCACTTTTCTATCTGGAAGTCTCTGGCTGGTGGAGAAAGTTTGTGCTGATTGGTCCATGTGCGGCCATGGGTAGGCCTGGAAAAAGCACCATAAGTCCTCACTATGGTCCATGGAAGTGATAACCCGACCCTCCATGCTTCAGGCCATCTCCAGTTTGAAGGTGGGGCTTCACTGGGTACCCACTCATTTCTACCCAGGAGCCTGTCTGCCTCTTGTCACTATCAACCAGCTGTTAATGTTGAGGAGTCGCTACAGGCCATGCTGAACTGTCCCCAGCTCCCCCTTGGACTCCTTCCCACGCTCGTTGGTGCCTAAAGTCTGGAGGGGGTTGCGGAGGCAGAGTCCCTACTGGGGTGCTGCTTCCTAGTGGAGCTGTGAGAAGACAGCCACCATCTTCCAGACTCCAGAATGGTAGATCCATTGAGAGTTTACACCATGCACCTGGAAAAGCCACAGACACTCAAAGCCAGCCTGTGAAAGTAGCTGGGATGGAGGTTATACCTTGCAAAGCCACATGGGCAAAGCTGCCTAAGAATATGGGAACCCACCTCTTGCATCAGCATGACCTGGATGTGAGACATGGAGTCAAAGGAGATCACTTTGGGGCTTTAAGATTTGACTGTCCTTCTGGATTTCAAACTTACATGGGCCCTATTGTCCCTTTGTTTTGGCCAATTTCTCCCATTTGGAATGAGTGTATTTACCCCATGCCTGTACCCCCGTTGTATCTAGGAAGTAACTACTTTGCTTTTGATTTTACTAGCACATAAGCAGAAGAGACTTGCCTTGTCTCAGATGAGACTTTGAACTGTGAACTTTAGAGTTAATGCTGAAATGAGTTAAGATTTTGGGGGAATGTTGGGAAGGCATGATTGGTTTTCAAATGTGAGGAAATGAGATTTGGGCAGGGCCATGGACTGAATGATATGGTTTGGCTGTGTCCCACCCAAAATCTCATCTTGAATTGTAACTTCCACAATTCCATGTGTCATGAAGGAACTTGGTGGGAGGTAATTGAATCATGGGGATGGGCCTTTCCTGTGCTGTTCTTGTGGTAGTGAATAAGTCTCATGAGATCTAAGGGTTTTAAAAACAGGAGTTTCCCTGCATAAGCCCTCTTCTCTTGTCTGCTGCCATGTGAGACATGCCTTTCACCTTTTGCCACGATTGTGAGACCTTCCCAGTATGTGGAATTTTAGGTCCTTTAAACCTCATTTAGTTGTAAATTGCCCAGTCTCAAGTATGTCTTTATCAGCAATGTGAAAAGAGAATAATACAGGAGACTCATATTTAAATAGTGGGATTTCACTAAATATTTAAATAGTGGAAATAAATAATACAAGTAAACACTGTTGAAATAAAAAGCATAGAAAAAAAAAAAGATCTGAATTTTCCAAATAAAAAGTCATCAACTTGTAGGTTGGATTGATAATAATAACAAAATGATTATAATAGTAATAACAGTAATCATAATTTTAAACACAATGTACTTATATAGCACTTACCAAGTGTCAGGCATTGCTCTAAGTATTTGTAATACATTAACTCACTTAACCTTTACCATCAACCTGTGATTTAGATACTATTTAACAATTGAAGAATCTATGGCATAGACATATAATCTGGCCAAGTGGTTGAATCAGAGTTAATGTTCTTAACATTTTACTGCTGCTTGAAGCACTCCTATGCATAGCTAGGAGTACTTTGGAATGCTTAGGTTAAAGACAAACCCTGGGAGAGCAAGAAACGCTAAAGAAAAAATAATTAGACATACATTACATTCTTAGCTATAGCACTGTAAGCTAAAAGGCAGTAAATTATATATCACTTCAGACAGTTTTATAAATTATTGTGGTTACACAAGAATTAAGAGTGTTTGATACACTGAATCAAATAGTGGAGAAAAGTGTAATCAATAAAAATGAAACAGCACAGAGATGTATAGGGCAAGATAAAGAGGAATTAGAAACATGTATAGGGCTAAAGAGGATAAAGATAAGGAGGATAAAGTTTCATGAGCAAGGAAACTTACAACATATATAATTCAATTTACAATTTAATACATATATAAACAACTAGTAGGTTAAAATTCTGAAGACTAAAGGGACAAGCTGTACATCCTTTAAGTTACACCTGAAATATAATATAAAATCAATCTTAAGATTTCAAAAGGTGAAAAGAAGACAGGAAGAAACTTAGCTTAAATGTTTGTATCGTGGGATGGAAAGATGAGTGAAGAATCAATTATTTTCTTGGAATAGATACTATGTGTAGATAAATAAAATCATCCATATTTTCTGTTTATTTTAAATGAAAGAAAGTTTCTTAAGAAAGTAAAGGAATAAAAGAATGGCTACTCCATTGGCAGAGAAGTGCCAAGGACTGCTGGTTGCCCATTTTTACGGTTATTTCCTGATTATATGCGAAACAAGCATTATTTATGAGTTTTCCAGAAAAGGGATGGGAAATTCCTGGAACTGAGGAATGAAGATTTCTGATAACTTTGGAGATTGTGACATCAAGATAGAGGGAAAACTTTCAGGACTAATGGACAGCTGAAATGTTCATGAATATTGAGCAGGACATAAATTAACTGCAGGGACTAAACTAATAGACATCTAAGGTAATATTTTTGACTTTTTGCTTAAAATGTTGCTGATCCTTTGTTTTGTTTTTCAGAGTTAAGGAGACTTTTAAGCTATTGACATCTTTTAATTGAATAAAATACTCATGTGAACATATTGTGTTATTAAATCAAACAGAAAAACATACTTGTGAAACAGAAAATGTTTGAAAATGGTTTGAAAAATGAATTTTTTTTTCCTATTTATTAATGTCTAATGATATCAGTTTTTTAAAGGCACAAAGAGCAATGTATACATATATTTGGGTTGAGGTTGTTGTGATGGTAGAGGTTTATCAGTTTTATTAGATATCAGAATATCAGATACTAAAATAAATTGTAAATATTGGCATAAAATCAAATATGGATTTAGTAGAATAAAAGAGAAAATTTACAAATATACCTTAATATATTTGAGAATTTACTATGCGCTAGTCCAGAGCTCAAAGAATAGATTATTTAATAGGGTTTCTAGGGTTTTTTAAAATTTTTAAAAATATTTATGGGTACATAGTAGGTGTATATCTTTAAAGGATACATTAGATGTTTTGATACGGGCATGCAATGTGAAATAAGCACACCACAGGGAGTGCGGTATTAATCCCCTCAATTATTTATTTTTTGATTTACAAAAATCCAGTTGCACTCTTTAAGTTATTGCAAAAAGTACAGTTAGGTTATTATTGACTATAGTCACCCCATTGTGTGATCCAATAGCAAATTCTATTTATTCCTCCTTTTTTTTTTTTGTAGGCATTAACCATCTCCACTTCCCCTCAAGTCCTCAACTACCTTTCCCAGCCTCTGGTAACCATCCTTCTACTCTCTATGTTCATGAGTTTAATTATTTTTAATTTTCAGATCACACAAATAAATGAGAACATGTAATTTTTGTCTTTCTGTATCTGCCTTATTTCGCTATACGTAATAATCTCCAGTTCCACTCACGTAGTTACAAATGACAGGATCTCATTCTTCTCTATGGCCAAATAATACTCCGTTGTGTATATGTATCAGATTTTCTTTATCCATTCATCTGTTAATGGACACTTAGGTTAAATTGAGCTATTGTAAACAGTGCTGCAGCAAGCATAGGAATGTATATATTTCCTCAATATACTGATTTCCTTTCTTGGGGTATATACTAAGCAGTGAAAGTCCTGGTCATATTTTAGTTCAATTTTTAATTTTTTGAGGAACCTCCAAACTGTTCTCCATAGTGCTTATACTAATTTGCATTATAGCCAACAATGTACAAGTGTTCCCTTTTCTCGACATCATCACCAAAGTTTGCTATTTCATGTCTTTAGTACATAATCCATTTTAACCGAGGTGAAATTATATTTCATTGTAGTTTTTATTTGCATTTATCTAATGATCAATGAGGCTGAACACGTTTTCATATGCCTGTTTGCCATTTGTTTGTCTTCTTTGAGAAATGTCTATTCAAATCTTTTGTCCATATTTTATTGGATTGTTAAATTTTTTCATATAGAGTTGCTTGAATTCCTTATATATTCTGGTTATTAATACTTTATCACATGGGTAGTTTGTAAACATTTTCTCTCATTGTCTGGGCTGATTCTTCACTTTATTGATTGTCTCCTTTGCTGTGAAGAAGCGTTTTAACTTGATGCACTCTCATTTGTCCATATTGACTTTTGTTGCCTATGATTGTGGGTACTGCTATAAAAATCTTTGCTTAGACCAATGTTATGAAGATTTTTCCCAATATTTTCTTGTAGTTGATTCATAGTTTCAGATCTTAGATTTAAGTGTTTAATTCATTTTTATTTGATTTTTGTATATGGCGAGAAATTGAGGTCTAGAATTTTTCCCCTGGATGTGGATACAGTTTTCCTAGCACCATTTATTGAAGAGACAATCTATTCCTCAGTGCATGTTCTTGGAAACTTGTGTCATGGCGTGTGAATTTGTTTCTGGGTTGACTATTTTATTCCATTTTTCTATGTGTCTGTTTTTATGCCAGTATTATGCTGTTTTGTTTACTATAGCCCCGTAATATAATGTGGTCAAGTAATGTAATTTTTTTTTTTTTTTTTTTTTTTGCGCTTAGGATTTTTTAGACTATTCTGGTATTTTTGTGGTTTCATATAAATTTTAGGCTATTTTTTTTCTATTTTTGTGAAGAATGCCATTGATGTTTTGATAGGTGTTGCATTTAATCTGTAGATTTCAAGTCATATGTACATTTTAACAATATTGATTCTTCCAATCCAGGAAAATGAAGTATTTTTTAATTTTTTGATATATTCTCCAATCTTTTTCTTCGGTGTTTTATAGTTCTCATTCAAAAATCTTTCCAATTTTTGGTTATTTCCTAGATATTTGTTTAATTTTATGTATGGCTATTGTAAATGGGCTTACTTAGTTAAATTTATTTTCAGATTGTTCACTGTTGGCATATAGAAATGGTACTGGTTATAGTAGCAACATAGATTTCCCGTTCCTTTTTATTTGTTCATTTTGTATCCTGTAACATTACTGAATTTGTTCATCAGTTCTTATCTCCTGTCAGATAAGCCATGGCATTAAATTCTCATAGGAGCTTATCAGTTCTAATAATGTTTTAGTGGAGTCTTTAGGTTTTCCCAAATATAAAATTATGTCATCTACAAACAGGAATAATTTGACTTCTTCCTTTCCAATTTAGATGCCCTTTATAACTTTCTCTTGTTTGATTACTCTAGTTAGGATTTCCGGTACTGTGTTGAATAACAGTGGTTACAGTGAGCATCTTTGTTCTGTTCCTGATCTCAGAGAAAAGGCTTTCAGATTTTCCTATTCATTATGATGTTAGCGGGAAAGGTCTGTCATATGTGATATTTATTGTGTTGACATATGTTTCTTCTGTCCCCAGGTTTTTAGGGATTTCAGGATGAAGCGATGTGGAATTTTATCAAATGGTTTTTCAGCATCAACTGAAATGATCGTATGGCTTTTATTCTTCATTCTGATTTTATGATGTATCATATTGATTGATTTGTATATGTTGAAGCATCTTTGCATTTCAGGGATAAATCTCACTTGGTCGTGATGAATGATATTTCTAACGTATTGTTAAATTCTGTTTGCTAGAATTACGTTCAGGAGTTTTGCATCAATATTCATCAGAGATATTGGCCTGTGGTTTTCTTTTTTGGACTTGTCTTTGTCTGATTTTGGTATCATGGTGATACTGGCTTCATAGAATTAGTTTGTAAATATTCCCTCCACCTTAATTTTTTTTGGATAGTTTGAGTAAGATTGCTATACATTCTTCTTTAAGTCTTTGGTAGAGTTCAGCAGTGAAGGAATAAGGTCCAGGCTTTTGTTTAGTTGGATCCTTTTTCTTATGGCTTTAATCTCATTACTTGTTAATAGTCTGTTCAGGTTTTATATTTCTTCCCAGTTCAATGTTGGTAGGTTGTATGTATCTAGGAATTTGTTCATTTCTTATAGATTTTCTCATTTATTGGCGTATAGTTGCTCCTGTAGTCACCAATAATCTTTTGAATTTCTTCAGTATCAGTTTTAATGTCTCCTTTTCATTTCTTATTTCATTTATTTGAGTATTTTCTCTTTTTCTTTTAGTCTGCCTAAATTCTTGTCAATTTTGTTTAACTTTTTAAGAAACTAACTTTTTGTTTCTTTATTGCATTTATTTCTTCCATGGTCTTTATTATTTCTTTTCTTCTACTAATAATGTCTTCTGGCTTACAAGGTTTCAATTGAAAAGTCTGCTGCCAGTCATATTGGAACTCCATCCTGTGTTATTTGTTTCTTTTCTCTTGCTGTTTTGGGACACGTTCTTTATCCTTGACCTTTGTGAGTTCCATTATTAAATGTCTTAAAGTGGTCTTGTTTGGATTAAATCTGCTTAGTGTTCTCTAACCCAGGGTTCTTAAACCCGTGCCATGGACCAGTAGTGGTCTATGGCCAGTTAGGAATTGGGCCACACAGTAGGAGGTGAGTGGCAGGTGGGAGATCATTGCCACCTGAGTTTTGCCTTCTGTCAGATAAGTGGTGATATCAAATTCTTATAGGAGCACATACCCTATTGTGAACTGGGCATGTGAGGGATCTAGGTTGTGTGCTCCTTATAAGACTCAATGCCTGAGGAATCTGAGGATTCCTAAGTGGCCACGGACCACTACTGGTCCATGGCAGGGGTTTAAGAACCCCTGGGTTAGAGAACACTAAGAAGTTTCCTCACAAAATCACCCCACTCTCCAAGGGTCATGAAAAAGTTATCTTTTTAAAAGCCAGGCCCTCGTATCAGAAAGGTTGGTAACCACTGCTATGCCTTCTTGTTCTTGGATATTGATAGCTTTCACTAGCTTGGGAAGTTCCCTCTTATTTATTTGAATAAACTTTCTACTCCTATCTCTTTCTCTACTTCCTTTTTAAGGACAATAACTCTTAGATTAGCTCTTTTGAGGCTATTTTTTAGATTCTGTAGGCATGCCATCATTTTTTATTCTTTTTCCTTTGGTCTTATCTGACTGGGAATTTTTTAATAACCTGTCTTCAAGTTAAATAGTTCTTTCATCTGTTTGACTCATTTGGCTTTTAAAGGACTCTGATGCATTCTTCAGTATGCCTATTGCATTTTCTAACTCCAGAATTTCTGCTTGATTCTTTAAAATTATTTCCATCTTTGTTAAATGAATCTGATAGAATTCTGAATTCCTTCTCTACGTTATCTTGAATTTTCTCAACACAGCTATTTTGAATTCTCTTGGTGAAAGGTCATGTAGTATCTCTGCTTTTCTATAATCATTCATTTGATAAGGTCATGATTTCCTGGATGTTGTTGATACTAGTAGACATTCTTTAGTGTCTGGGCATTGAAGAGTTAAGTATTTATTGTAATCTTTACTGTCAGAGCATATTTGTAGCAGCCCATCTTGGGAAAGCTTTCCAGATATTTAAAAGGACTTGTGTGTTGTAATCTAAGCTGTATTTGCTTTAGGGAGCATCCTGAGCCCAGTAATGCTGTGGTTCTTGCAGACTCATAGAGGTCCTGCCTTGATGATCATGAACCAGGTGCAGAAGAATTCTCTGGATTACAAGTTGGAGACTCCTGTTCTCTTCCCTTACTTTCTCACAAATATACAGAGTCTCTCCCTCTCTATTCTGAGCCACCTGAAGCTGGGGGTAGAGTGACATAAGCACCCCTGTGGCTACCACTACTGGGACTGCACTGGATGAGACATAAAGCCAGGGTAGCACTGGGTTCCACGCAAGGCCTGCTGTAACCACTCCCTGGCTACTGTCTATGTTCACTCAAGGCCCTGGGGCTTTAAAATCAGTGTTGGCAAAGCCAGCCAGGCCTGTGTTTCTTCCTTTAGAGTGGTGAGGTCCCTAGGTCCCAGCTGAATTCTGAAGTGTTGTCTAGTAGTCAGTGACTAGAGTCAAAAAACGTTTAAGTCTACCTGATGTTTTGTATTGTGACTGAGCTGGCCCTTAAACCACAAGACACAGTTCTTCCCTCTCTTCTCTCTCCTTTCCAAAGGTAAGGGAGCCTCACCCCATAGCTATTGCCATCTCAGGCCATGAGGAATACTGCCAGGCTACCACTGATGTTCCCTTAAGGCCTAGAGTCTCTTAAGTCATCTTTTGGTGAATACTTCCTAGCCTGGGACTCATTCTTCATGTTAGTGGACTTCCCTATTGCCCAAATCAAGTGCAGAAATGCCATTCAAGAGTCAGGTCTTGTGATCAGCAATGTGAAGAGTCTGCTTGGTGCCTATTCCCCTATGGCTTTGCCAGTACTTAAGGTGCAAGACAAATTTCCCTCTAATTTTCCCTCTGCTTTTCTCAAGCAGAAGAACTTTTATCCTGTAGCCACCACAGATAGTAATGTTGTGAGTCTACCTTGAAGCCAGCAAGTCTTGGAGGCTCACCCAAGGGCCTCGATGTAGTACTTGGATATCACTGCTGGTTATTCCGAGACCAAGGACTCTTCAGTTACCAGGTAATGAATGTTGCCAGGACTGAGTTATTCTCTTCAAAGTAACAGCATCCCTTCTATCCCAGGATGTGTCTAGAAATGTCATTTGGGAAGTAGCACCTGGAATGAGGGCCTCATGACTCTGACGGTTGTCCTATCATGCTGTAGTTGAGCTGGTATCCTAGATATAAAGCAAAGTCCTCCCCACTCTTTTCTCGATTGGAATTTAAAAAGTGGCTTTTGGAGCCACAAGCTGTGTAGTCTGAGGTTAGAGAGGTGATGCTGTTACTCCTTTGGCTGCCCTAGCTGGAGTTTCAGTATAGCAGGTGCCCCCTCAGTCCACTGTCTTTGGGCCTAGTTCAGCAGCAAGACCCTCCTAAGATTTGCAGTTCTTGTGTTGTAGACTGCCTATTGAGTTGACTTGGAGACAAATAATGCTGTAGCCCTCAGTGGTAAGGTTTGCTGGCACTCAATTCAGTCCACTGGAATTGGTGATTCCTCTCTCTCTAAGGCTGATTTAAAGGCTCCCTCTGTGGGTAGGCATTGGCTGAGTTTGGTCAGGTTTTCCTTTCTGCTCTAAGAGGACAGCTCTGAGTTCAATGCCTTGCAATTGCCGTGATCTCCCTCCCCCAGTGCCCAGAGAAGCTCTCTTCAGCATACTATGGCTTCCAGGGTTGGGGAAGTGGTGGTGTTTGTAATTCAGGGCTGTTTCCTTCTCTTCAGTCCCTCTTTCAGTGACATAAAGTTAAAACCAAGTACTGAGTGTTTACCTAATTTTTGGTACTCATGAAGGTTTTGTGGGTTTTTTTTTTTAATTTATTTTTATTTTTTATTTTTTTCTGTGTAGTAGTTGTTAACTTGGTTTCCTTGCAGTGGGAGTGATTGGTGGAGCTTTCTTTTCTGCCATCTTGCTCTGCCTTTATCAGATTGCCAGTTTAACCAAATATTCATCTGTAAATTCAATATAGCAAAAAAACAAAACTAAATTTTTTATTGGTTTAATATTTGAAATAATCAAACTGAGTATAGTATTAGGGTTTTCCAGAGAGACAAAACCAAAAGACGTGCACATATAAAGGAATTGTCTCACAAGGTTATAGAAGCTGGTGACTACAAAATCTGTTGTGCGGGCCAGCAACCTGGAGATCCAGGACAGCCAATGATACAGATAAAGTTCAAAGGCAGTCAACTTGAGAATTTCCCCTTGTTTGGGAAAACATTTTTTTTTTTCCTCTATTTAGATCTTCAACTAATTACATGAAACCCACTCACCTATTTTTTTGCTCAAAGTTCAGTGATTTAAATGTTTATTTCATCCAAAAAGAACCTCTAAATTGACACATATAATTAACTATAATAAAAACACAACACAAAATACTTGAGAATAGTAAGGAGGATGCAGCAATGAGTTTCTGAGACAAATGTAAAAGCAGTGTCAACTAAGAAACCCCCTATACCTTTTCATTCTGCCTAGGGAAGAATGTAATTGGCAGTGAGTTTTGTATTTTCTCTTGAACTATATATACTTTGCTAAACTATATTTTTGATTGCTTAACTGAAAGCGGGAGATGGAGGATTGAAATAGAGATCAATGAGGCATTAAATTACCAGGATATGTCTGTTCCTTCTGGTTCCACCTCCCCCTCCCAGGATGTTACTGAAAAGCAAAGAGTTACTTTTTATAGAGTTGTTTACCCTTGAGAGAAATCATTTAAGAAAAAGTTTATTTTTTTGTGGTTACAATAGTTTTATTTCTGAAGATAAAATTTAGTAGTTATGGAAACAATATTTTTATGGCCAGAGTTTGGTGAAAAATATAATGTTTTCTCCAGTTTATTTGCTTTTCCCCCTAAATTTGCATATTTAAGGGAGCACTTCTATATTCCACTCATCAACAAAATATCAGAAAGTTATTTAAATTTATGTACTTCATTAATATGTTTATAAAACCTTTTCTGTAAGATGATTTCAAAATTAGGAATACATACTAAATTCACACTATTCATTAACTGACAGAAATATGCAAATGAAAAATGACTGAAATTGGAATACTTTTATTTCTTATGATGCTCATGAAATAGATATAAATGTTTTCATTTCTGGTATCTGGTGAATATAATTGACGCTATGTTACAAAATATTGTTCCTGCTGACCTTGTCATTCTTCACACTTTCTATACTATTTTATAAAAGATAAATCATCCTTGCCTGAGTAAAAGAGTTTTTTCAAGGTTGCCCTAGAGTAAGAATTATATTACGAATTAGGAATAAAGTGCTAGTTGTAAAGAGAAACCAATAATTCACTTTTTTTAAAAAAAAAAGTAGAATTTTGGCTTTCAAAAAGATTGTTGAATTTAAATTTCTCTTTATAAAACAGACTATGTGGCTAGTATCAAATACTACCATTTCTTCGCTTATAAATATTCAAGAAATAGAGCCATTATTTTTATTCAAAGAGGTAAAAAATCATAGAAATGAGGATCTTGTCTGGTCACCTCCCCTTTAATTTCGCTTCAGTGAACTTGGCTTCAGCATTCCTCCATAAGCAAACCACAGTACCAGTTCTTTTATGACATCTCCTACAGTAAAAAATAATTGATGGATATTTGCTCAAAGTTTGAATTTAGTGGAAAGCAAATGAATAGCAAACAAACAAAAACAAAAAGCAAAGAAAAACCATCAGGCAACAGGTGCTATTTACTGTTTCAATGTATTTATTTTTCTCATTTGCCAACTCATGACAGGTTTTCATTATCAGTGTCCTCTAACTCCCAAAGTTGACTATTCTTTTTATCATGTTCCACTTACTTCTGACTTTCTTTTTTTCCTGCAGAGGTTGAGAAAACTGTTTCTCTGATGTATCCTCTTTCTCTCACTTTCATGTATGACTTTCTCTATATTCTTCATATTAATTACCCTATGTGGAGGCCTCTTACATTGAGAATTTGCAAGCAGTTATCTTCCCTGTCTCTATTGTGATTAGAAAACTCTACAACTAATCTGTAGAACCTTCTACCATCATGGAATCTATTTGCACTACTAGATAATAGTTTCAATTTTCTTTTACTATCCTTTATTAAATTATTTCAGTTCAGATAGACTTTCTAAGTTTTCTCATACTATATTTAAACATTAAAATAGGAATGAAATATATTTAGCCTGCTGCATGAGGTCAATTATATTCCTTTGACATTAATTACATTGTATGTGTCAACAAATGCTCAGAGAATGCTTCTTTGAGCTGTCTTTCATGGAAGGTAATTACAAAATAATGAAATTTAAATGAAACATAGTCAATTTGAGAACACAGTATATGAAGAAAAACAGAAGGGAGACTAATTTGTCTCTTTATTGACTACCTCCTGTGGAGATAGATAGATGTTTGTTCTAGCTTTTCAGGCACTACTGTTCCCAGTGGTAGAGGTGATGCAGGCATACTTATCACTAATTACCAAATAAATTACGTTAAGCAAATATTTACTGAGTGCTTTACATGTGAGAGAAGAAAATACATAAGAAAGGATATGTTTACTTAGGAAGTACTTGCTTCATTCTTAATTTGACTAGGTCAAATTTCACTATGGGGTGTCATAAAAGCACCCAAGTGAGAAGTCTATGATTTATAAGATTCAGTCTTTTATATATATATGTGATTCTCCCTCAAGCTAATCTTCATATTTAATTCAATCCTGTGACAGAGTTAAAATATGCTGTTCTGCCATATTGACTATTTAAATTAAAGACACTTTAAAAAGAGCAGATGCAAAAAGATCATTTGAGCTTCATGCTGTTTCTTAAGAGCAGGAGATGAAATTCCTGTCAGAAAGATTCTCTACCTGTACTAGAGCAAAAGGTAACATTCTTATCCTCAAGGGCAAGCAGTTGAGATCCAAAGAATATGGTAAAGATCTTGTTAGAATGACTGTTATCTTTTAAGTAAGCCTCCACAAATATTAAGTCACATTTTTAAATTTTACTATATTTTGTCCAATCCACTATGTAAGTACCTGACTCTAACTGCATCTTTAGGGTCTTTACTTCTTTATAAGGGTCCCTGTGCCATGTCAAACATATCAAAATTTTCTCCTGTTAATCTATGCTATGTTAATTTAATTCTTGGACCCAGCTAGGATCCTAGGAGAATGGACACAAGGTTTTTCAACCCCTACAATTCCCAGGGAAAAATATTTAAATGTAAAGATAAAATAAAGAGAAATTTATTGCCAGAAACCTTGATTAAAATAAATAAAACGAGTGCTTCAAGAAGAAAGGCAAGAATGTCAAACATAAACCTTGAAATGCACAAAAAAAGAAAAAGAAAACACTGGGAATTATATATGATATCTTGTGTTGAACCATGTTGAATTGATATATATATAGAGGACAAAATAGTAGAATATTAGTAATTGTATAAAATTCAACCTAATATATTAATATGAACTATGACAAGGAACATCCACTGTCATTCTCTAAGATCTGCCTGTCTTCTTCACAGGCCAATTGGGAAAGTTGAATGGCGATGTGGTGGGAATCACAACTCCTGTGTCTTTCGAGTTCTTGATGGTAGCACTAATCTCTGCAGTCTCTCCAAGGGATATGATATTGTTTTTTATTTACTATTTTTCTAGGTAGAGGCAACTCTAATAGCTTTAATTTGGCCTTTTCCATCATAATTCTTAGCCAATCAGTCATGGAGCCAATGTGGGGGTTCTGCCTACTGCTAAATATATCTATGCCAATTATGCATTCTTGCACTGGGGAAATGGCCACAGGATGAGTCTGGGTATCCACTGGACCTACTGTAAGTCAGACCTGAGCTAAAACTGCATTAATTATCTGACCTTCATAATCCTCTACTTTAACTAGAGGACTACAATGATGTTTTAGGTACCCTGGAATCAATGTCAGCTCAGAGTCTGTGTCCAGTAGTACATAAAATGTCTGATAATTTCCCTTTCCCCAAAGCACAGTTACCCTGGTAAAAGGCTGGAAGTCATCTTGGGGAAGAAAGGGAAAAAGATTAATGGCATAAATTGTCGGTAGTGTAGTGGGGTCCTTCCTCAAGGGGACCCAAACTTCCCTTCATTCAAGTAGTTCAGGGTCTGTAAACTGGCTCATTGGTTGAGGGGCAGATTCTATGTTTTTATAATTCAAATTAGTCTTTTGTTCACTCGACCTGGAAGTTTTCTGCTTATATAAATTAACTTGGAATGCAGTAGACTTCCTATCAATTTTTCTTATTAGCCAATGCCAGAGCTCTACACCAATCAGACTATTGTGATTGCTGTTTTGCCTCTGCTCTCCTTTACGGTAGCTATGCCCACCTTGCCATTGATAATTGAGTACCACAACTTGGCCCCTGCCAACTCAGGAACCAATTATTCGCATTGAATTTAAATTTTGTGGTTAAGTGACTGTGGTTCCCGCTGTTAGAGCTGACATACGGAGAATAGCAATTATGGGGCTCTTCACAGATGCAGCTGCTGCTCTCTCAAATCTGTTGTGCAAAGTGTTGGTCAAGGGTGTGTCTTCTGGACCCTCCCAGCTGGGATGAATATGTCTAAAGTGACTAATCCACTCCGCCATCCCAATCGCCCTAAGCCTTTGGCTCTCTTCCTCTACATTAAACCAAGGGAGATCAGGCATTTCCACGTCAGTCACAGCGAGCCATCTTTTAATCCATATTTCAGCTAACCAAGCAAATAAACTATTAGAACCTTTTTTAACTCCTCAACCTGCAACATTAAATGCTGAATCCCTACTTATTAGGCCCAAATTAATAAATTCAGCCTAATTCAACTCTATATTCCTTCTGCCATTATCCCACACCCTTAATTTCCATTCCCATGCTTGTTATTCAGATTTTTGCTTATATAAATTAGAAAACTAAAGCCTTTTTTTTTTTTTTTTTTTTTTTTTTGAGTGTAGCACACATCCTCATGGGCCACACTCTGAATGTCACCTTCAGGGGCCCGCCAGGACTTTAGTCTAGTTATAGGTCTAGAAGCAAACAGGGGTGTTGGGGGTGGCTACTGAGGAGAATCAACATTATTTTGTCTGACAACTGCCTCAGGGGAGGCCATCACTCTTGCCTCAGGCAGCACAGAGTTTATCTCCTCAGACAAAGGTGCAAAGGCCAATGGCAGTGTGGGTCAGGGAGGGGATGTTGCCAATACTGGGGATGGGGAATCTGCTTCTTCTGGCAAAAAAAAAAAAAAAAAGGGTCATCAGTGTTTACAAGCTCAGTTTCCCCAGTTTCACCAGGGTCCTCTCACACCTCCCCATTCCAAGTTGTAGGGTCTCATTTTATTTCCAGTCAATGCCCTCAGTTTAACAGTAGACACATGGTGAGGCTGTGCATGCACCTTTCATTGCAGGGCAGCCACTCACATGATAAGAGCTTGTGTCTGTTTTTCCACAATTTCAGTTCTTTCTCCACAGGAGATAAGACCCTCACTCAGGGCAATCTTAGCAGACTTGAGGCTAAGTATCTGTTTCTGAAGCTGGGAGTTAGAATCCCAAGTTTATCATTTCCTTTTATCACTTTGTCCAGTGAACTTAGGTGCAACCAACCAACTTCATTATGTTTCCTATTTTTTCACATATAGTCAAAAGTATTATGTAGAGTCACTAAACTCCTTGCCTCTCAGGAGCAGTGAATCAGGAGTGTCAGTTGAATGCATTATTTTGCATAACTCTCTGAACAGTTTATGCCAAGGACTATCAGTGTTCACCATACTATTAGAAGTACAGTCCTTAACATTTTGGGGTCTAATCATATTAAGCAGCCATCCCCAGAATTCCCAAAATCAACAAAAGAACTCCATTCTTAATATTCTTTTCCTCTAGAACTACTCCTGGTATCAAAATCTGTATTAATCAAGGTTCTCTAGAGGGATAGAACTAATAGGATAGGTGTGTGTGTGTGTGTGTGTGTGTGTGTGTGTGTGTCCTATAAGACATATATATATCCTATATATGTGTGTGTATACATATATGTGTATGTGTGTATATATCCTATAAGATAGGATTAAGAAGTATTAACTCATACAATCACAAGGTCCCACAATAGGCCATCTTCAAGCTTAGAAGTAAGGAAGCCAGTCCAAGTCCCAAAGCTGAAGATCTTGGAGTCTGATGTTCGAGGGCAGGAAGCATCCAGCATAGGAGAAAGATATAGGCTTGTAGGCTGAGCCAGTCTAGTCTTTTCATGTTCTTCTGCCACCTTTTTATTCTGGCCATGCTGGCAACTGATTCTATTGTACCCACCCAGACAAAGGGTGGGTCTGTCTTTCCCAGCCCACTGACTTAAATGTTAACTTCTTTTGGCAGTACCTTCACAGACACACCTAAGATTAATACTTTGCATCCTTCAATCCAATCAAGTTGACACTATTAACCATCACAGGTGGCAATGTGCTATATAAAATATATGAGATCATGAAACACTATTACGACCAATGGGACATAATCAGGTGGTCATTTCAGCTTATATCCCCATTACAGATGACAACCATAATATTTCCCTCCTTCCTGCCTGGTTAGAAAAAGGAAATATATTACCACAAAACCATAAACATGTGGTAAAAAACTGAGCCTTGAAGTGTGAAAGTGAAAAGATGGAAACAGACTGAATCTCTGAAAACAACTTTGAGTCACCATGCTAGCTGTGCACTTCAGGATACAAATAAATCTTACTGTGAGCAGTTTTTTTTGTTGTTGTTTGTTTGTTTGTTTGTTTGTTTTTAAATTTCAGAAGACTGATGAATGTATTCCTTATGAATGTATCCACCCACTCTGTTTTGTTCATACTCCTTTACATACAACAATGTAATCAGCAGGTTAAGTGAACAAATACATGTTCAAGGAATATTTACTTTACTCTTTCTCCTGACCATAACCAGACCAGAGCCCAATAAAATAGCTCTGTAGCTCTGAAGAGATTCTTAAATATGCACATTCAAGTTAATATTTTAGTACACATACTCTTCTAATTTAGTTTTATCAGTAGATACACATCAAGACTCTTCTCTGGACTTTCTCATAATATTTTGCAAGAGTTGACATCCTCAGCTTCTAATTTATAATTATTAATTTACTTATATTTATTTTTACTTTATAATCAGGAATAGATTGGGGATCAGAGCATAATACTATTTTATTAAACTATTTCATTGTTTTCAGCTCACCTCACACTTTATACTTCTGATAACAAGAAAGCAAATCATTACATCTTCTTGTTTGATTGCTCCTCCATATCAACGTGATGATCTGTCTATATTGTCCTCAGTTTGCATGCATGACTCATTACATTTCTGCCAAATATTCCAGTGGATGTTTTCCATTACTAGATTAATGCACTCTCTGATTCTTTCTCTGATAAGTATGTCTCGCTTCACATTTTATCTCAGACAAGTTAATAGCTGACCTCCTTAGTGATATTTAGAAAATTAGATGAACAGAAACCAGTATGTTTTATTATTATTTCCAAGAAACTTTTATTCCTTTACCCACAATTGGGGTCACAGAAGAAGTCTGAGATTTTGATCAGACATCTGCCTTTATGGAGGCTTCCAGTAATTAAGCCTGAGAATGTTTTCAGCATATAAAGAGAGGAACGAATTTAAAAGATAGCAAGAAGGAACAATCAAGATGTTAGTGAATTGTATTTTAAAAACATTTGGGAAGAAGAAATTTCATAGTACATGATATCTGATAATTAGTGATATTTGACAGAGAAGTATCAGATTTTGTAAAGAAATAATATTTTGAAATTAGAAGACTAGATAATAAGGCCATGTGAACTTTTTTAAATGAGATATTATTTAACATAACATTCACCTGATTCTGATTTTTGAGGCTGAGCTTTGCTACAGACCATTAGGCTTTGACTTGAGCTACTGAGATTAGACAGCAGTAAGACAAAATAAGAAACCAAAAATCTAATGTGAGAAAGTAAAATGATCAGCTGGTTGAACTTAGTTGTATTTTACTAATATGATAGAAAATAAAGCCATTTGGTGAATTGATAAGAAAATGCTAGATAATGTTTTTATAAAGTTCTAATTTTCTCTCATTTTTATTATGGTAACAATTAAAACTGAAATTGTGTTACCAGTAATTATTACTGCCATGCTGATATTTCATAGATACTATTTGGTGCTTTGGTATTGAGATATTAGAGTTATAAAGAGAAACAATACACGTTTTATGCTTTTGTGTAATGAAGAGTTTTCACGCTTCTCTTTAAAGTTTGAGATTATTCTTATTAACCAAATTAAATAAGAATTATTTCACTGCTTTTCCCTGGTTTATTTGTACTTATTGAAAAGTTTATGTAACTACAGCAATAAAGTATACAACTAAGATCAACTTCCTTTTCTTTCCAAATTTAAGGCTTTTTATAAAAAACATTTTTGGGTCATTTTCAGAGATGTGTGAAACCAACATCAAAACGGCCCCCATTTGGGAATTATGATTTGTGATTGGCAACAAAGCATTAGATCTTCAGGTGTTGGAAATAAAAATTAAATAGAAATACCAAACGATAAATAGTGAGTGATGCCACGTGGCCAAGTGAAATTACACAAGACTTGGTAATGAGATTACAATGTGCATCTTGAGACATAAGTAAAAATCTCAAACCTATATAAGGTCTGGAGCTGAAACTCAGCTACTAAATTCAGTACCTCAGCCTCCCTAATGAATGTAAACGATGTGTTTCCTGAAACACAGTGAGATAAATATTCAAATATAGTACACAAGTGTAAACAACAGTTAGGGTAGTAGTGGTAATGGTGCAGAGCAGTTAAGCCTCATCATTCTTATTATTGGGAGGGTTTTTGGCTTTGCCCAGGAAAGAATTCAAAGGCCAGCTGATAGTGTTAGCAACTTTTATTGAAGTGGCGGTGTACAGCAGCAGCAGAGGTACTGCTGTTTGTGGAGCAGGGCTACACCAGAAATAGTGTGCCCACAGTAGCAGCTCTGAGGCATTTCTGCAGTCATATTAATACCCACTTTTAATTATACAGAAATTGAACAGTGGACTATGTAGAGATTTCTAGAAAAGAGGTGGTAACTTCTGGGTTGTCGGGTGGTTGACATGGAAAGATGCAGTAACTTCTGGATGTTGCCATAGCAATGGTAAACTGCCATGGTACACTGCTGAGCATGTCTTATGAAAAGCTGCCTCCACCCTGTCCCTGTTTTAGCTAGTCTTCAATTTGGTCTGGTGTCCCAGTCCTACCTCTGGAGTCAAGCCCCAACTCCTACCTTAGTACCCTGTCTTCTACCTATATGTTTTTATTGGTAATCCAAAATATGTCCAAGATGAGCATGGCACATGTTCAAGTGGTGACTGACTCACTTTGATCCTATTTGACCCTATCCCCACTTCCAACCAAACTAAAATGTATCCTGGAGGTCCAGGATTTTTATTTGTTGTATTTATGGCAGTCACTTCAGTGACTTACACAAAATTCTGCCTTACATGGAGTAGGTACTCAGTAAATTATTTGCTAAATGATTTAATTTTTTTATGGTATAGACAAATTACACGCAAAAGACAAATATCTGGACACACTAAAAAGGACTGACAGGAGTGACATCACATCATGTAAACAAAATATAGATGTCCATAAGTTTATTACAAAATTTGAGCTTAGTTAAATTTTTCTATGTCAAAATGAAGAATTATTCATTTCATAAGAAAAATTTTATAGTTAATCTTACTCTCAAAAATAAAAACATAAAAGTTTTTAATTCAAAATTATAGTTTTGTTGAAGGACTTACACAGATCCCGTAACGATTTCTAAGAAAAATTGTTTCATTTCAGAGAAATTTAATTTTGTCCCAATTACAGGTTGTTTTTTAGTATTTATGAACTTGGCTATTAACAATTCACTTAAAAGTTTTGCTGTATATTTTTAGAACATTCTTGGCCCATACCTCTTTGTTAATATAATAATAATATCACACCTGTAATCCTAGCACTTTGGGAGGCCGAGGTGGGTGGATCACAAGGTCAAGACTTCAAGAGCAGCTTGGCCAACATGGTGAAACCTCATCTCTACTAAAAATATGAAAAAAATTGGCTGGGCGTGGTGGCATGCACCTGTAATCCCAGCTACTCAAGAGGCTGAGGCAGAAAATTTCTTGAACCCAGGGGGCAGAAGTTGCAGTGAGCTGAGACTGTGCCACTGCACTCTAGCCTGGACAGCAGAGCAAGACTCCATCTCAAAAAATAAAAAATAAAAAATAATAATAATAAAATCAATAACAATACATAATGCGGTTAAAATATAATTCTATTTTAAGTATCAATCTCAAATACATATTGTTACATCTTTCTCTTATTTTATTATACTTCCCTTTATAGTTAATTTGTAAATATCTAATAAATTTGAAATGCTGACAAAAGTTAAATAACATGTAATGATCTTAACCGTAGTATTATCTTTAACAACTTAATTCAACTGCTGGAAAAATTAATTCATGGAGAAGGCATCATCTAAGAACAATTTCATTGTGTTAAATTGCTTTATATTCAATATGCTCATTTAGGCATGAACACCTTTTCATTTAGGGGCATTCATCTTACAAAAGTTCAGAAACTTAGAGCATTAAGTTGACTATGCTATTTTTGTTCTTGCTAAAAGAATTGCTTTAAGATTGGAGCATGAATACTCACTTATCTCAATGATAATATGACTTAAATTAAATACGTTTTACCACTTACTTCAGAATAATTACTGTTACGAATGACTATTCTCAGTAAATTACTTCAAAGACATTGATTTTACCAATTAAATCTTTCTATATATGTCTAAGAACAGAACATCTTTCATCTGTGCCTCAGCTTTCTACAATCATTAATTTTAATGCTCATTGGTTACATGCACACTCATTTTGTCTAGTTTTTTCACATCTATTTTTCAGCATTGGAGCAGAACAACCCAGCTCACAGCCTTTAAAATTAAAATTTCTTTTGATATGATACAGAATCACTGGCTAGTCACTTATTTGAATCAGATAGCACTTTCACCATTTAAAATGTTTTGATCAATGAAGGCAGAATTTGATATAGTAACAATTTTTTAAACTTTAATTCAAAATTATATTAGTAAATTAAATATGGGTTGTATATTATTTTCTCATGTCTCTTCTCTCTCCTGTCTTTTTTCTAGCTAGCTTACACCTGATAATAGCATGTTAAACCATATTCATTCACGTTATAAGTTTTAAATTCTAAGAAATGAATTTATTTGGAGAGAGTAACTGGAGATTTAAAAAGTAGTCATCACTACTTAATATAATATTTTATCAAGTGTTGCAAAAATTACTTTCAATAATTAATGCATTATGACCAAAGGGTCAACCTTTCTACTAGACTTTATTAGTCATACAGGAAATATTACTTTGGCAAATGAACTTAAGTAAAATGACTGAGTCAAAAAATTTTTGAGGATGTTTAAACTTTAATCCTTTCTGTTTTAATCTATCTTAATTACGATGCAAGATTATAACTAGCCCCTAGCAAAAGCTCATGATTTTGCCAGTAATATGACTTAAGGAAAGTTGTTTATCAAATATTTTACTTATATATTTACATGTCCACTTGAAAATTATGCTTTATTTCATCATTGATAAGGTTTGACTGTGTCCCCATCCAAATCTCAACTTGAATTGTATCCCCCAGAATCCCCACGTGTTGTGGAAGGGACCCAGGGTGAGGTAATTGAATCATGGGTGCGGGTCTTTCCCATGCTGTTCTCATGATAGTTAGTAAGTCTCACAAAATCTGACAGGTTTAGCAGGGGTTTCCACTTTTGCTTCTTCCTCATTTTCTCTTTGCCTGCCACCATCATGTGAGATGCGACTTACTCCTCCTTGCCTTCTGCCACGATTGTGAAACCTCCCAAGCCATGTGGATCTCGAAGTTTAATAAACTTCTTTCTTTTGTAAATTGCTCAATCGTGGGTATGTCTTTATCAGCAGTGTGAAAACAGATTAATACAGTCAATTCGTATGAATAGAGTGAGGCATTGCTGAAAAGATACCTGAAAATGTGGAAACGATTTTGGAACTGGATAATAGGCAGAAGTTGAAACAGCTTGGAGGCCTCATAAGAAGACAGCAAATGTGGAAAAGTTTGAAACTACCTAGAGACTTGTTGAATAGCTTTGCCCAAAATGCTGATGGCGATATGGACAATAAGGTCCAGGTTAAGGTGGTCTCAGATGGAGATGAGAAACTTGTTTGGAAATGAGGTAAAGGTGACTCTTGTTATGTTTTAGTAAAGAGAATGGCAGCATTTTGCCCCTAGAGATTTATGTAACTTTGAACTTGAGAGAGATGATTTAGGGTATCTGGTGGAAGAAATTTCTAAGTGGCAAAGCATTCAAGAGGTGACTTGGGTAGTGTTAAAGGCATTCAGTTTTAAAGGGAAGCACAGCATAAAAGTTTGGAAAATTTGCAGCCTGATGGCAATTGGAAACAAAAGCCCATTTTCTGTGGAGATATCCAAACCAGCTACAGAAATTTGCAAAAGTAGCAAAGAGCCTAATGGCAATCCCAAAGACCATGGGGAAAATGTCTGCAGGCCATATCAGAGACCTTCACAGCAGCCCTCCCATCACAGGTCTGGAGGAACTAGAGGAAAAAATGGTTTCATGGATATGACCCAGGGTCCCCATGATGTGTGCAGCCTAGGTACTTGGTTCCCTGTGTTTCAGCTGCTCTAGCCATGGCTGAAAGGGGCCAATGTACAGGTCAGGTTGTGGCTTCAGAGGATAGAAGCCCCAAGCTTTGTCAGCTTCACACATGGTTTTGAGTCTTTTGGGTAATCAGAAGTCAGGAATTGAGGTTTGGGAACCTCCACTTAGATTTCAGAAGATGTATGGAAATGCCTGGATGCCCAGGCAACAATTTGCTGCCTGACTGGTGCCTTTATGTAGAATCCCTGCTAGGATGGTGCAGAAGGGAGTCGGAGCCCCCACACAGAGTCCCGGATGGGGCACTGCCTAGTGGAGTTGTAAGAAGACTGCTACCATCCTCCAGACCCTAGAATGTTACATCCACCAACAGCTTGCACTGTGTGCCTGGAAAAGCCACAGACACTCAATGACAGCCCATGAAAGCAGCTGGGAGGGAGGCTGTACCTTGCTGGGTTGAAGGGTCCAAGACCATGAGAACCTACTTCTTGCATCAGTGTGACCTGGATGTGAGACCTGGAGTCAAAGGAGATCATTTTAGAGCTTTAAAATTTGACTGCCCTGCTGGATTTCAAACTTGCAAGTGGCCTGTAACCCCTTTGTTTTGGCCAATTTCTCCCATTTGGAATGTGTGTATTTACCCCATACCTGTACCCCCATTGTATCTAGGAATGAACTAGCTTGCTTTTGATTTTTCAGACTAATTGGCAGAAAGGACTTGCCTTGTCTCAGATGAGACTTTGGACTGTGGACATTTAGGTTAATGCTGAAATTAGTTAAGACTTTGGAGGACTGTTGGGAAAACGTGATTGGTTTTGAAATGTGGGTACATGAGATTGGTGGGACCAGAGGTAGAATGATATGGTTTGGTTGTGTCCCCATCCAAATCTCAGCTTGAATTGTATCTCCCAGAATTCTCATATGTTGTGGAAGAGACCCAGGGGGAGGTAATGGAATAATGGGGCTAGATCTTTCCCATGCTATAATAGTGATAGTAAGTCTCATGAGATGTAATGAATTTAGCAGGGGTTTCTACTTTTGCTTCTTCCTCATTTTCTCTTTGCCTGCCACCATCCACATAAGATGTGACTTGCTCCTCCTTGCCTTCTTCCATGATTCTGAGGCCTCTCCAGCTATGTGGAGCTGTAAGTCCATTAAACCTCTTTCTTTTGTAAATTGCCCAGTCTTGGGTATGTCTTTATCAGCAGTGTGAAAACAGACTAATGCAATCATTAAGTATTTGGTTAGCAGGTGAATCAAGTTAAAATTGATACTATTTGTAGAAAACCATTTTATAAACAGCTAAGCAATTACAAAAATTTATTACTAAGAAAGAGGGAAAAATTGGTGGACATAAGTCACATATTTAAAGACAATGTGACCTATCACTTTTGAATTTTCCACTTAATTATTTTCCATAAATTAAGTTTTTTTGTCACTACATACTCTTCTTTTGGTTTTATTATTTTTTAATTATGCAAAAATGTAGATAGTTTGATCAATATGGTACAGTAAGTTTATTCTCATTTGCCTACTCTGGGATCCAAACATATACATACACGTATGTGCTGTCTATATGTCATATAAAATAGGAAAACAAAAACAAACAGACATTTTTTTAAATAAAATGTGTGCTTTTTCTGAATTAAATTAAATTGATACAACAGTATGAAAAAATATGTGCCTATTTAAAAGTAAGTATATATTTAATACCAAGTGGTTTAAAAAAAAAGGCTTGTGAAAATGCCCCAAATTATAATTGCAGAGATAATATCCATTTAATAAGAACAAAAAAGAATAAGAAATGAAAACTGAATAAAATATACAAGAAAGAAAGAATATGATCCATTAGATGGTAATCTTTCTCATCAAAATAAGTTTTATATGTCTTTTCCAAGTTTAGGGTTTGCTTTCATTTTTAATTTTTTTTTTCCTAGAAGTCTTCTTAAGTTTAATGTAGACATTTTTATCTGTCTTTTTAAAATATGTAGTGCTTTTGCGTTTGTTATATAAAAACCTTTCCTTACTCCAGTGTCAGAAATGTTCACGTTGCCCTTACTCTTAACAATCTGTGAGATATCATTCAACTTTCATCACTGTCTTGATTTTGCAAACTAATCGCATCTTCCCAGGTTTATATGAGATGCTTTTTATTTCCCTTAAAATTCACCCAGAAATATGTTGTTTATTATTTAGTAATTTTGCCTATTGTATCAAACATTTTTTATGAGCTATTCTAGATCTTGCCCCCGATTTTTTTTCTTTTTCTTTTTATCTTTTTTTTTTTTTTTTTTTGCTATTACCGCAATAATCATTCAGCAAGATGTGGGCTCCAGCTTACTTAATGAGGGCTTACCATACAAGGCCTCCCAGAAAAGCTGCAGAACTAATAAACTTTGGGGCCAATGTTTAACCAATGTGAGATAATAGCCATATATAAATTATCTATTTTTATCTAGATGGGCTGAATTTTAAAACAGTTTACATGAATATCATTTGTCAAAAGATGAACCCACAAAATAGAACAATCAATTGCACTTGATGGGTTAGGCCAAGCTCAGTGGCTCATGCATATAATCCAGCATGTTGGGAAGCCAATGTGGGAGGATTCGGAAGATTGCTTGAGTTCAGGAGTACAAGACTAGTCTGGGCAGTATAGCGAGATGTGGTAGCACATAGTGGTAGCCCCTTGGGAGGCTGAGGTGGGAGGATTACTTAAGCCCAGGATGTGGAGGCTGCAGTGAGCCTTGATCCACCACTGCACTACAGCTAGGGCAATAGAGCAAGACCCTGTCTCAAAAAAAAGAAAAAAAAAAAGAAAAAAAGGGCGCTTTGAGTGAATTTTCTTTCCTTATCAGCCTCACTTCTATTTCTTCATATTACCTACTTACATAACACAGTAGCTCAGGCTTTGACTCGGGCTCTGATATTTGAGGAATCCAGTCTAAGGCTTCTAGTATACTTTGCTCACACATGATTTGAAAAAAAAAAAAAAATGTGTATTTTTAGTTCATATTTCTATTCCAAAATTAAAATAATTTGTCCTATATTTTGAATGATTTTCTTTCTCCAAGAAAATATCTCTATATTAGTTTGTATGTGTACTATCTGATTCTATAAGTCTTAGTTGAATGGGAGAAATGAAAAATAAAACCAGCAGTAATAAGAAATCAACTTAAGCAAACTAGTTATTCTTCCAAATATTACATTGCATCAGAGTCTACAAAAGATACTGCAGAAATCCAAATTAGTATCCTAAGGAACAGATATGAAAAAAACCCACAGAAGGTAGAAGAAGGAAGTTTGTTTTTTGGAGTAAACTTTCAAATATATGCTCTTTACCACTTAATTGATATATTAATCACAAACTGTTACTGTTTTGTTTTGTTTCGTTTGAGACAGAGTCTTGTTCTGTTGTCCAGGCTGGAGTGCTGTGGCACCATGTCGGCTCACAGCAACCTCCACCTCCCAGGTTCAAGCAATTCTTGAACCCCGAATTGGGTTCTGGTTCTTGCCTCAGGCTCCCCAGTAGCTGACAATACATGCATGTACTACTATGCCTGGCTAATTTTTGTATTTTTAATAGAGACAGAGTCTCACAGTGTTTCCCAGGATGGTCTAGAATTCCTGACCTCATGAATCACCTGCCTCAGCCTCCCAAAGTACTATGATTACAGGCGTGAGCCAGTGCACCTGGATACTTCTTATTTCTTAGCATAGTCTAAACATTCTTTCTACCACAATGATGTCTGAGTAAATACATTCGTAAATTACTTTGCATTCACTAAATACTAGCAAATTATAAAACTGGGCTTTATAAAGGGGTATAGGTTTATTTTTTCCCACATATTTAAATTGAGCACAAATTTTCAGTAGCTGTGTTTCTAATCCTATAAATAACTAAATGCTTTACTTGTCTTCCATCTATGACACTTTAAATGTATTCATGAAAAAAGTATAATTGCTCTAAACTGGAAATAATATTACTGCATATTATACAGCAAAGTTAAAAGAATATGGCTCCTTGAAGCAAATTACTTCACAGATAATGAGGTACTAAAGCATTTTTGTTGTTGCTGTTCTTACCAAGCATGCAGAGTAACTTCACTATTTCTAAAATATAAACGAAACGTGACAAATTAAAAAGTCTTGTTAATACTCTGAAATTGCATTAGATTCCCAAACCTATTTTTATGGTCCTAAATGTGGGACTTGAAACCAACTATCTGGAATGTATTAAATAAACCAGTAAGTCAAAATCTACCACTTTATGTTTAAAATAATTGAGCCACTTTTCTTTTGTAGTTAATTACTTACATTCACTTTTAAGCTATGTCAAGAGCATGATTTTAGTGTTCTGACCACTGATTGGAAAATTTCTGCAGAATATACTGGAAACAATTTTATCTAATATTACTTTAGTGTACATTAGAGTTTCAGAACATTTTAAATGGAATACATACAGAGTCTTATTTGTTACTTGATAAATTCAAAAATTAATAGAATAAATATAGAGTAGCAAAAGCAGGCATTATTTCATCCAAATGGTTGAAATTAAAATAAACAATAATGGAAGAACAGGTCTCATGAGATACTACTCTGTGAAGGAATAATCAATTTTATTTTGTTGTAGCCAGAAATACATATCTTGAACCAAGCAATGAGGAAGAAAAACAGAAAACAACTGAAGTCAAATTGAAATAACTGTTATTACTGAAGCCCAAGAAGACACAAGACTGAGGAAGCTTCCAGGTTAAATGAGACCAAATGAGCATTGCAAACAGTGGCAAACCCTTGTCTTGACTGAATCTTTTTGGGTAAAGCAATTAAAATTGGAATTTGTTGTAAAATTTGATGAAATTTTAATATATACTTCAGGCTTAACTGTTATGCCAATGTTACATTCTCTAAACAAGACAACTATAGCGTTGTTACTTAAATAAAATACTTTGCTTTTAGGAAATACACATACAATATTAAAGAGTAAATGGCCATACTAAAAATTGCTGAAACTGGGCAAAGTATATATGAAATTATTCATTTGTTCTACTATCCTGAATGTTAAAATATATTAATAGAAATCTAAATAAAATAAAGTGCATAACTTTAGAGTTCAAAAGTTCTTAGCAATTGAAATGTAGGCATCCCAGTTTGGATTATTTATTTTCTTTTTAAAAGTATGTGCATCTTCTGAATTTTTAAAGAGGGATATGGCAGGTTTATTTTCATAAGTTTTAGGCAGAATACATCTTATTCAGAAGTTTATGCATTAAATCTTTCATGTGTCCTCACAACCTTTATTTGTAAGGTTACCATAAAAATCGAAAGAAACAGTGAAACAAAAAATGAAACATATAAAAATATAGAAGAAATCTTCAAATCAGGAAAAAATAAAAATAAACTCGTTTATTTCAACATAGTTGTTATTAAACATGTACTTTAATGATTATAACTTTATCCAAAGATATGAAAAGAATACAAACTAAAGATATGCAGAATTAAAGAGTTTAAACAAATAATTAGAAATTAATTATTCTAGAACTTGAAAAATATCTGAGATCAAGATATTATTGGATATGTTTAATGGCAGAATTTAGGGCTGTTAGTCTGAAAAACTACAGAATAAAAAATTCTGAAGAACATTCTGATGAAACTTAGGTGAACAGAAAAAAAAAAAAAAAAACTGAAAGAGATGAACAGAAAGAAAATGAAGAAATAAGCATAAGAGAGCTGTGGAATACCGGCAAAAGCTCTAAGTCTAAATGGAAAGCTAGAATGAAAATGATATTAAGTCAAAATAAATATTCAAAAAAATAATGACTAATGTTTTTCCAGAACTGAAGAAAAACTTTAACTCATGGAATCTAGCTTGGGAGTCTCCATAAAAGAAAAATACAAAGAAAAACCACACATAGATATACCATAGTCAAATTCCTAAGATGAAAAATTAATGTAAAATCCTTATAGTAGCAAGGATAAAATGACATGAAACTTTCACAAAAATAATAATAAAATGGTTTACTTTTCAACAGAAACCATGTATGTTAAAAGTCAAAGGAAACACATGTTACATGTTAAAAGAAAAATCATAACCTAATATTACTATAAAACTAAATATTCATGTAAGGTAAAGGTAAATTATATACATTTTCTGATAAATTATGTTAAAATACAAAAGCCTGAACATAAAAATTTTAATATTAAAAACACATAATGTATTTTTCCATATTTTGTGAGAAAATATGGAAAAAATGAAACCAAAGAAAGGCATATGGAAAAAAGAAAGATGAGCACAATAACAAATAAAGTAGAGGAAAAAAGCTAAATATGGTTCTTTGAAAAGATTACTAACATGATGAATACCTTTACAGACTAATCAAAACAAAAAGTTGATTACAAACCATATTGTAGAGTTACAGTAGCTTTTTGGTAAATGTGCTCTTAATTTGAATGTATGTCAGGAGGAAAATGAAACATAGGCAAGGAAAAGACATATATATTGTTTATAAAAACCAAAATACACCTAGAGCTGGAGTACATATCATTATTGTGCGGAAGCATGATCAATCCAGATTTGCACTGTGGTTTGGTGTGTTGTGGTTGCATATCAAATTTTAAGTGACAGTCATTTTAATCTATATGAGGATCAGATTATTTCATTGTTATTATCTAATTATTTATTGGGCTAGTTGGCAAAACAACAGCTATATTAAAATATTTAGGATTCTGGAGATCATACCAGTGTACCTGACAATGATCATACAAATTAACAAGAGCATAATTATTAAAAACTGAAGGACCCTTCTGAGCCAGTCACCTTTGTTTCAAAAACCTCACCAATGAGCTAGGTCTAAGGCAACCTAGAAGAAATTTCTTGCCTTGGTGTCATTCTGTTTGAGAAGTCATCTATTTTTCTAATTTTAATATTTCTGTCTAAAATTTATTTGACAACTTTAAAGCTTTTAGAAATGCCACCAGGAATGTAAGTACAAAATCCTTCACTTCAAAGATAGCACAATAACTTGCCTGTAAGACTAAACAAAGATAGATGATGGTTCTATTATATTCAGCTACTTGCCCATTTTTGGCTAGTGTTCTACCAGGTATGTCACTAATTGTCTTGTTGGAATTGTCTGTGACTGGGTAATTCTTTTTTTATGGCATGAATAATCCTCCTAACTTTCTGAACTTCTTTCATCGCTCGAATTGAGGCAGCACTGGAACAGAAAATTGCAGTTTAAAATCTTTTATTTGTGAAAAGGTGGAATGATTTAGCACTCATTTGTTAAGTTCTTATTGATCTAGAATATCATCTTTTTTCCATAATTAGTTATCTACATTTCTCCACTTTCATGCCTTAATGGTTTGTATCTGTGAGGATCCCCAAAAAGGTTGTGAGTTCTAACTGACCCTATGAGATAAACCTGAGGCAATACTCCAAGGTAACATGTACTCACTAGACCAGGGTAATATGTTATTTTTCAGGGAAACCAAAGGTAACTCAGTTCCACAAATGCAATATTAAAAATTAGAAGCTACACTTGAATAATTTTCTTGCCAAAATGTTGCAATTGAATTATTTAGCAACTTTGTTTCTGTTTTGCATTATGTAAAGAAAGTAGTTTCCATCTATGTCCCTACACCCTAACTCTATCCCCAGCTAAAGAAGAGGGAAAAAGAAAGGACATATCATGTCCTCTGACTCAGTATCTCCTGTTAAACTTTCCTCATGGCACAACCATATGAAGCCAACTGTGTTTGCCATCAGTAGTAACTACTCCATTTTTTTGCTTCTGTGTGGATGACATCACAATGTATGAAGGAGACAAGAGCATGCTACTTCAAATGCGCTACTTTGGCATGTTAGTCATTTTGAGCTGAAGGCATTTGGGAAGTATCAGATGCAGGGAAGGCCCTCTAATCTATTCTTTTCTACCTAAGAACAGGCCATAAAATGTCTCATGAAAAAGGTATTCTCCCCCTACCAGAATGAGAACATCCTTATCATCAGAGACTGGGTATCAACACTGAAATGAATCTGTACAAACTTACCAAAATAACTCTTGTCTTCAACCAATTTTACCCCCACCCCCATTATTTGTCTCCTAGATGCTTCTCCAAAATTTATTGCCCCAAGCACCTTTGTCTTGTGTTTGATCATAAATTTAAGCTTTCTGTTGTAGTTACTTCTTTGAGTATTCAAGGTTCCATGTATGTATAAACATTTAATAAAACGAACATTTCTCCTATTAATTGGTCTTATGTCAGTTTAATTTTTACATCCAGCCAAAGATCATAAGAGAGCAGAGGATTTCTTTTTCTCCTCAAGAAGTACATTAAGCCTTCCTTCTTCACATTTATAATGATATTGACTTTAGAAAAGTCATGCAGGCCATCTTTCCATGTTTTGTCTCAGAATGAGTATTTGAATCTTTCTGACAACAGTATAGAGACTACCAAGTCTTTAAAGAGAAATGGAAGCATATCTAAAAACCTGTATTTTTCTGAGCATTTCAGTCTTTTCCAGAAGATGAAGTCCCCAGGTTTTCAAGCATGTGGAGACTACCTGGAAGTATCCTGAGGAAGGACAGGTTATATTTCAATGCCTTATGGCTCAGTGTATTTCCTAGGGGACCTAGGAATTAATGTGGAGTTCAGAATTAGGGGAAAAATACTGAATGTCATAGAATGACTCTTGATTAGTTTTATGTGAGAAGCAATGGTTGTTGGAGATCATAAGGTCCATAGGTATCACAGTTGTGTCAGACTGTTCGACAGTACCAATTTAAAATTTCTGTTGCTTTTATGTAAGCTTCCTAAATATTGAGGTGAAAAAATAATACAATGTCTTTGTCAGTGGCAAGGCCTCCCAAAGCTCTTTCCTGCTGTCTCAACAAAGTGGTTGCCCTTGTTATTAGCAAAGAGGTTGAAATTTCTTAGGATGAGAACTCAAAATATAACAACACTTTTGCTTCCACCATGACCATATCTGTCCAGCAAGGTACATTTTCAATTCATCTTTAGAATATGAAAACAATTTATTAATTTTATCCCAGGCATAGTTGTATGAAATCTATCTAGAGGTTGTCAAAAAAATCCTGAAGCTTGGTTTCTTTCCATGTTATACCTTTGCAGTTTAACAATATTATGCTGGTGATATATGAGACATTCACCAGAGATAGCCTCAGTAATATGGGTAGTTTGCCCAGTGATGTTGATTGAGAATAAGTGGAATAAGTGGATTCTTTTTTTTTTTTTTTTTTTTTTGCAAGACTCCATTTTATGCCATGTGGTGTTATCAAATGTTGTGGTAAAAAGGCTGGTGGTGTTTAAAAATTACAATTATATTTTCCCAAATATCTCCTTCCAGATTCTAGATAAATTGTTGACATTTCATAATGGGCTCTTTGAAACTCTTCAAAAAGCATTTTGGAGTATTACAGGACAAGGTTAGTGGGTGCTGCCTGCCTGCTGTAATGATCAGCGAGGGCATTTCTTCTCTATTATTCTTTTCTGTGTGAACCTTTACCTTTATAGATATAGGCAGTGCAGCACTTGAATATCTTTCACATGTTGGTCAGTCTTAATGAAGACTCAGCTGAAATCAATAAATCTTATTTCCACAACATTACAAATTGTGGACTATGTTAATAATAATAATAATAATAATAAAAGTTAAAAAGCATTGCTCTTATCAGGAAATATCTTACCTTTTTAAATTTTCCATTTCAATTTATCAGTTAATATTTACCGAGACAGGGTCTTGCTCTGTTATGCAGGTTGGAGTGCCGTTGTGGTACAATGGCTCACAGCAGCCTCGACCTCCCAAACTCAAATAATCCTTTCACTTCAGCTTCCCAAGTGGCTGAAACTACAGGCATGCACCACCATGCCTAGCTAATTATTTAATTTATTGTAGAGATTGGGTCTTGCTATGTTTTCCAGCCTGGTCTTGAACTCCTGGGCTCAAGTGATCCCTTAGCCTCCGCCTCCATTACAGGTATGAGCCACTGAACCTGTCCTCTCTCATTTCTCAATATTCGGCAAGCTGCAGTGAATGACAGGAATTACGCAATCTGAACAGAGTTTGTCTCCTGAGGAGAAATATTCTAGGATTAGTTAATATCTGTTTTATTGTGTCCTGCCTATTATTTTCATGTTCCTGTCATAAAGTATGGCATCTCAAGATGCAAGACTAAATCAAGTTTCCAGTGAACAGATTTTTAATAAATGTACCTGGAATACGAACAGTTTTACAGAGAGATATGAGAGCACTTATGACTTTCCTCTTCTTTTGGTAGTAAAAGGAAAGTTGGATGGAAATGTATGAGGATGAAAATGGTATAAGAATTTTTGCTTCCTAGGTATAAATCATGCCCTAGATAATTTATTTATTTTTATAATATTAAGACATAAATTTAGAATTTTAATATTCTTTCTGAGCTAAAACAGCAGATAGATTGCTGTAATCAGTTTTAGATACTCACCTCACATAACATACCAATAGGCCATTCGCATATTTGAACAAGAATAGAATTTAAGGGAAATCGAAGAGTCTTCAAAGTTCCGGCTAAGGGCTATAAAAACTAGAAAAGCACTTCAGTGAACTCATGAGATGTAACTGTCCTGGTATATTCTTCTGTTTCCTATAAAAAATAAAGTGGATGTTTACTTTTTGTTGTAAAGAGACATAAATTGTAAAGGATGTAGGCCAGGAGACAGGGAACATAAGTGGGTTATTTGAAATAGACTCTGAGGCACAATTTATGTAAAAGTGTCAGGAGTTTAAGGTAGATATTCCTTGCATATATCTATGAAAGTGTGTAGAGTTTTCATTTAATATTTAGGCAATTTTTTGTGAGTGTTTAAGGATAAAATAGGAAATGGGGCACTTCGTTCTCACACTTTCATTAATCTGCTGCCTAATTTTATTTATCCTTTAGCTCCTTATTGAACACAGTACATAAACAATTGTTTATCCAAAGTTGTTTTCTGCTTACAATTCTACATGTATCTTTACCAAAATGCTCTCTTCCTTGGTATGTAATGTGTAGATGGAAGCAGGTAACTGTTTTGTTTATCAGGATATCAACACCAATTTTTCCTGGGTCTTATTCTCTTTTCATTCTAATGCTCTCAAATTACTCAGAAAATAATTGGAGATTTGGCAGGAGGATTATTTCCCATTCCAGGTATTGCTGCATTTAAAATTTTCTATTTCTGGCTTAAGGTTGGTCACACACCATGAAGAAAAAGATTGGGCACATCTATTTCAGAATTTACACCTGATTGTTCATAAAACTATTAAATAACCTGTTCCTGAAGTCTGCTAAGGAACTATCATTTTGTTGGCAGATTAAAATATAATCTATTTTCACAATAAAGAATTTGGAGAGAGGCTCCAAAGACATTATCTAGCTTTTGGAAACCAGTTTAAGTTCTTACATAATGAGGAATTTCTTGATTCAATCTTAGGATTTTTCTACTCAGCATTTGCCATCCATTATTTGCATGTGAGGTTCTTTGATTGTGTTTCCAGAACTGTTATAAATTCTTCTATAAACTTCCATCCATCTTTCTAGGTTTTGGACTCAAATAGCCTGTGACTGGCTGTGCACGGTGGCTCACACCTGTAATCCCAGCACTTTGGGAGGCCGAGGCAAGCAGATCACCTGAGGTCAGGAGTTCAAGACCATCTTGGCTAACACAGTGAAACCCCGTCTCTACTGAAAATACAAAAAATTAGCCATGCACAGTGGCACACACCTGTAATCCAATCTACTCAGGAGGCTGAAGCAGGACAATCGCTTGAACCCGGGAGGTGGAGGTTGCAGTGAGCTGAGATTGTGCCACTGCTGTCCAGCCTGGAGACAGAGCAAGACTCCCTCTTGGGGAAAAAAAAAAAAAAAAAAAAAAAAGGTTGTAAAGAGCTTGTTTTTTTTTAATTATGGTTTAACTTTAGTAGGTCATTAAGCATTGGAAATTGGGAATTTCTGGGTGGTCAGCAGCAGGATTAGTCAGATGGAAGAGTAGAAGCAGAGAGTGATGGAAGTATAAAAGCCATTAGGTCCAATTTGATTGTTTGGGGAATCTAAAAGAGAAATAGATTTAAGTTTTGCACATTTTTAAAAATTTGTCTTGTTTACAGAATTTTTGAAAAACATTGTAATCTGAGTTTGTTTTAAAGCATTCTCATTTATATCAAAATGCAGACCAATGGAAGTTTGAGATTTTGCTGTTTTTCAATTCAAAGTGTATTTCAAAATAATAATTTTTTATAACTTCATTATTGGTGAACACAATAAGAAAGTGGTCTAGTGAGCAATCTATTTTTTGACAAGTATATGATTGATATGTTTTGGCTGTATCCCCACCCAAATCGAATCTTGAATTGTAGCTCCCATAATCCCTACATGTAGTGGGAGGGACTTGGTGGGAGGAACTTTAATCACAGAGGCAGTTTTCCCCACATTCCTGTTCTTGTGATAGTGAGTGAGTTCTCATGAGATCTGATGGTATTATAAGTGGGTTTTTCCCCCTTTTCTCGGCATTTCTCTTTGCTGCTGCCATGTGAAGAGGAAGAATGTGTTTGCTTCTCCTTCCTTCATGATTGTTTTCCTGAGGCCTTCCTAGCCACGCGGAACTGTGAGTCAATTAAGCCTCTTTCCTTTATAAATTACCCAGTTTCAGGCAGTCCTTTTTTGCAGCATGAGAACCGACTAATACAATTTTTTTTTTCCTTTTTCTTTTTTTAGTGTACAGTTTATTGCCCAATATGGTAATGATTGCCCAGAAGAATAAACTGCCTGAATACACTGTTTTTTTAAGAATTTTCCAGAGCAAATTTTAAGATTATTTAGTGATTTATGAGCTTATTTTCTGGATAAGTATTTTCTGAAATAAACTCCTAAAACTTACATTTATGAAGATTGTCTAAGTTTTAAGTCCGAATAGTTGAATTATATTCAAGGTCTTAATTCCACAGAAAAGTCATCGTTTTGATAATGAAAGTAGATTATTTGTATCTTCTGTTTCATTTGGTCTTAAATTTATTTACAAATCAAAGGTTGATTTTGCATACTATGTGGCCTCAGGTCTAGGAAACACATAAATACTGTGTAGTAAAGAATGTAACCATTCCCAAAGAGAAGTCTGGTCTTTGCCCTCAGCTCCTGGGAGAAATCACTAATGCATTTGAATGTCCTTCTTAATAAAGTGTTTGTTTGCTTGGGGCCTTGGGGCATGCCAGGTAATCTAACAATATGATATATGGTAGAGACTTTGGGTCATGCACTATAAACTGGACCACAGGAGGGCCTGGAGAGTGAGGTTGGCCATGTAGTGACAGAGCCCAATAAAGACTCTGGGCATCATGATTTGAGTGTGCTTTCATGGTTGCTACAGCTACACATATATTGTGACATATAATTGCTTGATGAAGTTAATTCCATGTATATTTTCCATGGGAAAGTACCACTGGAAAATCTATGTTTGGAACCTTCTGAACTCTGCCCATGTGACTCTTCCTTTAGATGACTTTAATCTGTGTCTTTGCACTAAAATAAAACATAATCATGAGTATGACAGTTTTCAGTGAGTTCTGTGAATTCTTCCAGTTAATTATTGAACTTCAAAATGGTGTTAAAAATCCCCGAATCTGTAGCTGGTGTCAGAAATGAGGGTGAGCTTGTGGACTGTTTCATAATTTCACATGCAAATATATGTGCATCTCTCTTGCTCTCTCTCTAAATATATATATATATATATATATATATATGTATATGTATATTTACCTTTCTCACATCTAATATGTGAGATATATTTATAAATTATGTTACTCTTTCAGATGCTACATAGTACATGTTTGTCATACATATGTATTAGGAACTCAATCATGTATATCTGATAATTCAGCTACTATAAAAATATTATAGAAGCTTTTATTTGAGAATAAATACTAAAATTCATTAGTTATTCTCAGATTTTCTAATTTAAGTTAAAATTTATTCAATGGCACTTTCTAAAGCGTGGTAAGGCAAAATTTAGTAAGGACCATCTCAACAGATGTAGGAACCACTCTAATGGGATTTTGCAGTGGGCGAGAGAAAGTGTGCTTAACTCCAAACAGCATGGACAAGTGGGAATTCATAGCCAAAGAGCAGGGTGGGGATCAGTGGATGGAAAATTACTAAGAGGAAACATCAGAAATAGAGGAGATTCTGGCTAAATGAATCTTGGACAAGATTCTTGCTGAAGATAGGCCAGTGTACACAGACATCACCTGAGAGATTGTAGAGGATAAGAAAACTGATCAGATATTCAAGATGATCAGATACCGAGTGGGGTGTTCTTGCTGAACCGACAGTAGAGTTCTTTTTAAAACTGAATTTTTACAGTGAAGTCCACAGATGTCCTCAGGACAAGTTTCAGGAGTCAGTAAAAAATCTTTGTGTGTGTGTTGTGTGTGTGTGTATGTATATATACACACACGTGCATACACATTATATATATATACACACACACAATATATATTTCTGTGTTTTAGTCAAAAATATGTAAAATATTAGTAAGAGCTCTATTTAAATACCTCTGTATAGTTACATTTCTGTGCATTATTGTCCCTCTGCCTCATTCTAAATGTTAATTTGAATAATTTCTCTATTATATTTGTCACTATTTCTTATAGAAGGACCTTCATGATCAATTATTTCTTTAATTGAAAATTAAAGAAACCAATCTCTTCAATACAAAGAAAACTGAATCTGGAGAGGTTATTGTTTCTGGAAAAAAAATTAATTTTTTTAAACCTTGCCAATGCAAGGTTTCCAAAACAGAACAGATGATTATTTACTCACAGCAAATAATGTAGCAGTTTTCCTGTGCCACCATGTCAGGGTGTCAATCTCCTATTCCTTCCAGAATGATGTAATGAAAATCAGATGTCATCCTAATATACCAAATTGGTATTATAGTGTAGGAACTATGCATTTATTAGGAATGTGAGGAAACTGCTGTCCCAACTTCCCCCTTCTGAGACAGTCTTCATAGAAATACAATGAGAAGGATCCTAAAATCTTATACTTTAAAATGTAAATAAATCTCTTCAAGGGAAGAAGATAAGACTAGAGTCTCCAGCTTTACCAATCAGGAATATCTATAGGATCCCAGGGATCTCAGGCTGCTTTGAAAATATAAACATATACCTCTAGAGTGGTAAATCTCCTTTGTGTTCTCACTGGCTATGAAGTCATAAATTAACTTCTAAGTCTTGTCTTTTAGCACTGTTCTCAAGTTGTACTAAAACTTTTCAGGAAGACTTTGTTATACAGAAACAAAAATATTTACAGCCTCCAAATGGGTAACATCTGACTCTTTTCTAATATTTTGTTAGTTTTTGTTTTGTTTTAATAATTATATAACCTAAATTTTGAATAGCAGTTACAAACACAATGGATAAGTAGACCTTCAACAGAACATCTTACATGTGGCTAAATGAACTCTGAATTAATTCCACTATAAATATTTGTCTCTTCAAAAGTGTCTGTTTGTGTCCTTTGCCCACTTTTTAATGGGTTTGTTTTCCTTTTGTAAATTTGTTTAAGCTCCTTATAGATGCTAGATATTAGACCTTTGTCAGATGCATCGTTTACAAATATTTTCTCCCATTCTGTAGGTTGTCTGTTTATTCTGTTGATAATTTTCTTTTCCTGTGTAGAAGCACTTAAGTTTAATTAGATGCCATTTGGCAACCAATACACATATAAAAAAAGCTAAATATCACTGATTATTAGAGATATGCAAATCAAAACCACAATGAGATATCATCTCACAACAGTGAGAAGGCTATTATTAAAAAGTCAAAAAATACCAGATGTTAGTGAGGTTGCAGAAAAAAGGGAACACTTATACACTGTTGGTGGGAGTGTAAATTGTTTAAATTATTTCAGTCATTGTGGAAAGCAGTATGGTGATTCCTCAAAGAGCTAAAAGCAGAAATACCATTTGACCCAACAATCCCATTACTGCGTATATACCCGGAGAGATCTAAACTATTCTACCATAAAGACACATGCACAAGAATGTTCACTATAGGATTATTCATGATAGCAAAGACATGGAATCAACCTAAATGCCCATCAATGACAGATTGAATAAAGAAAACATGGTACTTCTATACCATAGAATACTATGCATTCATAGAAAGAATGAGATCATGTCTTTTGAGGGAACATATATGGAGCTGGAGGCTATTATCCTTAGCAAACTAACATAGGAACAGAAAACCAAATACTATATGTCCTCACTTGTAAGTGGGAGCTAAATTATGGGAACATATGAATACCAAAAAAGAGAACAACAGACACTGGGGTCTACTTGAGTGTGGAGTGTAGAAGGTGGGAGGAGGGAGACGAGCAGAAAAAATAACAATTGGGTACTAGGCTTAATATCTGTGTGATAAAATAATCTGTACAACAAACCCTCATGGCATAAAACTTTACCTGACCAGGTGCAGTGGCTCACACCTGTAATCCCAGCACTTTGGGAGGCCGAGGTGGGCACATCACGAGGTCAGGAGATCGAGACCATCCTGGCTAACACGGTGAAACCCTGTCTCTACTAAAAATACAAAAAATTAGTCAGGTATGGTGGCAGGCCCCTATAGTCCCAGCTACTCAGGAGGCTGAGGCAGGAGAATGATGTGAACCCGGTAGGCAGAGGTTGCAATGAGCCGAGATTGCGACACTGCACTCCAGCCTGGGCTACAGAGTGAGACTCCGTCTCAAAACAAAAAACCAAAAAACAAACAAAAAAATTTACCTATGGGCAGAGAGCTGCTGATTGGATGAGGATGAAATCAGGGGGATGTGGAAAAGAGTTCTGCTGCATGGAGTCCACATCTGGGTGTAGACAGGGAACCAGTTGAGTCATGAGTTATGGGTCTGGGTAGATTCTGTCATTTGTCAGAATGTAGACTGTCTAAAAAATATTTTCAAAAGACCAATCTTAGATTCTAATGAGACAGCCAGGTGGGAGGAGGTAACTGGAGCAACTGCAACCATCTTGTCCAATGGGGTGGGGCCTCAGGAAGCTCCCTCCATTTCCACCAAGGAGGAGCCTGGCCCCACTCTTCTTGTGTGGAACCTGGGATTCAGGCTGCAGGGGTGAAGTGCTCTAGCAGGGACTATGGCCTAGCTAGAGTTCCTGTTTCTCCCTTTTCTTCTTTTTCACCCAATAAAACTGTCTTACTCATCATTCAAATTGTCTGCAAGTTTGAATTTTCATGGCCATGGGACAAAGAAACCTGTCTTTAGCTGAATCAAAGAAAAGTCCTGCAACAGTTTTGGCATGAAAGTTGGTGCTCAAGAAGTGTTGAGTGAAATACGGACTCAAAACCCATCTCTGTGGCCTTTTTATCCTCAGACTTCTGAAGATGGGGGAACCAGGGCCCCCTACCCGCCCCCCGCCTACCCCATCACTCCTGGACCTTTTAATGGCCCTTTCCCTTTTTGTGGGGAACTAACCTCCCCTCTTTGCCATGGCTGGAGCACAGGGCCCAATGGTTTCTTGGGTGGGCGTTTTCCGCCACACACCACCAGAGCCTTCCCCTTCTCCAGCCAAGGAGCTTTACTGCATCAGATAGTAATTAAGCTTGTCTCTTGGTGGAGGAACCAATGGCATAAAAATAAGAGGTTCTTCCCCAGGCATTTTTAAACTGTTTTTTTTCTTCCCCTTCTCTACCCCATCAGTAGTTAAGTTTTAAGCAAGTTTTTTTTTTTTTTTTTTTTTTTTTTTTTTTAAAGAAGATGCTTACTAGGCCAGGCCCCCCGACTATCACTGTTTGTATTGTCTGTAAAGCTTTAATTGTGAAAAGGGACTTGTGGGGCTAGTCTTGGGCTATGGTAGATCTGGTGTGCTTTGCATGTCTGTATGGTTTCTTCTGAAAGCCTCCATCTTGACTTACATGCTGGGGGCATAGCCGGTAACTGCTTGGCAATGCTTTGGTTAGCAATCCTGCCTTAGGGAATGAGGTCCCCCTGGTCCTATAGCTGCATGTTTTCCTAGCCTTGTCTCTTAAAGTGCCCCACCCAGCAACTGGGTTTTCTCCTGCCTGTGTGGTACTGTGTGTGATGTCTGTAAAAAGAGCACCAATTAATTTCGCCTAAAGAAAGCACTTGGATCAATTATTTTTTTAAAGGAGGTTAAATGCTGTGGTACCTTTCAGTTCACATGACTTTAATCTTTGAGAAATAAAAACATTCCTTAAAACTACTGGTAAAATGTAGGTCAGATGCAAGGTTTGCTAAGTGTTTTGAGGTTATAACTGCTTTTTGGGTTTTCGGAACTGTTTGTATTGCCAGCTTCACAGCGGGTAAGGCCCGGGGACATGTGGAACTAACCACACCCTTAATTAAGGAGGCAAAACCTGACTTTATTTAGCACATAATTAAAACAACTTACCATGTTTTACATTAAGTTAAAAATTGCTAGGCATTACCATTATAACATGTAATTGAAACTATTAGAAATAGATTTACATGCAAGGTGGGTAAGAACAGTAAAATGTATTTTTTAGTAAAAGGTTATAAGAAGACATGGAAACATAGCTTTTTCCTAGGGTTAAAGGATTGTTTTGAGTTAGGAAAAACTGAAGGTTCAAATAAGTGGTGGAACAATTTTGGCAATTAATCTTGCAGAAGGGGTTCTCTATGTGAACATATTGACTAAATTCAAAAGGACATTTTATGGTTTTTCTGTAAATTGATCATTGAAATAAAAAAAAAAACAGTGTATTTTTAAAATGTTAATCTGCTCTTTGACAAAATATATAAAGGGTTATCAAAGGCTTTTGCTTCATTAAAATTTCTGAGTCATCATTTTGTTACCAGTGGGTCTTTTTTCTCAGAGCTCCCAATGTGGTGGCAGACCACTCCCAGGATGGCGGCAAGCCTTTTGTTCTCTGACCTGGGGTCTTGGCCTTACAGATTCCAAGGAATGGAACCTTGGGCCATGTGGTGAGTGTTATAGCTCTATTAGAAGCTGTGGGTCACAGAAGAGAACCATGGAACCTAGCGACTAGTGTTCAGCTTGATTAGGACGAACCCGGGCACTTAGCCGCACAGGAACAATGGCGAGCCTCTAGCCTGATCCAGAGTGGCAATGGGTGCCTCACTGGATCAGAAGCACAGTGGACACCCTGTTGGATCTGGAGGGGTGGAAGTCAGCGCGGATCTGCGAGGGCAGCGATCAGCAGTGGTGGACTGTGAGGGAAAGCTCAGCCCAAACCAGAACAAACACGGACCAGAAGAGTGTGCAGTTGCAAGATTTAATACAGTGAAAACACAGCTCCCATACAAGGAGAGGGGACCCCAAGGGGGTTGCCACTGCTGGCTCAAATGCCTGGGTTTGTATCCTGATCATTGTCCCTCCCCCCGTGCTCTCAGGTGACAGATGATTTGCTATTTCTTTACCTCCTGCTTTTAGCCTAATCAATATTTTAGTGAGCTCTCTTTACTACCTAATTGGTCAGGTGTGAGCTGAGTTACAAGCCCTGTTTTTAAAGGTAGATGTGGTCACCTTCCCCACCTAGGCTTAGGAACTCTTAGTCAACCTAGGAAATCCAGTTAGTCCTGTCTCTCAATTTTGGCAAAATATCATGTTTCAAAATTTATCATATATTTATCATGAAATTCTAAACTCATTAGTTGTTTTTAAATTTTTACCTACATTTTAGACTAACCCTTCTTGTTCCTGTGAACCTACCATCAATCTCCAGATGTAGGTCAGAAAGAACAAGATAAATGGGTAATATAAAAATCTGGATCAATATTCTAGTTCTGAGCCATTATCCTATAAATCCTACCAGATGACTGGAATAAATAGGACACCCATCATTTGGAGGTTTCCTTTTTCCTTTTTGGGAACCGAAGACCAAGGGAATCAACCAAAGCCAAGCACCATGCACCCAAATCCTAGTAAGCATAACTATAGCTACCATTTATCTGAGTGTGTCCCAAGGCATCCTTTTCTCTCCCTTGTTGGAAGACGACTTGTTTCCACAGTTTTACCTTATTATTTGGCGTATGATAAGGAGTCCACGTAACCCTCTGAGAAAATGTTGTTGTCACAAACTTAATTCCAAGCTTCGAGTCAAAGCCCTAGGAAGGAAAACTGGATCTGAGAGATCCAGAGGCAAATGGCAACAGAGGTTAAAAGGCACAGACAGGTGAGTGTGGCTCATTCCTGCCAATTAAGCCAACCCCAAGCTTCCTGTTTCATGGATAAAGGCCTCGTTGATATCCGTGGCATAAATTAAGTCTAGGAAACTTTAAGGCTACTGACAGCGGGGGCATAGAGGCATAGGTGGGAGCAGATAATTCCTATTCTCTATGTCCTCCTAAGGACTAGAGAATAGGGTACAAACTACTTTGTCACTCGTGTAGGGATTTGTCAAGGTCACTGGGACTCAGGAATGCAAGGACGGAAGACAGAAAGAGGACGCTCTTCCTTCCTTCCCTTGTGTATGCCAGGTATCTGCTAAGAAGAGAAGAGAATGAGGGATGCCTGCCTCCATCTTTCTAGATGGATAACCATTCATCTTCAGTCCGTACCCCTTTCAAATGCATCCTGAACCTCTAGGCCTCCTTTAAAAGGCGCCTTCTTTTTCCCTTTCTTCTCCTCACTTCTCTCTTCACTAATAGTTAATTGTGTCTCTCTACTATGGGACACTCCCTTGAGATGCATCCTCCAAACTGGAAAGAGTTAATTGCCCAAACCTTAAACTGGTTGGCTTAGGATTGAGCTCAGGGGAAGGGAACCCTGAAGCCCACGTGGCAGCAAAAGCGGAAAGTTTTTTGCAAGTTAGGCATTTGTCCTTACCCCTCCTCTTGTTTTATTGTGATATCTGCTTTCTAATAACCCCCTTTGTCTCTTCTTGCCTTCAGGCAATCAAACTCCAAATGATCATGCAACCAGAGTCTCTGATGATGGCCCCTTCTGCCAGAACCCTTAAGTAGGCCTCTGAGGGAGCTCTGACTGCCATTTCCCCAAAACAGTGCTCTCTGTCATCAAAAAGCAGTTAAGATCAGCCTTCGTCCTCATCCTTAATCTAATGGCAGTTAGATGAACTTCTTTAGAATGGGAAATGAGACAGATAGGTGGGAGAGAGTCCCTGGGGAACTTCAACAGGCCTGTGCACTGGAAATGAGGACTGGGGCGGAGCCTCAGGAAGTTTGTGTCATTTGCAGCAGGGAGGAGCCTGGCCCCTCCTCTTCCTGTGTGGAACCTGGGATTCAAGCTGCATTTGTAAAGCACTGTAGCAGGACTCTGGCCTATCAAAAGTCCCTGTTCTCCCTTTTTTTCCTTTTAACCAAATAAAACCCTGTCTTACCATTCAAATTGTCTGTGAGCCTGAATTTTCATGGCTGTGGGACAAAGAACCCTGTCTTTAGCTAAACTAAGGAAAAGTCCTGCAACACTAAAATATTGATGTTACCTTTAGAAGTAATTGGGGTATTCACAAATCTTGTGACCTCTGGCCATATGACTCCTGAGTGGTAAGGGACTATAGAAACTACACCTACATTTTAGCAGAATTCAGGCCCCTTCCATAATCCTAATCTTGTGGCCTTAAATTAGTCTAGCAAAGGTGGTTTCAGCCCCTGAACAAGAAGGGGATTAGTTTTAGGGAGGGACTATTATGCTTATTTCAAAATTAAACTATTAACTAAAATCTGGCCTACACCCAGGAATGACCAAACACCGCTTGGAGGTCAGAAGCAAGATGGAATCAGATATGTCAGATTTCTCATACTGTCATAATTTTGCAAAGGTAGTTTCAATTCCCAACCTTGGGCTTCAGTGTTTCCACCCTTTTTCTTTCAACCTGCCTATATTGGTATATTTGAGGTGAATTTCATGTAAACGGTGTATTTTTGTGTCATATTTTTAATCTATTATACTAATTTTTCACTTTTTTGAGAGTTAGACTATTTACCTTTAATGTAATTATTGCTATTGTACTTACCCGTAGTTTTACCTTTCCCGGCTGTTCTTTATTGCTTCTTGATGCTCAAAGGTTCCTTCTTTACCACTCTTCGAGAGTGAGCCTGCTGGCACAAACTCTTGTAGATTTCATTTATCTGAAATATTTGAACTGCCCTTTTAATTCTTAAAGAGGATTTTATATAAACATAGGACTCTTGGATGCCAGTTCTTTTCTTTTAGAACTTGAAAAGTAGTTTATCACTTTCTCTACCATTCATGATTTCCAATGAGCAATTCACTTTTGTTTGAGTTGTTTTTCCCTTAGTGGTGAGGTTTTATTTTTTCCTCACTGCCTTAAGAATGTTATATTTCTCTGTAATTTCTCTGTAAGAATGTTATAAACATCTGTAGTTTGCAGATGTTTGACTATGATGCATCGTGGTGTGAACTTTCTGTTTCTATTTTCTGATGTGTTTACCCTGTTTAGGGTTTGCACAGTTTCTTCATTGTCTAGGTTTATATCCTTTGCCAAATTTTAGAAGTGTTTAGCCATTATTTCTTCAAATATTTTTCCTTTTCCCATTTTTTTCCTATGAAATTTCAGGTGAAATCATAGTGACACAGAGGTCAGATTTTTTTAAAAAATATATATTCTCACAGTTTCCTGAGTATATGTTAATTTTTTAAACTATATTATCTCTTTGTTAGTCAGGTAGGGTTGTTTGTTTTAATCCATTTTTTCCTTAACTGATTATTTCCTCTGTTGCTCCATTCTTCTATTAATTCCATTTGTTGAATTTTTGAAAGTTTTGGTCATTTTGTTGATTTTTTTTTTAATTACTTGTTTTTTTCTTATATCTTTTATACTTTTGCTGAGATTTTCTATTTTTCTTAATTTCAGGTATACTTATAATTATTATCGCATTGAAATATTTTAAGATGCCTGCTTTTAAATGTTTCTTATATTTTAATATCTCTGTTATTTTAGTGTTGGCATCCATTGGATGCCTTTTTTTTTTTTTTTTTTCATTCATCTGGACATCTTTCTGCTTCTTGGTATGTTGTGTAATTTGTGTTCTAAACCTACATATTTGAGGTATTGTGTTAAGAGACTCTGGATATTATTTAAATTTTCTGTTTATCTGGCTTCCCCTAACACCACTCTGACAGGGACAAAAAAGAAATGCTGCCTGGTTTTTGGTAGATGGAAGTGAAACTCCATTTTTCCCATTGAGCCTCTGTTGGCCACCAAAGATGGGGACTTTTCATTACTGTTGGGTGGAGATAAAATGTTTCATTCTCCTTTAGGCCTCCACTGACACTTCCTTGGCTGGAGGAGCAAGAGTACATCATTACTGCTCCCTATGTAGCCTCCATAAACACGTGGACTGGTGTTCTTGAGACTAGGTTGTGGTGAAAGCCCTGACTCTCTACTAGGGTCTTATTTGACATCACTTTATCAGAGAGAGAGAGAGAGAGTGGCAGCTTATAACTTTGCAGGGAGGAGTGGGGTTTAGTTGAAGTTTGGACACCTTATATGGTTTTCTCTAAAACTCAAGGGGAGAGTGATGTTTATCACATTCCACCCTGACTTCCCTCATCCACCTCCCTGACAGAGGATGAAAGTCCAAGCTCCCTGCATGGCTCCTTCTGACACCATCTGAGCAAGGGTGAGAATGGATTGGAGAGCTGCTTTATAACCTTGTGAGGGTGGAAATCTAGCCTTCTCACTCAAACTTTGGTGGTAGAGATTGGGGTAGGAACCTGTATTTTCTGTGCCCCTTTTCTGTAGTCTAGCAGTTGTCTAAAAGGTTTTTATATTGCTAGGCTGCTCCTTTCCTGATTCTCAGGCTAAAGGCAGCAGAAATTTTGAGGGGCTTTTTAAATCTACTCCTATTGGCATTTCTGGGTTGCTGGCTTCTTTAGTACCACACAGGACATTTAGGAGGCAAAAACAAAACCTGAGAAACTTACTAGATGCCTTTCCAAGGGTGGTAAGGTCTATAGTCAGTATGTCTTATTATCTGCCCCTTTCAGAATTGTCTTAGGTTAGCTTTATATATGATGTGTGAGGTTTTGAGTTGTATTTAATGAGAGAAATATTGAAAGCTCTTTTTTCTCTATTTTTCTGAAAGTAAAATCCTAAAATTGGCTTTGTAAGTGGTGTTATATCTATTATATTTATCTAAATATCATCTATTTATTATGTTATCTATCTTCAAGATGTTTGCTAGTGTTCTGAAAGAATGTTTCATTCATTATTCTATAATATTTCATGCATTTTCCCCCAAAATGTTACTTTTAAACAGAAATGCTATACAAATATTTTTTAATAAATCTTGACTTATCTAGCTTTTTTCTTTCTTTTTTTTTTTTTTCAGAATTTTTATGCAGAGAAAGTATCCTCAGTTGGCTAGTTTGTGTTTATGACACAAGAATAGCTATATTTATTTATAGTCTATTATTCTGCAAAATAATCTAAACATAAGAGCTTTAAGTAAGTGTTCAGTGACTTCCAAAGTGTATCTAGGTAATGTAATCTAATCAGGCAACTAAGATATACCCTCCAGCAAGTAGAGTATTTAAAATTGTTGACCTAAGGTTAGAAATAATTTCAGAGAAAATGATTTTCAATTAAATGTAATTCTTGTCTCAGCACAGGTGGAACTAGCATTGTAGATGCACTTTTCTTCATTGCAGAAATAAAACTTAGCAACAATTAATCAAAGACTCTAAAACCCCTGTGGCCTGTGTTTCGTTTCTTTTTCTTTCTTTTTGTTTTGTTTTGTTTTGTTTTGTTTTCTGGACAAACTAAGTTTCAATCTATTGAAGACCTTGCTAATAACATGGAACTATTGCTACCAGTGATATCTGTAATACGAAGCCTGACTGACTTACAGGATCAGCATGTTATCCGATATTCAGCAGCCAGGACAAGAAAAATATCCATTATCAGAAATACCATATGAACAATGCTGCTTATGCTCTGGTTCCGTAATGGTGACCAGCTGCACCTACTGAACAATCTCATTAGGTTTTTATTACTTCTTATTTTTAACTTTAGTACTAAAGTGCTGAGGCAGCTAAGTAAGCTCAGAAGCACATTTTTGAATACTAATCTCTTAGCAACCTCTGTTATAGCAAATGATTTTTTAATGGAAAAAAGAAAATAGAAAGTTTCAACAGTAACTGAATTTAGAATTTACCATTTTTTTCTTATGAGATGTAAATTTCTGCTACCTGATTATTCTTTTTTATTACTTCAGTAGAGTAAATGTCATTTGCTGAACTCCTGATCTGCTACAGAGCACTATTTATAGCAAAAAACAACTGGTACTTCAATTATATTGACACATTGACACACTTTATTGCTGTGCTGTAAAGTATTTTTTATCCTTGACACTTACGACAGAAAACCAAATCAAGCTAAGCCTTAATGATTGCTGTTCTCTGACTATATGAAACAGAAGAATGTAATAATGACTGAAATATGTTTTCTGAGATTTTAAAAAAAGAATCATTTTGCTATTTGAGAATGTGGAAAAGAAATGTCTAAATTTGATCAGAAACAATATATGATTAGATAATGAAAAGTAAAAAATCTCTATCAAGTGTGTTACTATGTAGGTTATATTTATTAATACTAATTAACTTTTGATAAAAGGCATATTTTCAATAGTTTTCTCTAACAGAGCACAAGAGAAAGCTAGAATTAATCTTCTAACATCATCATATAAAGTTATTTTCTTGATTCTGTGGTCTTTATTGAAATTAATCACATTAATTAATGCCTAAACTTTTAAAATATCAATTTAAATGCCCATTATATTAACCATAAGGGTTCATTATAATCAAATCTTGCAATGTTTTCCCTATTATTAGGGGTGTGTGAATTTCCCAAGATCTCTTGTATTTGAAATAGCCCCATGGATTTGAAAATTATCTATTTAAATGTGTTATGTACATCTCTATGTGATGAGTATCAGAATATAAATAAATGGGGACTGACCAAATTCAGATGTTCTTTCTAACAATTGATGTCATTTAAGGTCCAATATATGAACAGCTGAAAGAAAAAATAAAGTCTCTGTCAAGTGTTCAATGCTGCTCCAGCTAATCATTTCACCTGAGCAAATCCAACAGTTGGGAGGCACAAATTATTTTGACCTTTATGTTGTATATTATTATTATGGAGAAAATGTTTTACATAACATAAGCTTTATACCTGCAGGGAGAAATCTCAAGTTTTTATTTTGATTAGCATCCAAAGTTTTTTTTTTTTTAAAATTCTGAAATACTTTATGATTATCATATGATGTATCATAATGCATTTATATTATGTATTATTATTTTAATGTTAACTCTACATGAGTTAGAGAATTTTATATCTTTAATTTGTAATATTTGCTCAATAGGTATAGGTTTAAATATTTTATATACTTGTATATAAATAATTTTATAGCAAAAGATTTATGTTTTACTTAGCTTTTATGCTGTAATAGTGAATTTAGAGTTTTCTTTCACTTTTTATAATGGAACTTAGTTTTTAATGACTAACATTCCTGAATTTAACAGATTTGTTGACAATGTTACAAAGAAAACAACATTACATTATGTAACAAATAAATAAAAGAGTAAGCTGTTGGATAGTTTCTTTTTATTGCTGTCTTTATTTTTGCTTACCTTGTTCCTGGGTCTTTGTTCGAATGATATTCTTATTGGAAATATTCAGAAAATTACTGTCAATTTTGGAGTTGTGAATAAATAGAAGTAATGGGTTTTTTTTTTGTTGTTGTTGTTGTTGTTGTTGTTTTTTTGAGACGGAGTCTTGCTCTGTCGCCCAGGCTGGAGTGCAGTGGCCGGATCTCAGCTCACAGCTCACTGCAAGCTCCACCTCCCGGGTTTACACCATTCTCCTGCCTCAGCCTCCCGAGTAGCTGGGACTACAGGCGCCCGCCACCTCGCCCGGGGAAGTTTTTTAAATTTTTTTAGTACAGACGGGGTTTCACCATGTTAGCCAGGCTGGTCTCGACCTCCTGACTTCATGATCCGCCCGTCTCGCACTCCCAAAGTGCTGGGATTACAGGCTTGAGCCACCGCGCCCAGCCATAGAAGTAATGTTTGAACGAATGTTTCTATTCTCTTTGTTAAAGTTTTAAACATTTTATTTTGAAGTAATTATAGATTTACAAAATATTGTAAAAGTAGCATAGAGAATTCCAATACACCTTTCACTTAGGTTCACTCAATGATACAAAAAGGAAATATGCACACTAGAGAAACTCATCTCTGATTTCATCTCAGAGGCAGCTTTAACCTGGATCTTGACCCTGCAAATGGTCAAAGCTACAGAACTGAACTATGCTACATGATTTAAAGCTTTTAAAGAAATTATGCAGCAGATATGATTTTGCCTTAACTCTTTACTAGTGTATCATTTTCATGAACACAAGTAATATTTTACTCCATCGATAATCTTAAACATGAATATTAAAGTAAAACTAGATATGCCTCCATATTAAGAGGTGACAGATGAGGAGGTGATTAGGATTCATCATGACAACATAAATTCCAGAAGAAAGGTAACTTCTTAATTTTCACTCCTATTACTTGCTTAATCCTTAGGGCATTCATTGTTCAGGAACTTCCTGAGACCTAAAGGAGTAATTGTATTCTTTAGATGCTCTTTCCTTTTGTATTGTATTTTACAGTATAAGTTTAATGTATTTTTGCACCAGGTTTTCATCATATAGAAAACACAATTTTACCAGTAACTCACTTAGTTAAAATAATTAGAATATAGGTAATATTTGATTATATCACTTATTTTATTCATACTATAATTAATAAAAAACTATAAATTCAAAGAGTGCTCATATTAACCATATAACTGATTAGCTCCTGTGTGTGGTAACCTTTTGTAATACTCTTCTTCACATAGAAATAATGATGAAACTCTTTAGCATAATATCATGGACACTTCACTATCTGACTCCAGTTTCTTTTTCCATGCATATCACTTTATCTTGTGCTTCTTCCCTTAGTTCTGAATGCCTTGGCCTCCATAACAACTTGTTCACATTGTACTATTCCTTTCCTCTCCATTGTAGATTCAAATGTTTCCTGTTCTGTACTTCTGTACTTGAGATTACTGTGGTCACAAGACAAGAATAGCACTTACCATGTTTTAAAATGGTTTTATGATCTTCTCTTTCCTCTGATAGACAATGAATTCCATCAAGAGAAGATCACCTATGCTTTTTACATGCAAAGAGCACTGCATAATTTTTGGAATGTCCTCAATATTCAGTATAGAGATTTTAGTTTGATAAATAAATAAATGGGATTTCATGACAAATATATAAAGATAAAATGATTCCCCGTATACAGATGCTTATTAGAAATAGTACATTTTAGAAATTAACCAATTCAGTGTTAAGCAAACTAAATGGTTACGTGGAAATTTGTACTATGTACAGGTGCTACCTGGAAGGTTGACTTATTATTATTTTTTTTCCTCTGATGAGTTTAGTATTACATTGACTTTTTTCTGTTGAAAGTGTTATTTGAGTAACCCTGCATACAATTAGATGACACAAATAAAGAAATGCAGCAGTGAATCTCTTAATTTCTCTCTCACTTCTAAATATGAATAATGGTTAACATTGTTAGAGTGTTTTCAGTTGTATAGTCTCAACTCTTTTAACTCTTGCATGCTTTCTATTGTTAAAAGATAAACTGAGGCACAATATTTTTTTTCACAGTTTATTTTTGGTTCCCTAGCTCCATGTGTTCTTTTAGTTCATGAAGTAAAAGGAACAGACTTTTACAGGGGAATGCAGAAGCAAAACAAAGCAAATTTTTGAATTATTGTAGTTATACAGTTGCCTTACTTTATTTTGCTGGAAAAGTTCCTGGTTATATGTAAAGTTAGTTAGTAGCTTCTGATTGATTAAGCTTAAATTCTATTTTTCTTTAATGCTGTCAATTACAGAAATTGCCCAAGTTAAGTTTTGCTTGTGTTTGCAAGTCAAGTAAGGTTAAGGTCACTTATGAAGTCTAATTGGCTTTGTTTGCTCAGGTATTCTTCAAGTCTGGTCCCCATTTTATGTTATTTCACAATATAATAAAGATACAATTATTTTTTCAGTTTAAAATATGTAGAGCTCTGGTGGATAGAGGCTAAACAACTTGCTAAAGCACACTCGAATAAGCAGTTGTAGGGCTCATCAGTCAGGGTTCTCGCTTTGGGTTATGTGTTTTTACTCCTATATTGCACTCCTTCCCAGTACTGACAGCATCAAGCTAAGGAAGGAGCAATGGGTGAAATAAAGATGGTGACAAAGAAACCTGCTCAGTTGTGTCTTAACTTTCTAGGCAAAATTGATTCAGATTATTAGATTCATTATATGATTTTCTGAAGTTTTCTCTATTCATTTTATTTTGAAATTCTCTAAATCTTCCTTGTTTCACACTTTGTCCCTATGACACTGATTTTCTCCCTATATTATTTTTTCTTGCATCCAAAAAACAAAGTAAATCAGTGAAAGCCAGAATAGTATCTCTTAACGCTATTGAAATTGCTGATACAAATTATGTGGACCTCTTTGTGCAAAAAATTATGAGTATTAGGTAGTTTTAGGTGACAGTCTCATTTCAAAATGTTTGTCTTCTCACTCATCACTGCCATGATAAGTTCTTTTTTTTTTATGACAAGGATATTTCAATTCTGTGTATACATTCTACAAAAGTGCTAATTTTCTTTACAACTCAAAAATAGAACATCTGCTTATATTGATCCTCTGGCTGGAAAACAAAAAGAAAACCTTTTTCTTTTCTTTTTCTCTGCTGTCGATATGATTGTAATGCCCTGTTGCATATTAATGGCTCTTAAGATGCTTACTTGTTTGCATTTGAATGGTCAGAAATAAAATGAAGCAATATCGAGTTATAAAAGAGAAATAAACCATATTTGCTAAATACTCTTTACAAAATGAAAACATACACATATGATATAAAAGGCAAAATGAATGAAACATTTTAAAAGGAAGTTTTTCTTGTTTATAATCTTCCTTTCCAAGTACATGACAGCTAATGTAGTATTCATGGTCAAATTTAACTTTTGAGACCATCTGCTCTATGCAAGATGTCGTGGAAATAAAAGCTGTTTTGAAATGAAGAGAGAACAAAAACCTTATTCAGAGAACACCTCCCAGCTGTGTTAGCAGTTACTGTGTAATCATCTTTCATTATACATGCTGTATGGGGTATGAAGGAAGATTAGAAATGCAAACCTAATGTTCTCAATTTGTACATTTCTTTTAAGACCAGATCTGCTCAGCAAAGAATTTAACCTCAGATTCCAATTGAATCTTATAAAATGTTTTGCTAAGTTACTGAATATTAACTTATTTATCATTTTAATATTCTAAAGGACACCCTAACGACAAGAATACATGCTACAATTCTTACATTTATGTAATACTAGGCACTAAGCAGTGTAAGACTAAGGAAAGTCAGGAGTATACTGGGATTAGCTTTGTTTTGTTCAGTTTTGTTTTACTTCCCATTGAATTAACTAAAAAGGTAATACACCATAGCAAAAGGTTTAATGCTACAGGTTCCACATGCATGTCTTTTTTTAACCTAGACATCTAGAATTCTTTTTTTTTTTTTTTTTTTTGCCTCCCAAAGTTGAGCTCTATTGTAAGTTTTAGGGGCATCTTTGAAGATATTCTGTTGCTTTAATTATACGACTGTAACATATAGCTAGATAATATATAATGTGTTAAACAGAAACATAACATAGATAATATTTTGAGGCTCACTTTGCACTTATCTCACAGATCATCCCATATTGGGTAATAAGAGCAGACTTTTTTTATTTATAGTTGCTTATTATTTCATTGTAAATGCATTGTATCCAGTTTTTCCAGTTATATATTCCTGCATGACAAACCAGCTAAAGCTTATTTCTTAAAGCAACTACCATTTTATCCTCTCCAAGTATTTTGTGGATAAGGAATATGCACAGGACTCAGCTGGTTGATTTTTCTGATTCATAATGTATCAACTGGAGTAACTCATTAATATTTAGATGATGGTTGGGCCAGGCTGGATTATAGAGAATGGATTATCTCACAAGTCTGCGGCCCTGCTGGACACAGCCAGAGGCCTGGGCTTAATTGGCCTTTCTCCAAATGAGATAGAGGCTTTTCCATGTAGTACATACAGCATGGTAGCTGACCTTCCTACAAACAACTCAGAGGTCATAATACCTAGGTGGATGCTTCCAATGCTATTAGAGGCAATGCCTCAGATAGGTAAAGCATCATTTATTTGCTAACCTATAACCAGAGCAGTCACAGACCAGGTCAGATTCAAGCAGAAGTAGAAAAGTTCTTAATTCTCATTTGGAGGAGTGTTATAGTGTAGGAACCTAGTTTTTAGATTCCTTCCTGGGCAGGGGTCGTCGCGAGAGACCACTCGACACGGAAGTCACAGTGGAGAGATTTATTGCTAGCGCACTAGGGTCCTATGTCCGAAGTTGGCCACAGGACCCCGAATGCTTGTTACAGACAGTTTATAAAGGCAAAAACTACAAAAATTCACAAAGCTTGAGGCGCAAGATGATTGGAGCAGGTTATGGCCTGAGCAAGATGTCTTACTCTAATTGGTTGGTTTGAACCTGGTTTGAACCCGCGCGGGGTATTTCCCGGACTTGTTCTTCTGTTTGAATTCCAGGAATTTGGGTGGGTGTTTTAGATAGCCACACGGACATCGGGCGAGTGCTTTAGATGGCCACCTGGTCATTGGGTGGGTGCTTTTAGATAGCCACCTGGTGTGGCTTTTCTAAGCTTCTAAGTTTCTAAGTCTAAAAGTCTAAAGGTTTCTAAGTTTTTAAAGTCTATAGGTCTCTAAGTTTCTAAAGGTTTCTAAGTTTCTAAATCTATTTTCAGTAGAATCTGTAGTCATTTTTAATATATCATACCAGTCTTTTCTTAAACAACAACAAATGCCAATAATTTTGTCATATTATTTTGTGATTGTATTTGTAGAACACATCATTAGAAATGATACTGATGAGTGATTTGCATTTATGATTTTGGCAAATATTGCCAACTATTTTGCCAACTGTTTTTACTATGTCTTGCTTCTCTTTATTTATCACAACAGTGCCCAACAAAAAATAAGGTGTTTCAAAATATTTGAAAAAGTAAAGAACATAGGACTGGAGGGCGGGACATAGTGTAGTGGGAAGAAAAGAAGAGCAGGAAGAAAGAGTTATAAAAATTAAAAAATAATAGGGCAAAAGAGAAACCCAAGATTTGAAAGTCATCAAATTTCCTCAAATGTTTGTTTCTTTTCTGTTAAAACACAGAACTGAATTAGATAGTCTCTAAGGCCCATTTTATCACTGACATTGTATAATCCCATAATTATATTTTCTTTTTATAATTAAAAAGAAGTTCCACTAAAGAATTACTTTAACATGTTTTTACACTTGAAAGATTAGAGAGAATATGCAAAAACTGAAGGCCTTGCACACTTGAGATGTCCCCCCTCCTCAACACTTATGACTCTGTTAAGTATGACTGGTACTATTCGTGTTTTTGTCAAAAACTTAACAATTACACATGTTTAGATTTTATAATATCAGCTTTACCAGACAAAATATTGATAACAACTCTCATTTTATAGGATATGATAGGTATGGTTTTATTATTTTAGTGTTTTTTAAATACTATTCATTATAACATTCAAAAGGAGGTCAAACCTAGTGATCAAACACAGAGTAGGCAGAAGCACATTATGTCAAGAGCTTAACATCTACTTTGTTTAAGCTAGAAGAAATGTTTTACAATGTGAATTTCAGCTAACTGTATTTAATGTATATATTTGCAGTTGAAGATAAGATAAAATTGATTGTATTGTTTCATCATAAAAATATAATATATATTGAAAGTAATGTAAATTACTTGAATGTAGATTATATCTCACGAAAGTTAAAAAGTTAATCTTCAGAATGTCTGCAATTGAAGTAACAAGTGATCATAAAAATCACACAAAAATAAAAATATCTGGTGAATGTATCTCAACTGCTAATGTCCTAATTTTGAGATACTATTACAGTTAAACTGATACATGACACCTTATAAAAGTAATGGGAGAAGGATTTTCTTATTTTCAAGACTCGTATCTCATCTAAAATGCTATTTTATTTATGTAAAATGTGGTTTGGTCAGATATTATGTAAAAAAAATGAAATAATGGAAAGTTGTAATTGAAGGTTACAAATAAAACTCAAATTGTCATGTATCTGCTTTAATTTTTGTTTTATATTTTAAACATAATCTACATCATGGCCATAATCTAGGCTTGTGCTTTAGAAACTTCCTTGTATTCCCCTTCCCGAGTCCAAGTGATCTCATTGTTCAGTTCCCACCTATGAGTGAGAACATGCGGTGTTTGGTTTTCTGTTCTTGTGATAGTTTGCTAAGAATGATGAGTTGATGAGTGCAGCACAGCAACATGGCACAAGTATACATATGTAACAAACCTGCACGTTATGCACATGTACCCTAGAACTTAAAGTATAATAATAATAAATAAAAAAAAGAAACTTCCTTGTATTAACTTATTAAATTGAGAAATTAAGGTGGAGGGAAGATGCATGGTGACAGATGTCATTGGTTGAGATACATTTATGAAAATGCTATGAAATGCATAGTACCTTTGAAGGTTTAAAGTTTGCAAATAATAATTCTATCAACAACATGACTTTTTTGCCTTGTGTTCTACTATTTTTTTTTTTTTCAAATAAAATCTTAATGGTAATCTATGTAATAGTCTGGCTTATAATTCATTAGCATCTTGTTCTTTAACTTATATAACTTGATCCCTTCTCTTTTAGTGGTTTGTCTCAAGTCTTTGATGCCTTTACTTTTCTCTTCAGATAAACCATACTAGATTTCTACCAAAGACCCCCTTCAACGTTAAGCTGCAGTAGCTTGTGCTTTACTAACTGCCCATTATTTATCAACCTCCGTTTAAAATGTATTCACTTTCCCTTCCATGCTGCTAAACACTGTGACAGAAAGTCAAACCACTTTGTTAATTGAGGAGTTCACAACTTAATGTGATGTTTTATACACTGACACTACCCATGCTGCCTTTCTCAGTGCTTTCTTGGTTGGCTGTTCTTTCAGAAATGTCTTCTTAATTTCTACTGTACCCTCCATGGCAATGGTTTTCCATTTTTCTTTCTTTTTTTTTTTTTCCTTTCATATGGTTATAGACAACGTTTATTTATTTTTTATTATTATTATACTTTAAGTTCTAGGGTACATGTGCATAATGTGCAGGTTTGTTACATATGTATACTTGTGCCATGTTGCTGTGCTGCACCCATCAAATCGTCAGCACCCATCAACTCGTCATTTACATCAGGTATAACTCCCAGTGCAATCCCTCCCCCCTCCCCGCTCCCCATGATAGGCCCCAGTGTGTGATGTTCCCCTTCCCGAGTCCAGGTGATCTCATTGTTCAGTTCCCACCTATGAGTGAGAACATGCGGTGTTTGGTTTTCTGTTCTTGTGATAGTTTGCTGAGAATGATGGTTTCTAGCTGCATCCATGTCCCTACTAAGGACACAAACTCATCCTTTTTTATGGCTGCATAGTATTCCATGGTGTATATGCGCCACATTTTCTTAATCCACTCTATCACTGATGGACATTTGGGTTGATTCCAAGTCTTTGCTATTGTGAATAGTGCTGCAATAAACATACGTGTGCATGTGTCTTTATAGCAGCATGATTTAGAATCCTTTGGGTATATACCCAGTAATGGGATGGCTGGGTCATATGGTACATCTAGTTCTAGATCCTTGAGGAATCGCCATACTGTTTTCCATAATGGTTGAACTAGTTTAAAATCCCACCAACAGTGTAAAAGTGTTCCTATTTCTCCACATCCTCTCCAGCACCTGTTGTTTCCTGACTTTTGAATGATCGCCATTCTAACTGGTGTGAGATGGTATCTCATTGTGGTTTTGATTTGCATTTCTCTGATGGCCAGTGATGATGAGCATTTTTTCATGTGTCTGTTGGCTGTATGAATGTCTTCTTTTGAGAAATGTCTGTTCATATCCTTTGCCTACTTTTTGATGGGGTTGTTTTTTTCTTGTAAATTTGTTTGAGTTGTTTGTAGGTTCTGGATATTAGCCCTTTGTCAGATGAATAGATTGCAAAAATTTTCTCCCATTCTGTAGGTTGCCTGTTCACTCTGATGGTAGTTTCTTTTGCTGTGCAGAAGCTCTTTAGTTTAATGAGATCCTATTTGTCAATTTTGGTTTTTGCTGCCATTGCTTTGGTGTTTTAGACATGAAATCTTTGCCCATGCCTACGTCCTGAATGCTACTACCTAGATTTTCCTCGAGGGTTTTTATGGTATTAGGTCTAACATTTAAGTCTCTAATCCATCTTGAATTAATTTTTGTATAAGGAGTAAGGAAAGGATCCAGTTTCAGCTTTCTACTTATGGCTAGCCAATTTTCCCAGCACCATTTATTAAATAGGGAATCCTTTCCCCATTTCTTGTTTCTCTCAGGTTTATCAAAGATCAGATGGCTGTAGATGTGTGATATTATTTCTGAGGACTCTGTTCTGTTCCATTGGTCTATATCTCTGTTTTGGTACCAGTACCATGCTGTTTTGGTTACTGTAGCCTTGTAGTATAGTTTGAAGTCAGGTAGCGTGATGCCTCCAGCTTTGTTCTTTTGACTTAGGATTGTCTTGGAGATGTGGGCTCTTTTTTGGTTCCATATGAACTTTAAAGCAGTTTTTTCCAATTCTGTGAAGAGACACATAGCTTGATGGGGATGGCATTGAATTTATAAATAACCTTGGGCAGTATGGCCATTTTCACAATATTGATTCTTCCTATCCATGAGCATGGTATGTTCTTCCATTTGTTTGTGTCCTCTTTTATTTCACTGAGCAGTGGTTTGTAGTTCTCCTTGAAGAAGTCCTTTACATCCCTTATAAGTTGGATTCCTAGGTATTTTATTCTCTTTGAAGCAATTGTGAATGGAAGTTCATTCCTGATTTGGCTCTCTGTTTGTCTGTTACTGGTGTATAAGAATGCTTGTGATTTTTGCACATTAATTTTGTATCCTGAGACTTTTCTGAAGTTGCTTATCAGCTTAAGGAGATTTTGGGCTGAGACAATGGGATTTTCTAAACATACAATCATGTCATCTGCAAAGAGGGATAATTTGACTTCTTCTTTTCCTAACTGAATCCCTTTGATTTCTTTCTCTTGCCTGATTGCCTTAGCCAGAACTTCCAACACTATGTTGAATAGGAGTGGTGAGAGAGGGCATCCCTGTCTTGTGCCAGTTTTCAAAGGGAATTTTTCCAGTTTTTGCCCATTCAGTATGATATTGGCTGTGGGTTTGTTATAAATAGCTCTTATTATTTTGAGATATGTTCCATCAATACCGAATTTATTGAGCATTTTTAGCATGAAGGGCTGTTGAATTTTGTCAAAAGCCTTTTCTGCATCTATTGAGATAATCATGTGGTTCTTGTCTTTGGTTCTGTTTATATGCTGGATTATGTTTATTGATTTGCGAATGTTGAACCAGCCTTGCATCCCAGGGATGAAGCCCACTTGATCATGGTGGATAAGCTTTTTGATGTGCTGCTGAATCCGGTTTGCCAGTATTTTATTGAGGATTTTTGCATCGATGTTCATCAGGGATATTGGTCTAAAATTCTATTTTTTTTGTTGTGTCTCTACCAGGCTTTGGTATCAGGATGATGTTGGCCTCATAAAATGAGTTAGGGAAGATTCCCTCTTTTTCTATTGATTGGAATAGTTTCAGAAGGAATGGTAGCAGCTTCTCCTTGTACCTCTGGTAGAATTCAGCTGTGAATCCATCTGGTCCTGGACTTTTTTTCGTTGGTAGGCTCTTAATTATTGCCTCAATTTCAGAGCCTGCTATTGGTCTATTCAGGGATTCAACTTCTTCCTGGTTTAGTCTTGGAAGAGTGTAAGTGTCCAGGAAATTATCCATTTCTTCTAGATTTTCTAGTTTATTTGCGTAGAGGTGTTTATAGTATTCTCTGATGGTAGTTTGTATTTCTGTGGGGTCGGTGGTGATCTCCCCTTTATCATTTTTTATTGCGTCTATTTGATTCTTCTCTCTTTTCTTCTTTATTAGTGTTGCTAGCGGTCTGTCAATTTTGTTGATCTTTTCAAAACACCAACTCCTGGATTCATTGATTTTTGGAGGGATTTTTGTGTCTCTATCTCCTTCAGTTCTGCTCTGATCTTAGTTATTTCTTGCCTTCTGCTAGCTTTCGAATGTGTTTGCTCTTGCTTCTTTAGTTCTTTTAATTGTGATGTTAGAGTGTCAATTTTAGATCTTTCCTGCTTTCTCTTGTGTGCATTTAGTGCTATAAATTTCCCTCTACACACTGCTTTAAATGTGTCCCAGAGATTCTGGTATGTTGTATCTTTGTTCTCATTGGTTTCAAAGAACATCTTTATTTCTGCCTTCATTTCGTTATATACCCAGTAGTCATTCAGGAGCAGGTCGTTTAGTTTCCATGTAGTTGAGCGGTTTTGATTGAATTTCTTAGTCCTGAGTTCTAGTTTGATTGCACTGTGGTCTGAGAGACAGTTTGTTATAATTTCTGTTCTTGTACATTTGCTGAGGAGTGCTTTAATTCCAATTATGTGTTCAATTTTGGAGTAAGTGCGATGTGGTGCTGAGAAGAATGTATATTCTGTTGATTTGGGGTGGAGAGTTCTATAGATGTCTATTAGGTCTGCTTGCTGCAGAGATGAGTTCAATTCCTGGATATCCTTGTTAACTTTCTGTCTCGTTGATCTGTCTAATGTTGACAGTGTGGTGTTGAAGTCTCCCATGATTACTGTATGGGAGTCTAAGTCTCTTTGTAAGTCTCTAAGGACTTGCTTTACAAATCTGGGTGCTCCTGTATTGGGTGCATATATATTTAGGATAGTTAGCTCTTCCTGTTGAATTGATCCTTTTACCATTATGTAATGGCCTTCTTTGTCTCTACAAGCCAGAAGAGAGTGGGGGCCAATATTCAACATTCTGAAAGAAAAGAATTTTAAACCCAGAATTTCATATCCAGCCAAACTAAGTTTCATAAGTGAAGGAGAAATAAAATCATTTACAGATAAGCAAATGCTTAGAGATTTTGTCACCACTAGGCCTGCCTTACAAGAGACCCTGAAGGAAGCACTAAACATGGAAAGGAACAACCAGTACCAGCCATTGCAAAAACATGCCAAAATGTAAAGAGCATTTAGGCCAGGAAGAAACTGCAACAACTAACGAGCAAAATAACCAGTTAATATCATAATGGCAGGATCATGTTCACACATAACAATATTAACCTTAAATGTAAATGGACTAAGTGCTCCAATTAAAAGACACAGACTGGCAAACTGGATAAAGAGTCAAGACCCATCATTCTGCTGTATTCAGGAGACCCATCTCATACGCAGAGACATACATAGGCTCAAAATAAAGGGATGGAGGAAGATTTACCAAGCAAATGGAGAACAAAAAAAAGCAGGGGTTGCAATACTAGTCTCTGATAAAACAGACTTTAAATCATCAAAGATCAAAAGAGCCATTTTTCTTTTTAAACAATGTATTTCTGAAAATTTTTCTAAACAATGATAGTATGATCATTCATTGCTTAATATATATAAAGCATTTAAATATCTTTTTTATCTCTTTAATCATTAGCCTAAGAAATTAATAAATTGCTTTCTTCATTATTTTCATTCTGGTGAGGAAATTAAAACCAAGAGAAGATAAATGGCTTGGCTAGGTTTTTGTACCTAGTGAGAAAGAGGGAATATAAACCTGGGTCTGTACAGCCTCCCTTCTTTTCATTCATCCATTCAACATGCCATATATTGATTGACTGTAATGTGCTTCTGTATTAGTATTAAGTATCCAAGAGTCTAGACAAATATAGTTCCTTGACTAGTAAAACTGACAGTCACTAAGAGAGGATTGAAATTGGTCAAGGGAGGAAAATTTTGTCCAAATGTAACAAGGAAAAGTACACTGTATGAAAATTTGGAGTCAGGTTTGAAACAAAGTTTTCATTAATTTAGAGTATGTAAGCTGAGATCTGAATAACAAATAGGATTTAGCTAGACAAATTATGTTTATGGGAGACTGGAGACACTGGACAATGCCTAATAAAATGACATTTTTCAAGGTCAAACCTGTCAGGTTTCATAAATTGAAGAAGAGTTGCATAGGGCACAAAGAAACTGGAAAGAGGTTCATTTCTCTCCCTCGCTTTCTCGTTTTCCAAGCCTCTTCAAGTGGTTGCTACTATAAACCACCTGTCTGTAATATTTTAAAAAGTACATATATTTTCTTATCTTTAATATGTGTTTTAGAGAAGAATGAGAAAATATTATTTTACAAAAATCAAAAAAACTCTACTTCTAATATCAAATGATAATCACTGTTATCTCTTTCTGTGTATATTTTCAGATATTTATTCTGTATAAGAATGTGTGTATCTTTACAGGAAAAATATGAACATATATATATATCATTTTGAATCCTTTTTATTAACATGATATCTGAAGTTATTTTCTATGTTCACAAATTTTCATCTCTGAAACAACACTTGAACAGTGTAGTATTGACATAAGAATGGACAGTCAGATCAATTAAACAGAATAAATATTCTAAAAATGATGCTTTTGTGTTACTATGAATAAACATCACAGTCTAAAGAAGAAGTAAGTTATTTAACAATGATTGGAGAACATTTATTAAGTATATAACAAAAATCAATTTTGATCCTTGACTTCTCTTTCTCTTACACCCCACAGATTCCAAAATTAGAAGTGACTGTTTTATAAAAAATTATTTCCACAAACCTGGAGTAAGATTTATTGGTATGCATATGGGTATGCATAGACATAGGCTTTGAAGTGAGAAAAATCTATGAAATAAACAGCAGAAGTTTGATGTACTTGAATAAATACAAATAGGTGTTATTTTATAATTTTAAATATATTATAAATAAAACATAAATATAAAAATTTCAAATGAAAACTAGAAACTTACTAGCAACCTAGGCACAGTTGAGGAGTTGATATATAAGCAGCTTGTATGAAATAAGAGGGAAATTCTTAATACTCATATAGAATAGTTGGTAATGTCATGAGCAGGCAATTCAAAAAATTTTTTACAAAAAGAAAGAGAGGAAAACACAAAATAATCTTCAAATCTTCTGTGAAATTTCTCTTCACATTCTTGTTATATGAAATCAAGCAAATTTCTGATGATGTTATTTTTCTTGCAGCTCTCTCAAGGAATGATACTTTTTTTTTCCCCCTAATACACCTTGATCTACACTTTCTGGAGGTGGAGCAAGGGCTCTTGCTCTTCACTGCTGTTTCTAGGTTCTTCTCCTTTCTCTTTTAAACAATCTCATGCTATCAAATTAGCTATGTTATAATCCCTGTTTGTTGTCATCATCTGTTTCTCTATGGCCTCCTCAATGCTTAATAACTCCTGCCATAACATGGATGATGACAACATACAGAAAGATGTTTATTACTTCGTTACTCTTGCTCGTATTTCCCTGATCTACTCTCATGCAATGATGTAGTCTTCCATCCCCAGTAGCCACTTAACAAATGTCATTACCATTAACTGAAACACTTCTGTAATCTCAGTTTTAAATATTTCATTCTCCAGCCACAAGTTCTTATCTTTCCAACTCATTCTCTCTAATGTTCCATTTCTAACACTCTTTAACTCCAGATATACCAATGCTCCCCTCTTTAACTTCAGTTGTACCAGTGCTCCATTGATGCTACACCATCTCTCAAACCTCTTGCTTCCTTACTTTCCTCTTTATTCATCATAATTCCCAAGGTGAATCATCATATTCACTTATCTCCATACATACTCATCCCTTTTCCTTTCCTTCACTTCATTTTAATTATATGAAGAATTTAAACTTTCTACCTACTTCAGGCCTATATTGTGTTACTGAATATAACTGGAAAAAATACAATCATGCTGACTATGTTATACACACACACACAGTATTAGTCTTTTTTCATGCTGCTAATAAAGACATACCCAAGACTGGATAATTTATAAACAAGAGAGGTTTAATTGACTAACAGTTCAGCATGACTGGGGAGGCCTCAGGAAACTTACAATCATGGGAAAAGGGGAAGAAAACACGTCCTTCTTCACATGGCGGCAGCAAGGAGCAGTGGCAAGCAAAATGGGGAAAGCCACTTATAAAATCATCAGATATTTACGGTTAATGTGTACATTTTAATGTGTTAGCGTTTCTTCTTTTTCCTGAAAACCTATTCGCAGAAATAAATAAATAAGCAAGCAAGCAAACAAACAAACAAACAAAAAATCATCAGATATCATGAGAACTCACTCACTATCATGACAACAACAGCATAGGGATAACCGCCCCTGTTATTCAATTACCTCCCACTGGGTCCCTATCAGGACACATGGGGATTATGTGAACTAAAATTCAAGATGAGATTTGGGTGGGGATGCAGACAAACAATATTATATCTGTATGTATGTGTGTGTATATATGTATGCATGTATGTGTAATATATGTATGTATGTATGTACATATAATTACTAAACCAAAACAGCCCTTAATGCTACTGCCAAACAAAACTATATGTTCAAAACTATTCATTCTTTCTAAGACAACTCTTTTATACATGTTCTTCTCTTTATCTGGCTATATCTCTGGTTCATCATTACTCTCAGATGATGATTCTAATTCATACTAAATAAAGAAAAAGTTATAGCAACTTAAAGACAATTTCCACAAGCTTCCACTGCTTTGTCCTTCATCATTATTATACACTCTACTCACTCCTCTTTATTCATAGACTGATATCTAGGATTCATAGCTCCTATTATGAATTATATTCCTATATTCCATTGACTCTTACTTTTTTAGGAATATTGTTCCACCATATTCCCTCTTTCTCTATATATACTATACAGTATATAGAAAGGATATACTGTACCATTCTCTCTCTCTCTTTCTGCTGCAAAATTAATTTTTATATCTCCTTCAACTTGAAATACGGTGCTATTTCTCCCAACTTAGAAACAGAAAAAAGTAACAGCCTTTCTTGAGCTTATATTTCTTCTAGCTGCCACCCTACTCTTTCCTGTTATAGCAAAAATCTTTTTATAAGTTCTCTATATGCCATCTTTCATTTCTTCCATTTTTCTCTTGAACCTGCTTCATTTCTATCTCAACATCCTATAGCTATAATCCATTTGAAATTCTGACTTATTTTAGTCATTATATTACTCTATGCATTGGCAACATTTGATAGAGTTAGTTACTGTTCTCCTTGAAACACTTTTTTTCCCTTAGCTCTACAGTTACCTGAATTTTCTACTATTTGAGTGCTCTTTCTCTTTATCTCCCTTGTTCATTAATCTAAGATCCTTGAACTTTAATCATTGTATATCCATGAGCACAGTCCCTGGCCTTCTCTTTTCTATCCAAATAAACTTCTTGGGTTAATCTACGCTGTTGCAGAGCTTTACGCATCACTTTTATACTAATGATGTATGATAGTGTGTAAATTTACATCTATCTGTAGCCTAGTTCTTGTATTTCTCCTTGGGCATCCAAGTGTTTTGAGGTTAAAGTATATCTAAAAGAATTAATCTCCCCCCATCAAACTGTTCCCTACTATGTATTCATCATGTCTGCTAATGGCAATTCTCTCCTTTTAGTTGCTTAAGCCAGTTGATTTTTGAATCATCTTAAAATCCCTGCCTTCAAAATATTTCTGCTTCTCACCAGCTCCATGGCAACACTCTCTTCTCTGCAGATTTTTGTGATCACATTGTAACAGGTATCTCTGCTACTGCTCTTCCCTCTCTACAGTTCATTCTCAAAACACCAGCTGAAGAGATCGTTTTAATACTTAAACTAGATAAAATAAGTTCCCATATTAAAACATTTCAGTGGATTCCAGTCTCACTAAGAAATTAAAACAATAACCCTTCTAAAATCCTACAAATCCCTACATGGCTGGCCTTCCAAGATTGCGTCTGCAGCCTCATCTCTGATACTCTCTACTTTGTACATCCAGTTTCCTCTACTCTCCTTCATAGGCCAGTCATACTCACATTCAGGACAATTGCATCTGCTCTTCCCTTTGTCAGAAATGCCAAATCTAAAGAAAACCAGAAAGCTCACTCACAATTGTTTATTTATCATTTTTTATTTGGATACAATTAATATACTATAATATTCAATCAGTAAATTTTAGTATATTTAAAAAGTTTCACCACTACCTAATTCCAAAGAACTTTTATCGGCTCCCCCCAAAAAATCCCCATACCAATTTTCACTCACTTGCCATTCCTCCTGCATACCTGTCCCAGCTGCTGACAACTGCCAATCTTGCTGTATGCATGGTTTTACGTATTATGTACAGTTTACATAAATGGAATGATACAGTGTATGATATTCCATGGTGCAAATATATAATACTACATTTTGTTTACTCATTCACTCATTAACAGTCATTAATGTTTCCACTTTTCGGCAATTACAAATAATGGAGCTGTGAACATTAACGTATAGGTTTTCATGTCAAAATCTGTTTTTAATTATCTTGGCTATATATGTGGAAGTGAAATTTTGAGGTCATATGATAACTCTGTGTTTTGTCTTTGAGGTATTCCTAGACTGCTTTCCTAAAAAACAATTTATGAGGAATATATAAGTAACTCCTTCAACTCAACAACAAAAAGACAACTGAATTTTAAAGTGGGCAAAGTATTTAAATAGATATTTATCCAAAGACAATATAAAATAGTCAAAAAATATGAAAAGATGTGAAACATTAGTTGTTAGGAAAATATAAATCAAAACCACAATGAGATACTACTTTATACCCACTAAGACGGCTATAATGAAAAAGATAGACAAAAATTGGGGGTTAGTATATAGGGAAGTTTTAACCCTGCATTGCTTTTTAAGGCTTTTCCTCAAATGTTACCTTCTCAATTATATTGTTTTTGTTCACTATGTAAAAATTCCAATTCTTTTACACCAAACTCACTCAAAACTTGTCATCTTCAATATCATGTTTTTTGCTTTGTTTTCTTTCTTTACTTGATACCTATGATCATTTGTGTCAGTCAGGGTTCTCCAGAGAAGCAGAATCAATGGAATGCATGCACACACACACACACACACACAAACACACAGAAGAGAAAAAAAAAATTGATTATAAGGCATTGGCTCATACAGTTATAGGGGTTAGCAAATCTGAAATCTATAGGGCAGAACTGGTGACTGGAAACTCTATAGAACTCAGAATTTCTATATTACAGCCCTGATGCACTTAAAGTCCACTAATACTAAATGTTAGCAATACTTGTCATGTGTTTTTGCAACAACATCTAGAGCAGTGTTTGATCAAACAACTGGGAGAATGTCCTAGTTAAGCTGACACACAAAATAAACCGTCATATTATTGGGTATGTGTTATATTTATTTTATTTAATTTCCTGTGTCCCTGACTGGAATGTAATGTAAGCAACATGAGGGTAGGTTTGTACATTTATTTTGTGTGTGTTGAATCCACAGAGTTTAGAATAGTACCTGGCATATAGCGGGTACTCGGTAATAAGTCAATGAAAGATAAAACAAAAGGGAATGAAATGCTATTTTTACTAATCAAATGTCACAGCTTAATGTCATAGCTTACTTGTCAAAGGTGGAGTGAAATGACTGCTTGCATCCACAGTATATAGGCATATAACATTAAACATTTTGTAAAAGTAATTTGACAAAATATTTTACAAAAGATTCATAGAATCAAAGCTTTAATAAATGGTCCCGCTGCTTGTAGTCTTCACTAAGTAACAAGGACAAATATCAATATACAATTACTTTTGTTTATATAGAGTGTCAATTTGAGTGAAAATTGAAAATAAGGCAAATATTTAGACAAGTTGCAATTAATCTGCATACTTAGTAATTACATGTTATTGAAATCACATCCACAAAGCACTTCTACTTACTTTGGAAAGTGTTTGAAATATGACCAGCTTGTATGACACTCAAGGTGTGGCCATGTTTGTAGCCTATACTGTAGTCTTAATATGAATGAATTGTCCAAGAAGAGGTTTTGAGGATTCTTCATTATTGAACTCAAGTGTAATACCACTGACTATATCTCACTCTGCGACACTGCTTTCCTCTAGAGTCAGATATGATTGAATTCTGCAAAAATTCAGGTTAATAATTTGGTGAGCCAGCCAGCTACTAACAGTGAAACCTAACACCTCTTTGAGTGTGAGTGAAAGAGTAATCAGATGGTTTCTAGAAGAGAGATACAGAAATCAAGACCTGGTGTCAAAATTGTTTGCTCAATGAGAAAAAGAAAATAATTTATGTTTGTAATAATCTTGCTAATAATTCATGGTCATACATTCAACTAAAAGATATCCCAAATGGAGTTTTGAAGTACTGCATATATATATGAAATGAGTATGCATGAAAGGAAATATATATGTGAATTATTATGTATATATTATATATAAATATATATAATGCATGAAAGCAAATATATATGTGAATATAGATACATGAAAAATGTAACAGTGCAAGTTGCCAGAAAAGAAAATATATATACATGAAATATATATGTACATGAAATATGTATATTGAAATATATATGAAACATATATATACATGAAAAATGTAACAATGCAAGTTGCCAGAAAAGAAAATAATAAGAGAAAGACATTTCCTTGTTTGTAAAATCAAAGTTGCAACATCTGCTTGCTTCACCTCTTGAAAAGAATACTCCAGCTTGTACTTTATGGTTAACAAGGCTGAACACTTTGAAATACACTTCTCTAGTCACCCAGCCTGTAAATTAAATACATCAGCAATGCAATTATTGCATTGTGATTTATTCATAGGAGTAAATCACATTTTAAAAAGTTACAAAGCTGAGTAACAAAAAAGTATAATCTATGTTTTACCATTAGCATCTGAAACTTCACAATGTAAACCAGTGTTGCTGAAGTTGCAAATGCTTCCATGACAGCTGCGACTATGTGACCTTTGAACTAGGAAAGAAAATCATACCAGAAAGCAATAACCTTTTATGCAAATTATCTCTACATAGCATGTTTCTTTATTAGCATTTTCACACCTTTAATAGAAAGGCCATATCATTTTCTATAGTTTAAAACTTTGGATTACATAGTAATTTTTAAATTTAGAAAATAAATAAAACACACAAGTAGCCAATTCTGAAAAACACCCACTGGAGAGAGTAATTGTTAACAATTAAATATATATATGCACACACATACATGTATATACAAACACAAATATATGTATATACTCCTATTACGATTGCATATGTACCATGTGTTCAATTCAGAAAACATTAAAAGGGTAAAATATCTAAGAGACAAAGCAAATATAGCTCCCATACAGTCACCAAAAGTCACAGACTTTACCATCGACTTTAACATTGACAATTTTCTTCAATTCAGTTTTCTTTTTCTGAAGGTTTTTCAAACAATTGTTCACATTTCAGGTTCATATTTTCTTTCACTTTGTTTTTTAACATTTCTCATTATCCTTGACAGAGGGTGGTTAAAGTATTTCATCTTTTCAATATCAGTAGTCTGGCTCTTATTTATCTAATTCCTCTTCATTTAATTTAATACTTTCTAGTTTTTCTCCAGGTTCCTTTGGAGTTAAATTATTATTATTTACATATTGAATTACTTAGTTCTTAAAGAAAACATATAATTTCAGAGGTATAATATTTTCAAGAAAATAGCCTATGTTTCTGTTTTATGGTTTGTTTGTTTTTTCCTTGTTATTTCCAGCTTCGCAATTCCCATTTAAACATGGAGTAAGTTTTTAGACCATCTCCCAAGAAGGAAATTTGAGACTTACCTGAATAGTAAAATGAACTGGAAGGGTAAAAATATCGAATATATCAGCCTTAACCTTAGATTCTGATTTAGTTGCCTTCTTTCAGACTCAGATGCAGGTATTTTTACAAAAACTCTCTAAGTAGTTCAATCATACAACCAGGATTAAGAATTATTAAATTTAGGAACACAAAGAGCAATTGGGATATGTTCCAAATGTTTTGGATAATTAAGGCCTGAAAGTACGAACAGATTGTTACATTTTAAATTACTTCCTGACCCATGATTTATTTAGATGATTGTTTTATTAATTTTTCAATTTTAATAATTTTATAAATTTACATCAGAATAAAAAATTATTCTTGTTAATTATAGAGTACAATGAAAATGCAGACAAGCACTCATTGTTCCTGGGGGTGGACAACCGAGTTCTTTCAAGTTCTTCATAACTGAATTTTGCCAGATGTCCGTTATTTTGAGGATTTACCACATGATATGCCAAATGCCAAAGAAAGTTCTGTTTCTCTTTTTTCTTACTAATTTATTGTAGGATAAGTCTTCTATTGGTTTAGAAATAAGAAGGAAATAAATCAATGGCCAACTATAAACTCAGCACCTATTCAACGGAGCAGCTATTTTTTACCCTATATGAGACTGCAATTTCACTTTCAACAATATAAAATGCTAGGACTATACACTCAGAGATTCCGTATCAGTAGGTCTGGGTTAATATCCTGATATCTGTCCTTTTCTTAAAAGCACAAATAGTGATTCTGATGTGCATCCAAAGAAAAAAGAATCAAAGTTATGAAGGACTAGACACGCATTTTATTATGAGTAATTCAAATCACAAATTTCTATTATAGTAAGTGAGCTTGGAGGCAAGGACAATTACCTTCTTTTGTTTTTATGAGTGTACAAAATTGCTTTCTTTCAAGTGGTAAAATATGGGAATGCACTATCTGCAGCTTTTAAAATGATTTTCATCGTTTATAGCTTCCATGTTAACTTTAATCTTTATATAATTGCCATTTACCAACATTTGTCAAAGACCATGAGGAATTGGCAGTTTATCTTGCATTTTCTAGTTCTTAATATTTGTCTTCTTATTATTAATGATATTATTTTACTTTTGAGAATTTTTTTTTTTTTTTTTTTTTGAGACAGAGTCTCACTCTGTCGCCCAGGCTGGAGTACAGTAGCGCTATCTCGGCTCACTGCAAGCTGCGCCTCCCAGGTTCTCCCCATTCTCCTGCCTCAGCCTCTCAAGTAGCTGGGACCACAGGCATCAGCCACCGCGCCCAGCTAATTTTTTGTATTTTTAGTAGAGACGGGGTTTTCACTGTGTTAACCAGGATGGTCTCGATCTCCTGACCTTGTGATCCGCCCGCCTCGGCCTCCCAAAGTGCTGGGATTACAGGCGTGAGCCACCGGCTCCCGGCCAGAGAATTTTTAAATAGTGTCTTAGTTGATAGCTGAGAGGTGATTTCATGATTTTTCATGTTTTTTTGTGTGTGTGTTTTTTTTTTTTTTTTTTTTTTTTTTTTTTTTTTTTTTTGGTTATGAAGTTTGAAGAGCTTTTTCTAGTAATACAATGTACGTTTTTACAGTAATATCAATATTGTATAATAAGATCCTAAACAAATACTCATTCGAAATATAGAGCAGCAATTGTCTTTCAGGATGAAACTGAATATTCTCTGGTCCCCTTTTCTTTCTTTTTTTTTAATGGAGTCTTGCTCTGTTGCCAGGCTGGAATGCAGTGGTGCCATCTCGGCTCACTGCAACCTCCCACTCCCTGATTCAAGTGATTCTCCTGCCTCAGCCTCCCTAGCAGCTGGGATTACAGGCACACACCATCGTGCCCAGCTAATTTTTGTATTTTTAATAGAGACGGCGTTTCACCATGTTGACCATGATGGTCTCTATCTCCTGACTTCGCGATCCATCCACCTTGGCCTCCCAAAGTTGGTCCCCTTTTCTTTAAAATACATAGGTGTAGTATACTGTAGTGTTCATCCTTCCAAGCTGGGGTAATTAGGCACTGTGACTCCTATTACCTTACGTTTGAAATTTTACTCAGAAGTTTTGGACATTTGTCTTTCTATCTAAACTATCCTTTGGAGCATGATTTATTTAAACCAGGTCCAAAAGAAAGTTTTGGTTTCTATTTACCTTGTAACTATCAAAATTTTATCTATCAGGTTCAGTGTGTTGGAGAGTTAACATAATTTTGAGACTGCATAATGCAGAGATAATAATATACTGTGAGAAAAACCAAAGTATAAGTTAAAATATCAAAACAATATATTATTTATGCCAGGTACACGGGATCAATTATAACTTCTAACACAAATACACAGCATCAGTGAATATTACGTAACACACAGGAAAGCATAATAGATGTTCATGTATGCACACACATACATAATTATTGCAGCACCCTCAAACTAATTATACTTCCAACATTATTATAAACATAACATTTTGTTTATACTGAGTACAATAATTATATTTAACTGATATTTGTTGTGAAATTGACCATTTTTCTATGTAATATATAAACACTCTCTGCTAGCTAGCATCACTAAATCTCTTTATTCTTTAGTACTCTATATATTTCAGATAATAAAATAAGCTCTTGAAACCCTTAGAGTGGATTTTTAGTAAATAAAATGATAGAATATGTTGATGATCTTTGGTTCAGTCACTGAAAAACTTTGTCAGGTTATAAAACTGGAATATCTTATCTGTTTCTTGAGAAAAAAAGTAAGGATGACTACACTGAAATAAATAAATTTAAAATAATTTAAGGGGAAAATCTTTGAACTCTATACTAAATATATTGACACAATCACAATATTATTATTTGACTAATTTAATAAAAACATTTTATCAGAGTAAAAAATATCAAAGACCTACAGCAATGTATTTTCCTATTATCTTCCCACTCAGTCTTTTCCCCAACCTGCATTTTCTTCTTTTCTTATTCTTTTTAAAATTGTTCAGTGAATATAGTACTTGTCAAAGTCAGTAGACTGACATTGAAAAGACTCAAGTGTTCATACCTTTGTTCAGGATCATGAGAGTGTGGAGAAGAGTTCAGCTTTTTGCGGTTCTTCATCTCATTCTACTAGGTACGGATTAAAGGACAAAAAAGTCAGTTTTATTCTGTCCTTACTGATTCTTTCAGTCTTTCAATCAAATATGTCATCCATTCGTGATTTGAATTTTACACGAAACTCTTTGGTAGTATATGAATTTTTTTTATTTTATTACTAACAAGAATGATAATAGCAAAGTTAGATATACATTTCTAACTAAGCATTATATGACTAATAATACTTTTTTCAAAATAAATGAACTTGAGTTCATGAGAACTAACTAGTTATTCAATATGTGAGCACATGGATGAGTAAAGAGTGAACATATACATACATTTGTATATATGTACATATGACATATTTACAAATATAGAAAGATGAAGCAAAACAAATATGGGGCTGGATTTAATCCACCTTCAGATACATACTACTGAAGAGCAATGTATTATTCAAAGGTATGGGAATTCATTTGTGACTGATTGAAAGCCTTCAATTTTAGTTTTCCTTGGCCCATTCACAGGTGCCTATGTGATCATTAATAAAGGAAAAGCTTTACTAAACATGGGGATTACAATTCAGGGTGAGATTTGGGTGGGTACACAAACCATATCACACAATGTATAGAATTGTAAAAGCAATTTTTTTATGATCATAAGAGAACAAATATTTAAATCAATAACAAATACAAGAAAATAATAATTACATTGGCCCTAGCCTAGTAAGACTACTGTAGCAGCCACTAGAAGTCCTATGGGACTTCTTGCCACATGTGAAATAGATAAAGCACCACAGTCATGTGTTGTTTAATGACTGGGATCCATTCTGGGAAATAGGTTATTAGATGATTGTATTGTTATGCAAACATCATAGAATGTACTTAACAAACCTAGATGATGCACACCTATACTGTTGTACAGCCTATTGCTCGCAGGCTACAAACCTGTACAGCATGTTACTGTACTAGAAAGTGTAGATTATTGTAACACAATGGTGAGTGTTTGTGTATCACTAAATATGCTATGTCTATATATGGAAAAGGTACAGTAATAATATGGTATTATAATCTTAAAGGACCACTGTTATGTATGTGGTCAGTTATTGATGAAAACATTATTAGCTGGCACATGACTATATTTGGTAAAATTACTCTTATTTGTATTTTCTCTAACTTGGGAATAGAATCTTGTATAAGTGATACATGTATGTATGTGTTCCTGGTGATTCTTATTGTTTTCAAAGACATATAGTGAAGGTTTATCTTCATAATACCAAATATCGAGATGAAGATGGAGAAGCCCAATCATCAATATGCTCTATTTGGTGCTAGACATTTTTATATTTAGAAAAACATACGCAAGATACGAAAATTTAAGATGAGAAATAAAAATTGTGTGACAATAGTCCATCAAATAGTTACATATATGCTTTTTATTGCACTTTATAGGCAATACTTCCTGTAAATCACTCTGTACTTTTAACTCTGGGTTCTTTTGCTGTTTGCTTTTATCTGTTTTTCTTCAGATGGTTAAATTTAAGCATTTCTGAAATGCTATTCTTAGTTGCAAATATTACTATAACTTAATGACATTTGAACATATCCATCATTTTGTCAACCAAAATGATTTGTCTAAACTGAGGGTTGTAAAGATCATATCGACAGTCTTTGCTAGTAACACTGATAAGGCATAAATATTTCTTAGAAAGCTAATTTAAAACATACATGTAGCATTCACAGATGGTCTCTGAATCTATGAAAAAAAAATGATAGACTGAATTTTTCCATTTTTGTAAGTTTAGGTTAATAGATTTTCAATTGAGTCTGTTAGGCTATCTTTAGAAATTTCACTTAAGGAATACCTTACAAACCTTTGTGTTAGTAATTGATTTTTCCTGTGTTAAACTAAAACTCTGTTTAGAAATAAAAAAGTTTGTTTGTTCTTTTTATATTTATAAAACATACTTTGGGAAATTTAAATGTAACTAAAATTAGTGATAGAAACAAATTTCTATATTTTGAGAAAATAAATTATTCCTCCAAAACTAGTTTATTTTATAGATGCATTCATTCAAAAAACAAGCAAAATTTTCTTTTAGAATTGGCCTATAGCTCAGTAAACTAATTTAGAATAATATTTGCCTTAGATTTTACTTGAGTTCCATAAATGAATCTGCCTTTACTTCAGTAAATTTATTTTGAGATGTTACAATGTATTCTTTTTAATTCTAGTTTTTTTTTTTTTTTTTTTTTTAATTATCCTCTTGTTTAGTTATTTCAGCCCGTGTCACTACTCTTGGCACTTGCTGATTATCTAAACATAAAAATGTTTAATTTGTACTAATTTTATTTTAATTTTCCCTAAGTGGTTGTTTATAATATCATAAATGATATACTGGTGAAATTATCTATTTACAGAAACATCGTATTTTATTAAAATTATTTAATATAGCTCTTTAAAAATCCTTTCACACCTGAAAATGCCTTAATTTTAGCTGGAGAATCCTCTTTAGAAAGATCTTTCTTTAGGGTCCTTCTTTTGGAAGACCTCTGATATTGAACAATCTTGTAGATTCATAAATTCATAAATCTTATAAATTTCTCTCAATTCCTATTGTTGATCTCCTGTAAGAAGACTGAATGATGCTATCAAAAATAATATTATGATTATTATATAGAGAGGGATATCAATTTGTGTGTGTATGTATATAAATACTACATAACGAAACAATTATCCACTTAAGCCTACTATTTTTCAAATACAGTATATAAAGCAGGAACAGATTTTTGTAAAAATTTGATCCTTGAAATCTAGCATTGATAGTTTTTTTAAAAATGCCTTTCAAATATGAATTAACCCAAGTCCATTCTGTTCAAGTGTTATGGTCTGAATGTATCCCCCAAATTTCATGTGTTGAAACGTAATGGCTAATGTGATCATATTAATAACTCGGGCCTGTAGGAGATGAAACAGTTATGGGGGAGAGCCCTGAGAGATGGGATTAGAGCCCTTAGAAAAGGATTGGAGGAAGTAGGTTCACTCTCTTCTGTCTGTTCTATCATTTCATTACATCAGTTAGAGGGTTGATATTAGAGAAAGCTATACATTTTTCAGTTTGTATACGTTGCTGAAGTACTAATGCCATTGCTCACTGTCTTTCTACTATAACAGATGAAAAGAGATTTAGTTCTCTTAAAGCAATTGTTCAATTACAAATGAGACACAGTCTGGAGGAACTGCATTCCTAATCATGAATGGCCCAAAAAGGTGAATATGCTATCAGTAGTAAATAGCAATTTTATTTCCTAGAATCACCAGAAGTTATGAAAACTAAACTGAATTTTCCTTCCAGCTATTTTATATACCTTTTAAATTAGATCAAACATTTCTTTTCAGTAGTGAAGTCCCCAAGTAGAAAAAAAAATTATTATTTTATCAAATCAATTTTGGCAACTCTATATATGACAATTAAAAAGATATTTTGTACATTCCATAGTCTGTGGATGTCAATGTATCATTTAAAACATGTAAAATAAAACCTGAGCCTGGAGTAATGTTTTAATAGGAATAATTTGTGCATGTTATACTTAACTTGTCTCTACTCTCTCTGAGTCTCTGGTGGGTATTATCTCTCTGCTAGGAACTCCTTCTGGACAGCCTGGCTTCCTGTTAAAACACCCTGTGCTCAGTCAATATCTCCGGTTTTTAACTCCAAGATAAGTTTCCTCTCTTTATGTACAAAATAGTCTCTCTTTTTATCATAAAATTGCTATTGAATACAGTTAAAGAGAAATAAATTAAGGTCCAGGTAATAAATATTTGTTCTTACTAACATGCCTTAACTCTTGGGAAGGCAAAGATGGTTGGTTTGCAGAATCAAGCACCAAATCTGGAGACTCAAAATCAAAGGAAAATAATGGAAATTTCAATTATATAACCCATCTTTTTGAGAATGACATATATATGGTTATAAGACTATGCGCCTAAATAAATACGGTTTTCTCCCCTAATACCCATATTTCTCCTTTGAAAACCCAGAATTAAAACAGCTTTGGAGTTTTCAAGTATTTTTAAATGTATGACATTTTCATTAGTTCCAATTAATTCCAAATACACTAAAGAACATAAAGAAATGAAATCAGTATAAACCTAAGGAAAATTTGATAGTAGTATTTCTTATATTTAAATGGGTATATTATTTTTTGTTACTGTTCTAAAAATTACCTCAAACTTTGTAGCTTAAAACAACACTGGTTTGTTGCTGTTTGTTTAATCTTGCATTTCTGTGGAGGAGAAATCTTATTTGGCTAAACTCAAGGTATTGGGAGGGTCATATTTTCTTCTAGATACTCTAAGGGAGAATCTATTTTCTTGCATGTTCCAGCCTCTAGTGGCTGCCCGTCATCCTCGGCCCATGACTGACCCCTACCATCCATCTTCAGCACCAGCAACAGTGGAGCCAATCCTCACAGAATCTTTCTCTACTCTTATTCTGCTTTATTTTTTATTTTTTTTCAATTTTTAAAGACCATCATGCTTACACTAGGCCTACTCAGATAATCTAGAATAATCTCCTTACTTCAATGTCAGTTTATTAGCAACCTTAATTCCATCTGCAACTCTAATTCCACTTTATCATGCAAGTTATGAAAGGTAACATATTCACAGATTACAAGGATTAAGTCATGGACAGCTTTGAGGAGTCTTTGCTCTGTCTATCATAATCTATATTTAACATCAAGACTAAAATAATACATAAATTGTGTCTGCAATCTGGATTCAGTATTTTTTTTTGAAAAGTAGAAATTCCATTTCTGGCTCTTCATATAACTTACACACACATTTGTGGCTATTTTTGAAATTTACTTTACAAAATCATTTGAATACTGTTTCTATTAGCCAAACTGCATATCTCTAATATGTTCAGAAAAATGCTCCTCTTCCTCCATGCTTAATAAGTAGATCTCCTTCTGGCCAACTTTTGTAATAAATTATTTAATGGGAAACTATTATTTAACAAGTATCTAAATTTTAAAAAGTATGCAAGCGTGTGACTGCATATAATGCAAATATTAATAAAAGATGCTTTACTCTAGTTTTTACTTTAAGAAACCTGTTAGGTGTGATGTTAACAGATATTACATATGTCAAGTTTTCAAATGTGGAAGTCTGACAAATAAAATGCACTTCTTTACAGTTTTATTTATTATACTATCATGCTAAAAATGTCACACATTATAAAAAATACAGTATATACTAGAGCAACAAATTAAAATTAATCATCTCCTACCCTTGAGATTTTTTATATTGTGCTGAAAAAGACAGATATAAAAATTATAATATTTTATAATATAAATTTATATGGTGGAGGAGGAGGATTGAGTCACAAAAAGAAAGCAGGTCACTATTTCTATTACAGAAATACCAAATTTATTTCTTTTAATCTTTTAAATATATTTTATCTATTTTATATTTTGGTGTTTTAAGTATAGATTAAAATTGTGTGCTAATATAACATAAGATATCCACTGCCCATTGATGGACAGTTTCCATACAAGGGAGTAGAACCACTTGGACCACAGTATTTATTTTCTCATCAGCCACACTTCATTTATAAGGCAATGTCTCAAGCAAAGGATAGCAGCAGAAAAAAATACATTTTGCTAAAGATTTTGGAAAGACATTTCAGATAAAAGTTTTTTTTTTTTTTTTTTTTTCTTTCTTTTTAACAGAGACTTTAGTTTCTGGAAAGCAAAACAGATGTCAATGCCCAGAAAAAAAACACAGCACAAAACAAAATTTCATCCTACTACCAAGGTTTTAATTATAGGGTTTTGTTTCTTTATTTGTTTGAGTTTCTAAGCAGCCACCAGAAGCCAGTGATTGTTTAAAATTCATTGAGAAATGATTCATAGATAACATATGCTGGAAAATAGAAATTTTTTAGTGGAAATACGTGAGGTATGATTGATTAGTTTTTGGTACCCATTATATTTTTCTGACAGTAAATATTAAAAAATGGCATGATATATGAAGTTAGTATTTCTTTAAAAAGAATTATTTGCATATATCACTTAAAACATTTATTTTCTGTTAAATATTTCTTAGTGCCTTATTTTAATAGTTTAGATAGAATTACATGTAATGTTCTCTAAATTTTAGAAGTTTCATTTGATTTATGCAAAAGCCTTATCACAGATGAAATGTGATTAAGTGATTGTGTAAAGCCTAAATTTTATATTACAATTGTTTGGTAAAACAGGTATAACGTTTTTTAAGCTCTAGAGGCAGAATATACTCATATATCCCTGGACATTGTTTAACGTTACAGAAAGTTAACAATAGTGACCAGAAGATATTATCATCTCCATAGTCATTGCTGTCTCTTAATGGTACTGTCCAGTGAACTTAGAAACTTGGACTAAATCTCTGAAAGGTTTCACAAATTTGTGTGTATTTTAAAATATGTCGATAGAAACACACACAAATAAAGTGATTATTTTTTTAATTTTGCTATCTGACTGACAGAAGTAATTTTCCTTTCTTCCTCTAGTTATATACATCACTTTGCAATGAAGGTACCTGACAAAGAAAACAGAAAAGGTATTTTTCTGTCCTAAGAGAAGATAAATCTTTTATAATATGTTTTTAAAATATTCAGACATCCGATTCTTTTTAGTTCCTTGAGCTATTAAAAGTTTAGTCATGTCAGAACAAGTAATTGCTTCTGTGTGGTTACATAACCAATTGTTTCCTTTAATATTTTGTTTTGGCATGTATATTGATTTATCTGGATGTGTCTCACTATGATGAATTACAAGGAGGGTGAGTCCTCCTTGCCGAATGCTGCAAGGCATCACAGTATGTGTATGTTGTGGCATATGCCACCTGGCTCTGCTGTCTTGGAGCATTTTGAGAAGGTTTATGTAGCCAAATCTTTAAGCACATCTGCCGATTACAGAATCACAAGATAGACCTTAACTTTAAAATTATTCCCCTAAAAAAAAACACACACATGTGCACGTGCACACACACACCACACACACACACATTGTTTCTTCTCATTATTATGAATAATAAAAACAACCAAGTGGCTCACATAACATTTTAGAAATACAAGAATATTAATTTCACATATGCACACCAAAAACAAAGTAGGTGACTATCTTGCTTGTGTTGTTTAAGATTTCTCTACTTTTGTTTAAAAAAAAAATAACTGATAGAAACAGAAGTAAATATGTCAGTACTTGATAATGAATTCAGATTTAAATAATACATATATTAAGTATTTTTATCCCCTTCCAAATGTACCAATATCATTAATTTAGGTCTTACTATTTTCTAAATTGTCTTTTTTCTCCCAATGATGAATTAGGAACAAAAATATCTAGGTGACAGCCATATGGAATTATTTTTAGAATATTTTCTTTTATTGAAATACAAACATAGGGTTTAAATCATAGGGAAGGGTAGTTATCAATGATCACTTTTTATCTTCTCTTCTTTTTGCTTCTTCCTTTTATAAAATAAAGTAAACAATCAAATAAAATACCCAATTGTTTTGAACAAGCTAAGGGCAGAAGGATAGATTCAACATGAAAGTAAACGTTTTTTTCAGGGTCTTGGGTGTATATTACAGTCTTAGTAATTGGTCTAGGCTGTGGGCTAGAGCTGAGCTTCCTGGACAGTATTGGGGTGAGCAAGCTGAGAAAGTGTAAGGACTGACCTAGGCCTTTATGGGAATACACAAAGTAAAATGAAGCAAAGCGATCCTTTGTTTGAAAATAATCATAGGCAGAATTTTTAACATTCCACAATTTAAAGAGATGGATGATCTTAGAAGATAGTAAGATTTATAAATTAATTATGTCTATATGATTTATGACAAAAAATCTACTTAAAAATAAGTATATGTAAATGACACATGCTTTATTATGTAACCATTGTATAATTTTAAGTATGCCAGTTTGTTTGTCTCACATAAGCAAGCGAGCATCAAATGCTGATTGAAAGCATGTGGCTTACAATAAGGACTTTCTTCCTTATTATGCTACATCTGCATTTATAACACAATATTTTTCCCTGTGTTCAAAGGGAAGTTTATATAGATCAATCTGAATTAATTTGACAGTAAAAAGGACAGAATAACAAAGCCATAAACACACATCCTTTGATTAAGTCTCTGTTACTTATTTTGATTATTATTGATGTCCACATAAAATGAACTATTTCTGGAGAGTTCAATTTTATAAATGATAAAACAGAGAAATTATCAATAATGAGAAAATGCTTTTATGCAGAAATAACTAATAATTGTCAACCTAGTAATTAGATACCAGTTATAATTTATATTATGTTTGTTCTCACTGCCAACTGTGACAGATATTTTTTAAAATTCCATGTTTGTTAAAGTTTTGTGTTAATTATATAAAATCATATTTAAAAACTCAGATATTTGCAGATAGCATTACTTAAATGAAATTCTTACTACTGATTACTTAAAAGTTACTTGCTTTACAATTTTCGTCTTCATCATCCTTGAGTGTTGTGTATTTTGCATTCCATCTTCACACATGAAGGTTTGTGAAGCGTAGATTTATACTGGATGATTATAATCAAGAAATATTTAAAAGATAATTTTATCCAAAGACTAAAGAATTTATTTAGTGAGAACTCAAGGCAGCAAATTAACTGGCTTTTGTTTGTTTGTTTTGTTTTAACATGGAGTTTTGTTCTTGTTGCCTAGGCTGGAGTGCAGTGGCACGATCTCGGCTCACTGCAACCTCCGCCTCGCGGGTTCAGGTAATTCTCCTGCCTCAACCTCTCAAGCAGCTGGGATTACAGGCATGCACCACCATGCGTGGCCTATTTTGTATTTTTATTAGAGATGGGTTTCACCATGTTAGGCTGATCTTGAACTCCTTAACTCAGGTGATCCACCCAATTAGGCCTCCCAAAGTGTTGGGATTACAGGCGTGAGCCACCGCACCTGGCCGCAAATTAACGCAGGTTTTAAATTTTCTTCTCTCTTTAGAGAGTTTCCAGGGGACCAGCTCCTCTTTTAATATTCTCAGAATCTTTAGGACTCTGTTTCCTACTTGGTCTATTCCCATTCAATACAATCCAGAGCAAAGGGTAAAACTAGATAAATCCAACAATGCTCATGCTTGACAGTATATACATTCCAAATGGGTTAAATATTGAACATTAAAAAAAGATCATGACCTAGTCATAGAAAAATGAGAAATAATCTCGTCTTTAGATGTAAAAATACTTTGTTTTTATTAAAATTGTGGTTATTTTAATATGATAATAAAACGATTCAAAACCCAAATAAAAATTAAAGCAACCAAATGTTTAGTTATGTCATATAGACTGAGAGACAGAGAGAAACAAACTTTACTGTATAATGGTTTAAGTATATATATTCTAGTCATTCTTAAAGAAAGTAATAAACTTTATAATAAAAATTGTGAAGTTAATTTTGTTTAAATTTTCTTATGTGTTTCTATTGCATTGAGAACTCAGTTTTTCTGTAAAGGTTTTTTTTTTTTAAATTATTATTATTATACTTTAAGTTCTAGGGTACATGTGCATAACGTGCAGGTTTCTTACATATGTATACTTGTGCCATGTTGCTGTGATGCACCCATCAACTCGTCAGCACCCATCAACTCGTCATTAACATCAGGTATAACTCCCAATGCAATCCCTCCCCCCTCCCCCCTCCCCATGATAGGCCCCAGTGTGTGATGTTCCCCTTCCCGAGTCCAAGTGATCTCATTGTTCAGTTCCCACCTATGAGTGAGAACATGTGGTGTTTGGTTTTCTGTTCTTGTGATAGTTTGCTAAGAATGATGGTTTCCAGCTGCATCCATGTCCCTACAAAGGACACAAACTCATCCTTTTTTATGGCTACATAGTATTCCAAGGTGTATATGTGCCACATTTTCTTAATCCAGTCTGTCACTGATGGACATTTGGGTTGATTCCAAGTCTTTTTTATTGTGAATAGTGCCGCAATAAACATACGTGTGCATGTGTCTTTATAGCAGCATGATTTAGAATCCTTTGGGTATATACCCAGTAATGGGATGGCTGGGTCATATGGTACATCTAGTTGTAGATCCTTGAGAAATCGCCAATGTCAAACTTAATCATATTATTTTACAAAGTAAATTTACAAGTAAGCAATTCAAAATTAGAATATAAACAAATAATAAACATTCTTAAGTTTCTTAAACCTTTCATAAAATTTGACATCCACATCAGCAGCAAGAAATACATTGATCTTCCACGTGTCAGGCTTTATTAATGGTCATGCAGGTCATCATACTTATTTCCTCCCGTAACTCTTCTTAAGATCTCTGGGATATCCCTACCATCCAGCAGGCTTTGTAATATTTTTACTTTTTATCCATACTCATCAAATTTACTATAAAATAATTATTATCAAAATGCTAAGTTTGCTGGTCCTATGTAGCATCCTTATTATAGATGTGGCTTTATTCTCATTACATTTTTGGGTTTAGAGAATCAAAAGCATTGAAGGTATTGGATGTACAAAAAATCTGTATATAAAGATAAGATACTCTCATAACTAAGAGGTCATGAGGCTCATTTTTTAATAATTTATTTTTTATGTGAGTTACTTTCTGTATGTTCAGATCATTTCACAATTACATAAAATTGTATTATACATGTTATATATACATATAATTAAACACACACACATATATACACATACACACACATACAGTTCAAGTGCCATGTAGTGTTTCAGTCATGAAAGACCAGATATATGACTATAGTTCCATAATATTATAATATCATATTTGTACTGTACCTTTTCTATGTTTAGATACACAAATATCATTGTGTTACAACTGTCTGCAGTGTTCCATACAGTAACATGTTGTACAGGTTTGTAGCCTAGAAGCAATAGGCAATAACTTATATCTTGTGTGTATAGTAGGCTATACGGTCTAGGTTTTCTTTAAGTACACTCTAGGATGTTAGCACAATGACAACATTGCCTAATGACACATTTTCTTAGAATGTATTGCCATTGTTAAGCAACACATGACTGTATATACATACACATATAAATATGTTGAATGAATTTATTGCTATTATAAGCGATAGTCCTCTTTCTCAGGTAGCTTATTATTTTTAAGACAAATAAATATAAAGACTGAAAAGAGAAAGAAGACCTTTATTGTTTTCTGGCTGCATCTTTTAGTATTTGTAGTTTTTTTGTTTTCTGGCATATATATATACACACACACACATTCATACATAGTTATATATGAGTATAAATAAACATGTATGATAATGCAACATAGAATAATATAATGTAAGCATCAATTCTTTTTAAGACAATAAGCCTCAGAAGTATTTTTATATTTGCATTTCCACTGGAATAGTTCTACTGAACACACTTTGTTTAACTGTTTGTCGGGAGAAACACATAAACACTGGAACCAAAGAATACAATTTGTGTGATAGCTTCACTTTCAGTATAATGAGGGCTAGATTAGTTGAATACTATGAACCACTATTTCTTCATCTGTGGAGCTGAAATTAATGAGGTGGAAGAAAGTATAAATTTTCAAAGTCTCAGAGCCAGTAAGGTGGCTGGGGTCAGACTATATTGTACTTCAATACAAATTCTGGTTTACAATGGTATTTTATTGTCCTTGTCTTTAGACATAGAATAATGTTTTCTCTTCGTGGGCCAAACTTACTCTCTGTGGACCTGCTCATTTGTAAAAATAGAGAATATAACATGTTCTCATGGTATTTTTAATATATCCGTAACAGAAGGTATTTAAGAAGACAAAAAAAAAAAAAAAAAAAAAAAAAAAAAAAGATATGCTTAGAGAAGTCCCAATATGCTGCAGGGACTCATTGAAATAATTTCAGTCTTGACATTTTTCTAAATATAAGAGTAAGGTTAAAGAAGGAAAACGTTCAGAATAAATTTTCTTTGAAATAAACATTAGTATTGTGGTGCTATTTAAAACATCACTCTGATATCTCAACAATTTTTGCTGAGTGATTTCTACATATGACACTTCATTTTTGCTACATATGTAAAGCTCTTCTTAATCTAAACTCCTTTAGTTCTTTTATTTTGGGTCAGTTTTCACAGCCTTAAACATTCCTAGACTTGCTCCTGCAGTTTCTTAGTACATCTACAATCTTTTCGTGTACATAGATAATTTGGTTTGTCATAACCTTTGATTTGGGAACTATCACTAGAACTCATCTGTAGAATTGTACATATATTAGAAATTTATTCAAAGTGAGTAGAAAATGATGTGTTCAGCAAATAGAGTTTGGATGCCTTGGATCTCTAAAATTTTTTAGATCAGGTGCCACAAAACCTCCTATGTTCTTATATATCACGACTGTTTTAAACTCTACTGCTTAAATGTAGCCTCCTCTTCACATAGTTATTCATCAATAAATTTAAAATTCCATGCTGTTATAGTTAAACAAGTGAGACCTGGATTTTGACATAGTTTTCAAATTGGCCTCCATCAGATTATTTGTCACATTTTGAACAACTTTTATAACTTTTCTATATTATAATGTTTTCATGTACAAAATGAGAAAACAATAGTAACTCACTGCTGATTAGACTTAGTTATAAGTATTTTTTTTAACTTTTGTGGGTACATAGTAGGTGTATATATGTTGGGGGTACATGAGATGTTTTGATATAAGCATACAATGTGAAATAATTATATCATAGAGAATGGGGTATCCATTCCCTCAAGTTTTTATCCTTTGTGGTTCAAACAATTCAATTAACACTCTTTTAGTTATTTTATAATGTTATTACTAATCATAGTTCTACCCTCCATGTCCATGAGTTCATGCAATAGTCTTGATTTTTAGATTCCACAATTAAGTGAGAACATGCAGTGTTTGTCTTTCTGTTCCTGGCTCATTTCGCTTAGCATGATGATCCCCAGTTCCATTCATATTCTTGAAAGTGACAGAATCTAATTATTTTTTATGGTTGAATAGTACTTTTTGCGCATATGTGTGACATTTTTCTTTTCTTTTCTTTTTTTAAATTTTTATTTATTTATTTATTTATCTATTTATTTATTTATTTATTTTGAGACAGAGTTTTGATCTTGTCACCCAGGTTGGAATGCAATGGAGCAATCTTGACTCACTGCAACCTCTTCCTCCCGGGTTCACACAATTCTCCTGCCTCAGCCTCCCGAGCAGCTGGGATTACAGGTACCTGCCACCATACCCGGCTCATTTTTGTATTTTTAGTAAAGACAGGGTTTCACTATGTTGGCCAGGCTAATCTCTAACACCTGAACTCAGGCAATCTGCCGGCCTCGGCCTCCCAAAGTACTGGGATTACAGGCATGAGCCACCGCGTCCGGCAGACATTTTTCTTTATTCTTCTTCTGTTCATGAACACAGGTTGCTTCCAAATCTTAGATATTTCAAACAGTGCTGCAACAAACATGGGAGTTCAACTATCTCTTCAATAAACTGATTTCCTTTCTTTTGGGTATATACCTAGCAGTGGGGTTGCTAGATCATATGGTAGCTCCATTTTTGGTTTTTTGAGGAACATCCAAACTGTTCTCCATAGTGGTTGTACTAATTTACATCCCTAACATCAGTATACTAGGATATCCTTTTCTCTACATCCTCAACAGCTTTTGTTATTGCCTGTCTTTTGGATATAAGCCATTTAATCTAGGGTGAGATGATATCTCATTGTAGTTTTGATTTGCATTTCTCTGATGATGAGTGATGTTGAACACTTTTTCATGTTCCTGTTTGCCATTTGTATGTGTTCTTTTGAGAGAAATGTCTATATAAAATTTTGCTTTTTGATTGGATTATTATTGTTTATAGAGTTGTTTCTCCTTATGGTATTCTGGCTATTAATCCCTTGTCAGATGTGGAGCTTGAACATATTTTCTCCCATTCTGTGGGTTGTCTCCTGACTTTGTTGATTGTATCCTTTGCTGTGCATAAGCTTTTTAATTCAAAGTGATTCAATTTGTCCATTTTTGCTTTGGTTTCCTGTGTGTGTGGGATATTACTAAAGAAAATTTTTGCCCAGACCAATATCCTAGAGAGTTTCCTCAATGTTTTCTTGTAACAATTTCGTGACTTTAGGTCATACATTTAGGTGTTTAATCCATTTTGAATTGATTTTTGTATATAGTGAGAGATAGGATCTAGTTTCATTCTTCTTCAAATGGATATCCAGTTTTCCCAGCACCATTTACAAAAAGAGAGTCTTTCCCCAGTGTATGTTCTTGACACCTTTGTAAGAAATGACTTCACTGTAAATGTGTGGGTTTGTTTCTGTGTTCTCTATTTTGTTTCCTTGGTCTATGCATCTATTTTTATGCCACCACCATGCTGTTTTGGTTACTATAGCTCTGTAGCATAAAGTCAGATTATGTGATTTCCCTGGTTTTTTCTTTCTCCTTCGGATACAGTTGGCTTTCCTGGGTGATTTATTGTTCCATATAAATTATATATATATTTTTTTCATTTTGCTGAAGAATGTCATTGGTATTTTGATAGATATTACATTAAATCTGTAGATTGCTGGTGGTAGCATGGACATTTTAACAATCTTTATTCTATTAATCCAGAAATATGAATTTTGTTTCTATTTGTGGTGTCTTTAATTACTTTTGTCAGTGTTTTAGAGTTTTTATTATAGAGATCTTTCCCTTCTTTGGTTAATTCTTAGGTATTTAATGTTATGTCTGGCTATTATAAATAGAATCATACATTTATTTCTTTTTCAGATTTCTCACTGTTGACATACAAAAGTGCTACTGATTTTTGTGTATTGATTTCGTGTGCTGCAACTTTACTGAATTTGTTTATTCAATTCTAATAGTGTTTTAGTTGAGTCTTTAGGTTTTTCAAAATATACGATCACATCAACTGCAAAAAAAGGAAAAATTGACTTCTTTCTTTCCAATTTGGATGCTCTTTTTTTCTTTCTCTTGTTTAAATGAGCTAGCTAAGATTTCTAGTACTATGTTGAATACCAGTGGTGACAGTGGGCATCCTTGTTGTGTTTCAGATGTTGGAGGAAGGGCTTTCAGATTTTCCCATTCAGTACGATATTAGCTGGAGGTCTGTGATATATGGCCTTTTCTATGTTGAGGTATGTTTCTTCTGTTCCCAGTTTTTTTTTGGGGGGGGGGTTATCACGAAGGGAAGTTGAATTTTATCAAATGCTTTTTCAGCATCAATTTAAGTAATCACATGTTTTTAATCCATCCTTCTGTTGATACAATGTATCACATTGATTGATTTGTGTATGTGAAACCATCCTTACATCCGATAGATAAATCCGACTTGGTCATGATAAATGATGTTTCTAATGTATTGTTAAATTCTATTTGCTGGAATTCTGTTTAGGATTTTTGATTATTCATCAAAGATATTGGCCTATAGTTTTCTTTCATTGATGTGACTTTGTCTATTTTTGTTTTCATGGTAATATTGGCCTCATAGAATGAGTTTGGAAGTATTCCCTCCTCTTCTATGTTTCAAAACAATTTGAGTAGGATTGATAGTATTTATTTAAATGTTTGGTAGAATTCAGCAGTGAAACCATTGGTTTCCAGGCTTTTCTTTAGTGGTAGACTTTTTATTTTGTCTTCAATCTGATTATTTGTCATTGATCTGTTCAGGATTTGGATTTCTTCCTGGTTCAATCTTGGTAGGTTGTATGTGTCTAGAAATGTGTCCATTACTTCTAGGTTTTTCAGTTTATTGGCTCACAGTAGCCATTAATGATCCTTTAAATTTCTGCAGTATCAGCTGAAATGTTTCCTTTTTTATTTCTGATTTTGTCAATTTCTATCTTCTCCTTTTTTTCTTAGGCTGTCTAACAGTCTGTCAATTTTGTTAAACTTTTCAAGAAAGCAATGTTTTATTTTTATTGATTTTTTTATATAATTTTCTTCATTTATTCAAATTTCTTCAAATTCATTTATTTCTGCTCTGATCTTTATTATTTCTTTAATTCTACTAATTTTGTATTTGGTTTGCCCTTGCTTTTCTGGTTCTTTACGATGCATTATTAGGTTGTTTATTTGAAATTTTTGCTCTTTTTTGATGTGGCCACTTGTAGCTCTAAAGTTTCCTATTAGTACTGCTTTTGCTGCATCCTACAGGTTTTGGTATTTTGTGTTTTCATTTTCATTTGTTTCAAAATATTTTTTACTTTCTTTCTGAAATTCTTCATTCACCCACTGGTCATTAATGAACATATTGCTTAATTTTTCTGTATGTGTATAGTTTCCAAAATTTCTATTGCTATTAACTTCTAGTTTTAATCCATTCTGGTCAGATAATAGACTTGATATTATTGTATTTGAATATTTTTAGACTTGTTTTGTGACCTAACTTATGGTCTATCCTTGAGAATGATTCATGTACTGAGGAAAAGTATGTGTATTCTGCACATAGTTGGATGAAATGTTTTGTAAATATCCACTAGATTCATTTAATTAATAGTACAGATTAAGTCCAATGTTTCTTTGTTGATTTTCTGTCTGGAAGATCTGTCCAATGCTGAAAGTGGAGTGTTGAAGTGTCACATTATTATTGTGTTTGGACTTATCTTCTCTTTTCCTCTAATAATATTTGCTTTATGTATCTAAGTGTTCCAGTATTGTGTGGATATTATTTAAAATTGCTATATTCTCTTGCTAAGTTGACAACTTTATTATTATCTAGTGACCCTCTTTGTCTCTTCTTACAGCTTTTTTTCCTGAAATCTATTTTATTTAATATAAGTTTAGATACTCCCGAACATTTTTGGTTTCTGTTGTCATAGACTATCTTTTTCCCTACCATTATTGTCAGTCAATATGTGTTTTTATAGGGGAGGTGTGTTTCTTGTAGACAAAAGATAATGGGTCTTATTTTTTTTTTTCTTCCATTCAGCCACTCTGTATCTTTTGATGGGAGAGTTCAGTCCATTTACATTCAATGTTATTATTGATAAGTAAAAATTTACTTCTGCCATTTTGTTATTGTTTTCTGGTTGTTTGTAGTGTTGCCTTCATTTTATATTTCCTTCCTTTCTTCCTTTAATTAAGGTGATTTTCTCTGGTGATATAATTTTGTTTAATGTTTTTTATTTTTTGTGTATCCACTGTAGTTTTTTTGGTTTGAGAGTACCATGAGTCTTGCAAATAATATTTTATAAGCCTTCATTTTATCCTGGTAAGAACTTAACACTATTTGCATAAACAAATAAGAAATAAGAAAACTAACAAAAATTCTATGACTTCATCCCCTTGTTTCTTTACTTTTCGTTGTTTCTATTTATATCTTGTTGTACTTTCTATGTTCTGAAAAGTTGTCATACTTATTATTTTTAATTGTTTCATCATTTAGCCTTTCTAGTTAGGATAAGAGTAGTTTACACACCACAGTTACAGTGTTATAATACTCTGTGCTCTTCTGTGTACTTTTATTACTTGTGAGTGTTGTACTTTCAGGTGATTGCTTATTGCTCATTAATGTCCTTTAATTTCTAATCAAAGTATTCCCTTTAGCATTGCTTGTAGGACAGGTATGGTGTTGCTGGAAACTCTCAGCTTTTATTTGTCTGGGAATGTCTTTATTTCTCCTTCTTGTTTGGAGGATGTTTTCACCAGATATATAATTCTAGGATAAAAGTTTACGGTTTATTTTCCTTCAGAACTTCTTTAAATATGTCATGCCACTCTCATCTGGTCTATATGGTTTCTACTGAAAAGTCTGTTGCCAGACATAGTAGAGCTCCATTGTGTGTTATTTTGTACCTTTTCTCTTTTTACTTTTAGAATTCTTTCTTTATCCTTGATCTTAGGGGGTTTGCTTATTAAATATCACCATGTAGTATTATTTGGGTTAAATCTGCTTGGTGCTCTATAACCTACCTGTATTTGAGTATTGCTATATTTCTCTAGGTTTGAGATGTTCTCCATTTTTTCTCTTTGAATACCCCTTCTACATCTCTTTCTGTACCTCCTCTTTAAGGTCAATAACTCTTAGACTTGCCTTTTTGAAGTTATTTTCTAGATCCTGTAGGCATATTTTTTCTTAATTCTATTTTCTTTGGTCTCCTTTGACTGGATATTGTCAAATAGCCTGTCTTCAAGCTCACTAATTATTTCTTCTGCTTAATCAACTCTGCTATTTAAAGAATCATTTATTCTTCAGGATGTGAATTGCATTTTTTCAGCTCCAAAATGTCTGCTTGATTCTTTTAAATTATTTTAATCTCTTCATTAAATTTATCTGAAAAAAATCTTAATTCCTACTCTGTGTTCTCTTGAATTTCTTTGAATTTCCCCAATACAACTATTTCAAATTCTCTGTCTGAAAGTTCATATATCTCTAGTTAGCCTGGATTGGTCCCTGATGCCTTATTTAGTTCATTTGGTGAGGTCATATTTTCCTGGATGGTGTTGATGCTAGTAGATATTCTTCAGTGTCTGTGCATCAAAGAGTTTGGCATTTATTATAATCTTCACTATCTGCACTTGTTTGTACATATCCTTCTTGGAAAGGCTTTCCAGGTATCTGAAAGACTTGTGTGTTGTCATCTAAGCTGTATCTTCTTTAGGGGGTACCCCAATCTTAATAATTCTGTGGTTCTTACAGACTTGTAGGGGTACCACCTTGATGGTCTTAGACAAGATTCAAAAGAATTATCTGGATTATCAGTTGGATACAGGTTCTCTCCTCTTACTTTCTTTCTTTCAAACAGAGTTCTTTCTTCATTCTGAGACACCTAAAGCTGAGGATGGAGTGACACAGGCATTTCTGTGACCACCACCACTATGACTGTGCTGGGTTAGACCTGAAGAGAGTACAGCACTGGGCCTTGCCCAAGTCCTGCAGTAATCATTCCTTGGCTACTATCTATATTTCCTCAAGGCCCTTGGGCTCTACAGACATCAAGTAAAGACAGCCAGGCCTGTGTCCTTCCCTTCAGGGTGGTGAATTCTCCCAGGTCCCAGCTGGGGCCAGAGATGCAGTCCAAGAGTTAGGGACTAGTATCAAATACCTTACAAGTCTACCTGGTGTTGTGTTATACTGCAGCTGAGCTGGCAATCGTTCCACAAGATGCAGTCCTTCCCACCCTTCCCTCCCTTTTCCAAAAAGCAGAAGAGCCTTGCCGTGTAGTAACCACTAACACAGGCCATGAGGAATTCTGCCAGACTATTGCTGATGTTTCCTAAAGCTAAAGGCTCTTCCATCATCTTTTGGTGAAAGATTCCTGGCTTGGGACACACCAATTTGGGCCATTGGCACACCTCTGACACAGGAAAGGTCAAAGATGACATCCAAGAGTCAAGTCCTGAAATCAGTGACCCAAAGAGCCCATGTGGTGCTGTAAACCTCTGTGGTCATGCTGGCATCTAAGGTGCAAGACAAAATCCCCTTTACTTTTCCCTCCGCTTTTCTCAAGCAGGAAGAGATTTTCCCTGTAGACACCACTGCTGGTAATGTGCTGAGTCTCACCTGAAGCCAGAAAGTTTCAGAGGCTTTCCCAAGGCTTTCAACATAGTACCTAGGTATCACTGCTGATCTTTCAGCGATCAAGCACTTTTTAGTTAGCAGGTAATAAATGTTGCCAGGATTGGGTCCTTCACTTCAAGTGAGCAGATTCCCTTCTAGCCCAGGGTGTGTAGAAGTGTCATCTGGGAGCTATTGCCTGGAACAAGGACCTCATAACTCTGACCAGTGCCCTATCCTGTTGAGACTGAGCTGGTGTCCAAGATGGAAGACAAAGTCCTACTCACTCTTTCCTCTCCTCTACGCAGGCAGAAGGAAGGGGTCTCTCTTGGAGCTACAATTTGTGCAGCCTGGGATTAGAAGAGAGGTGATGCCAGCACTCCCTTAGCTGCCCCAGCTGGTATCTCAGTATGGTGTGTGCTTCCCAAGTCCACTGTCTCTGGGTCTAGTTCAGCCCCAGTACTCACCTAAGAGATGCAGTCTATATGGCCTAGACTGCCTTTCAAGTTTGCTTAGAGTCCCACAGCATTTTGACCCTAAGTAATGAGGTCTGAAGGAGCTGAAGTTCATACTGCAGGGATCAGCAATTTGCCTCTGGCTAGGGATAGCTTAAATGCTTCCTTTATAGGTGGGCATCAGCTGAGTTTGGTCTGGTTTTCCTTTCTGCTCTAACAAGACAGTCCTGAGTTTAATGCCTCACAATTGCTTTGTTCTCCCTCCCCTGATGTCCAGAGACACTCTGTACCACGACACCAGTGCCAGACGGTGGTGAGGAGGTGGCATCAGCAATTCAAAACTGTTTTATCTACCTCTTTATTGTTTCTTTCAGTGATACATTTTTAATACCAGGTACTATGAGGGTTCGCCTGATTTTTGGTTCTTATCAAGGTGTTTATTCTGTGTAGATAGTTAATTTGGTATACTTGCCAGGGGGACGATTGGCAGAGCCTTCTATTCTGCCACTCTCCTCTGTCTTTCTTCCCTAGAGCTATAATTATTAAAGGATATAATGCATCTAAAGTACTACCTGGTACAGAACAAATGTTTTGTACATATTATTTTATCATTGTTAATTATTTATCTTGTGCATTATTTTTACCTTAGACAATAAAAGGAGATATTAAAAATGAAACACCAAACCCCGTCTCTACTAAAAATACAAAAAAAAAAAAAAAAAATTAACCAGGCTCGGTGGCAGGCGCCTGTAGTCCCAGTTACACAGGAGGCTGAGGCAGGAGAAAGGTGTGAACCCGGGAGGCGGAGCTTGCAGTGAGCCGAGATCTTGCCACTGCACTCCAGCCTGGGTGACAGAGAGAGACTCTGTCTCAAAAAATAAATAAATAAATAAAAATAAAAATAAAAAGAAACACCAAGACTCAAAAAAGTATCTTACTTTAATAAGCTAGTTTGCTGAATATTCCTTTTAATATTATACTCAGTGAGTAAAATAATGTAATTTGAACTGGTCACAGTTGATTTGTATCAGTTTACAAGCCAAAGCTTGCACTTTACTTTTTGCAACATGTGTGATGTGCACATTCATAGAATATCCATTGATGGCCCAAATAGGGAATTAATTACAAATGACAGCAAAATAATAATACTAAAGGTGTTACCGATTCAGTTACAATGACTATAAAGAAGTTTGTGAAGACTCCACGGTCACATTGTGTTTTTTAGAGTGACATTTAAAGCGTATTAAGGGTCATGCAGGGAGATATAATAAACACTTAAAATACTTCTCGAAAAATATAGGAAGCTTGATGGAGAACATGTGTATAGAATCCTACTTTCTAATTAAAAAAATAATGTGCATGTGAATCAAGTGAAAGTTTTCCTGGAAATTTGTATGGTTGAACTAGTTAATCAGCAACTAGATTCCCCACTTAATTTAAAAAGGGCCTAAACTGATATACTAGAAAAAAGCACAGGATGGAATGGGGATGAATAAATCAAGAAAACCTGAAAGAAATTCAAAGGGTTTTTGAACACAATCTGAAGGGTCTATGTAAAGAGACCGAATTAGATACAAAGCAATGGGAGAAAAATCTTTCTTTCTAGAAAGCTTAGAGGTTAAAGCAGGGAGGATTGGAACCCTTGGAAGATTCCACCAGGAGGAGAAGAAGATCCAGGAAGATGACTATGAGAATCCAGCTTCCTTTCTACTGTTGATAATTTCCATCTATCTGCCTTTCCTAAGCCAAAAGACCAACTGAGGATTAAAGGCATGAAGTACAAATAAGGCTGTTTGCTCTGTGATAGCTGAAGTAGAGAGAACTGGTCTATGACTTTCTCCTCCATGGCCTGGGTTAATTGTGGAATGCTTGAGTAAAGAAGCACAGATACGAAGTCCTCAAAGTAAAGGATCACAGGAAGAATGTGGGCCACCAGCTGTCTGGCATTTCTGACAGCAGATGATATAACTCGCTGTAATCGTTCCCACAGCAATGTGACCAACAGAAAGATGAAAGAGCAGGTTAAAATATAAGGCTATCACTGGGAATGGAAAAGTTTAATGGGGGTGCAGAGTAGGGAAAATATCCACGGCCTTGCAAGTCTTACTTCTAACTGTTGACCCACACTAAGAGACAATCTTTCACTCTACATCTACTAAAGGTAGGGAACCTGGGCCCCAATTCGTCAGCAAATAACAATAACCATGTGTTTAAGCAGGCCCAGCAGTTACAAAGATCTGTCACAAGTTTGACATATTAAAGCAGGTGAGGAAGGAAGATTAAAACCAAAACAACATCCCCCTCCCCCAAAAAAGTAGCAGTAAGGGGTATTCTGAAGGTTAAGTAGACAGAAACCCAGAGTATTTTTCAAATATGTTCTTCATGTAATAAAAAACGATGATCATTATTGTCACTCAAAGTAGTGGCTTGAGATATTAAAAATAATTGCCAAGGGAAGAAGAAAAATACAAAAAGTTAGAATATACGAGAAGAAAAATAAAACACACAGAAGGAAAATACAAAACATCTAACATGCAAATAATATTTCAAGGAGGAGGGAAAAAGAACAGAGGAAGTAGAGGTAATGCTAAATAAATAATGAGAGAGAATCTATCTGACCTTTAGAAAGACCTGAGTCTGGAAATAAATGCATCTACCAGGTCTTAAGGTGGATCAATAAAATAAATAGACCTAGTCATATTGTGACAATTTTTTAAATCTTTGAGTTCCTATAGCATAATATTATGTTTCTGTTAATGGCATTACTAATAATAAATAATGTTAAAGTGTTACACACACAAGAAAAAGGAATGGCATCATTTTTTTATTTGTAACATTTGAAACCAGAAAAGGGTCATAAAACATCTGCTGATTAATGAAAAAAACTATGTTTTCTCCAAATCCTATACCTCCTAACAAAGTCATCATCTTACTGAGAAGATCATTACTTGTGTACAATAATGTACTGAATTCCATCTGAGGGGGATGACTGAGAAAATACTTAAACCAAATAATGATCTGACAGAGAAAATTCAAGCTTTACACATACTTAAAACAGCAGGACCATGGTAAGTTGCAAGAAAACTTAAATCATAATAAGGAATTAACATTTTTAACTAGCTAAGCAAAACAGGAAAAGAGGAACATAGTGACCATAGTAGGGACAGAGGAGGGAAGAGATAGAATAAATTAATGTGTTTCTATATGTCTGATAAGGATAGGATAGGTAACATACACCATGTTAGTGAAGAATCAGTATATTTTCATGAAGAAATACTTATTTTCTCTTCAAGCAATAATAAAAAATGCACATTATGTAGTTACAAATGCATGGTCTGATAAGGGAAGAGAATGAAATTTTAATAAGAATATCTAATTAAGTAGCAAAAACATGGAATAAATAGCAATTTGATTAAAATAATGCAAGATAATAAGGGAATACAGGAAAGGATTTTTTTAAAAGAAGTTAACATGAAGATGTAAGGAGCACAACAACTGTATAGGATTCTCACCCTATATCTGGATAGAATGGAGTGATGACTTCTATCAAAAGACAGAGTTCAAATTCATCTGTTTAAGTGCAGGTCATGCACAACAGAATTAAAACCAATAATAACAGCAAAAACTTGCAAGTTAAACACCTCAACAATAAAATTTTAAAAATAATGGCTCTGTTAGCATTACAAAGGCATATACGGTAGTTTAAAGTTAAAGGCATGAAACAGTAAAGAGTATTGTGTCATGAGAAAAGGCACATTTTACATAAAGGTAAAACACTAGTAAACATGTATACAGACCTGGTAGCTCGGCAGCTAACTTTACAAAGTGAAAATCATTAAAAATGCAAGAACTCCATTTTACAAAAGAGTTTAAAAAGGAAATGTCAAGAGAACAGGGGAAGTTGGCAAAGCATATGCAGATTCCTTGAGGAATTGGCAGCTGATAGCTGGAGTCCCAGAAGCTCCCTTATGAATAAAGAGGAAGAAGTCAAGATGATCTGCCAGTTCAGATAATCAGTGGAAAATCCCCTGCATAAAATCACTTTAGTGATGATGGAAATAGAAAGCTAAGACACTGAATACCCAAATAGAGATGTGGTACGCTTTTGTCATATTAAAGAAACTGTCATCCTTTTAAAAGGAAATTATACAGAGTGGAAGATTATAGTGCAGACCTAACATAGGAAAGCTTAAAATTAAATAAACCTGAAATATTTATTTTCCTACTACAAATCAGAATTAAAAATCACAAGTTAGAGTGCTTACCTCAATCTATACTAATGGTGCAGTGGGAACCTTATTAAACAAAATAGAAGTAAAAATCAAAATATATGACATTGTTTTTAGATGATTTTTAAGTTCCAAGTAGTGAAGAGGAAAAAATGACTTATTTCAATAGTTACTAAATCACACTGAACAACAAACACTTAAGTAAAAGAGGAGCTGGAGGAGGAGGAAGAATGCCTTATTGACTTCTGTAAAGAAAGGGGGATGGGGGAAGATAACTGCAGCCTGTCTCTCTGGTCTCCTGTACCTGGTCCTAGGACAGGAACATTTTACATTTCTAGGGTTCTGCCTCAGAATGGATGTGGTTGAGGACACATGTGTTTTTAGTATCCCCGCGCCTTCACCATTTGTTTGCCACCAAGATTCTCATCATAGGAAAATTAAAGACGTAAGACTAAATTCTGGAAATGCTGAAAATAGAAAGGGTGTGTCTGCTATAGCAATCCCAGGGAACGCATTCTTTTCTAGGCAGCCATCCTTTCTCTCATCCAGCGCTCATTTCTCCAAGACTATGTCTCTCAGGTTATCATTAAAGCTTCCTTCATGTTCACTTACTGGCACAATGCCCTCGTAGATTTCATGCTCAATTACTATTTGCTAAAGTCTTTATCTTAGGAAAATATTTTGCAATATTAGGAACTCAATTATTTATTAATATTAATTGCATAAAACAAATATTTAAGTAAACATATTCTCATTCTAATATACTTTGCATTCTCAATAGTTAATGTTTGGAAAGTAGCCGGTGTGCTATAAAACACTGAGCTATTGGCCGGGCGCGGTGGCTCATGCCTGTAATCCCAGCACTTTGGGAGGCCGAGAAGGGCGGATCACGAGGTCAGGAGATCGAGATCATCCTGGCTAACATGATGAAACCCGTCTCTACTAAAAATACAAAAAATTAGCCGGGCACGGTGGTGGGTGCCTGTGGTCCCAGCTACTCAGGAGGCTGAGGCAGGAGAATGGTGTGAACCCGGGAGGCGGAGCTTTCAGTGAGCCGAGATCGCGCTACCGCACTCCAGCCTGGGCGACAGAGCCAGACTCCATCTCAAAAAAAAAAAAAAAAAAAAAAAGAGCGATTGAATTTAGTATCATTTTAAAAATCTGTCACTTACTTTTCTGGTGTCAGTCCCTTAGAAGAGATGACTTCAAAGACAATTTTACAGATTCCTGAAAATGTAAACTCTATAAGAATATTATTTGGGTTCTCACAACTATAGCCCGAGTGCTAATGGCAGTGTGCAGTATATAGTAGGACTTTAAAAAATGCTTGTTGAGTGAAGTGGAAATATTTATTTTCAAATTTAATTTAACTATAAAATATAGCAAATGTATGGGAAAGAATATGGCAGCCATGCATCTATGCATCTAACTTCTAGATATGCCTATATTTGATCCAGATATTTTTATGAATATTTGTAAAAAGAAATAGCTTAATTTCTATCATCTCTAACTTTTGACTTCTTACCTAAGCATACTTTTTAAACTTGTATGTGTCATTCGTACATATACGTTATATTTTTAACACAAAACAGCATATATTGATTTTAATATAGTTATTTTTAATGTATACTTATATATGAAAATAAATACTTTTAATTCTAGGCTAGTCAGACTTTTAGTCTAAGATTGTAAGCATTTTAAGATTTTAAGGCTATAACATCTAAAATTTTTCCCCCCACATCCTAAAGTTGCTTTTAGTCTTCTTTCCTTAATAACACAGAATAACTCCTGTTTGTCCTCAGCCTTCTTTACTTTATTTCTTCTTTTCACCTTTCTTCTTTGTCTGATCTTAGGTTCTAAATCATAAAGGTAAAAGGAAAAGTCATTGAGAAGTAGAATAAGAGAGAAAGCATGATCACATTGATATCCTGTGATTAATATTCACTGGAGAATCTTGAGAATGAGAGAATTATTTTAAGACGATCCTCAATATCTACTACCAACCATATGGATATTATATACTATGCTTGCATTTTAAGTTTTTCATCAAATAATTGTCCTTAGTATTTGCCCATAGTCTCTAGCACTGCACTAGGAACAAATCTCCTCCACCTAAGAAGATATATGGGATCCTTGTCTCAGAGAGCTTATTGTCTAGTGAAAAAAAAAAAAAAAAACAAAAACAAAAACAAAAAAAGATAGAGAAAAGTTTAAATGCATTGAAATAAGGATAGAGATATAAAAAGATAAGAAATTCTGGGCTGGCCTGTAGAAGAGATGCAACCCATTGGAAATTAAAATGGTCTAACAGAGTCATGAAAGGCTTTGCAGAGGCAGTTGTCTTTAAGCATAGGTTGAAGAGGAATGCAAACAAAACACCCAGCGTGGAGAACAGTGTGTGAGACTTAAAGTATAAAAATAACCTAGTGTTTTCAGATGGAGGAACAAATTCTGTATGACTAGTTACAAAAGGAAGAATGGCAAAGGATGTAACTGGATAGAAAAGATGCAGCATAGAAAGCCATTGGGAACATATTTTGATGTGAAATAACCATCATATGAATTTGATAGGAAGTCTCTTTGTATGGCAGATTTGAGCAGAGTAACCTGTAGGAAATCTTCTGCCTAGCGTAGTGGTAAAGAGTCTAAACATAAATGGATATATTCAGCATGTGTAAGATATACAATTGACGAGTCTTGGGAATTTATTGGATTTGGAAGAAGATGTAATTAAATGAAACTCAAGTGTATGGTGTTGAAGACACATTGCAAGGCATTGTGAATAACATATTAAAACTGTTGCGCTCTTTCATCTTTTTCCCATGATCCTTTCCCACAAGTGGTGAGAACCTGTGAGTGGGTAGAGTTTCATGTTGAATGCTTGAGGTCTAATTCAAAGATCTAGATTCTGTTTATTTTCTGAACTTTAATCTGTCTGCCTCTACAGAGGTTAATAAACTAAATGGCATTTTAAAAACAAGCAACTAAAGAATGTCTATTTCTTTTTCCCCAGAAAAGATCATTTAGCAAGAAAAATCAGATTAAGGGGAAATACACAGTGACAGAAAACAGTAATCAAATCTAATTTTCAATAGCTCTTCCACAAATGAAAGTGTGGAATTAGTTTTCAGGTATCATCTCTAATTCCAAAAGAAATATTTTCAAGAAAGGAACAGAAGCACTAAAATTATTGAGCATCTACTTTGTGTTAGAAACTTTTAGATTGACGCTGCCACCCTTTATCTCTATACAACTCTCTGAGGTATTTCTATTTTTAAAATAAAAAGAAAAAACTTAAATCCAGGGAAACGGTAGTATTAGAATTAAAATACAAGCTTGCCTCTTCACATTAGACACTTTCAAAAATATTTCAAAAAATCCTAAAATATTTTAATTTTTAACTCCCATACATATCAAAATTTAACGTGTAAGTAAAAGACATTAAGGTTCCACAAGTAAGAGTTTGGAATGTAGGCAATAATAATATTAAGTAATTAAAATAATGAGAAAGTCACAGAAAAGCTTTTCTCAGTATAGAGCTGGAGGCTAAAACTAATTAAACTAACTATAATAAACTTTTAAAAGTTACCAAAATGTCAGTAAAATAGAAATATTGGAGGACCAAATGTAATTAATAAATGACATATTTAGCATAATTTCATGTGTTTAAATTATATTTTGTCATTTATTATAAAATGTTATGATATTTGATTAAATAAATCAGTATTATAAGAACTATTAGTGTTTTAAAACATGTTTGTTTCTTTTAAAATCAAGTGTGTTTGCTTGTTTTTTAAACAATAAATACATTTTAATGCCAATTTATACACCAGTCACTCTAAGAAAGTGACAATGTAAATTAGGTAAAGTTTTCCATTTTAGAGTTTACATAAATTAGATCCAGATTAATTAATTAACTTGCTTTAAGTAACAAAAGTAGTAAATTACTGAGTTAGAATGCAAACTTTTTTCTGTCTGACTCCAAAGTAAGCATTATTTACTAGTGTTTGAACCTCATATTGTATTTCTAGTTATACTCAGAATAATCCAGATTGGAATTAAAAAAAAAAAAAAGGTATTTAATGGGTAGAGATAGTGGGTGTATATATTTATGGGGCACATGAGGTATTTTAATCCAGGCACAAAACACATAATAGTCACATCTGAGTAAATGGGGTATCTATTACCTCCATTATTTGCTATTTATTTTTGTTATAAACATTCAAATTATAGTCTTTCATTTATTTTGCAATGTACAGTACATTTTTGTGGACTGTAGTTACCTTATTGTAGCAAATATTAGATCTGGTATCAAATACTAAATCTTATTCATTCTATTTAACTATTTTTTTATACTCATTAACCATCCCTACCTCCCCCCACTGCTACCCTTCCTACCCTCTGATAACCATCATCCTACTCTATCTCTATGAGTTCAATTGTTTTAATTATAGTTACTAAAGTGAGCAGAAATATCTGTCTGTTTCTTCCTGATGTGTGCCTAGCACTTAGAATAGTATCTGGCCTTAGTAGTGCTCAATAGATATTTGTGAAATAAATAAAGAGTTATAACATTGCAGTATTATAAAGTTCTTAAGTATTAAATGATACGCTGTAGCTAAGTATTTTAACGTCCTCAGACACAGGTTTTATAAATCATATACACATATTTGTAGAACCTGTAGCAGAGTCAATACTATTGACCAAATGTCAAATTCAATTGTTTAGTATTTTCCAAAAGTTAGCTTTAAAATTGTATATTTTATCACATAGTATAGAAAAAATAAGAAGGCAATTGTATACACACACCCTCACATCTGTAAAATTTAAAATTATTTTAAATTCAAATCAATATATTTCAATGTTATTTTTAATATGAAAATATTTGAAGCACAATATTACTACACAACATTATCTGTTCATGTTTATTAGGAATGTTGGTTTGATTTCTTTACCATAACCTTGAAGATAAGGTGCAGAGTCAGAGTGATGCCCTACTGATGCCAAAAACAAAATTTAAACAGTCTGAAAATATTTGTAGAAAGAGTTTATTTTTAAAACTAAATAGTAAACCTTATGAAAAAGCCACTTTCAAAGTAGAAACCTAGATTGATGTCCATTTTCTCTTCATAGTTTTAACATTAAAGTAAACAAATGCTGTTTTCCTGTCATACTCAAAAAGGGCAATTGAATAAACTTCAAAGAATTCTGGAATCTTTATTGCTTTGTTCTTGGTGACAACGACAACAGCTGATATGTAAACCAAATAAATACCTTGGACATCAGACAGGAGACTGGAAGAACATATCCCTAGGGTTGCTTTATTTGTTGGCTGCCTTACTAATTATCTGCTATGCTGAAGATACTTCTTTAATAATTGATATTCCTGTGAGGGGTTCATTCTGGAACATCATCATAAATGCAAATAGAACTGAAACTTGAAGTCTTTCACGTCTGCTTATGTGGATCCCAAAGCCCAGTAGATGATTAGATAGTTAATGAAATTTGTATTTTATGGATTCCAGAAGAGTGTGTTCTTTAAAGTTTGTGAAGATGTGCCCAGAGATAATCACACCTGACTTTTGGGAACTGAAGCAATAGACTGAAATTACCACATAAATAGAAGTTTCACAATACACTTATATTCCAAAATCTTAAAAAGTTTATTTTAATTGTACAAGATGGGAACATTTTGGTAAGCTATATGACATGTTCTGAAATTTTAGAAAAAGAATACTAGCATATTGTAATCTGATTGTTTATTATAAAAGTATTAATATTAATCACTATGGAGTAATGTAATTATTTTGTTAAACATATTGGTCTCAATATTCAAGTCATAAGGCAACTTTATTATTTTTTTTTTCCATTCCCTTCAAACATACTCATTAGCTTGGTTCTGTGTGCTTCTGGGATAAAATCATCAATAGGTCTTCAGGTATTTCCAAGCCTCAGAAGAATTTCTTTTATTGAGGTGAAATTCTGAGTTACCATGATAATCAGGACTCTCAACTTCAACAAAATCAAAACTTCCTTTCTTCTCCCACTGAATGTTGCTTCAAGATTGGAGGTCTGCACTTGCCAAGACAAAAAAGTCAATTTGTCTCCTTATTTTGCCAACTCCCTCCTTAAGCCCTAGCTTCATTTTCTGAGCCCATAACACTCATTAAGAGTTTATTAAGAGTACAGGTAATTTGGGGTAAGAGATGCAGCCTAATTCTATTTTGATCTGATATTGGCCTTGTTTCAAATTGGCAGATATTGAATGCTGACTTTTCTATTGAGGGATTTTCTCTGTTTCTCAGAGGATCCCTCCTCAGTCCCCTAGGCAGTTCCACCTGCAGCTTGCTTCTTGTTGTCTCCTCCAGCTGACTTTTTATGATTCCTTTTCCTGGAACTCATCCTTGGTTCTAACAGGACACTCAACATAGGTTTCTCAGTACTAGTTCAATCGGGTGAGGTCCCCTGAGAACCGGCATATTCTCTTGTGGTTGTGCATCTGATCCAAAGAAAACATGTGCCTTTGCCTTGCTCTCGGTTCTGTGAATTCATGAAAATAATGAGATTCTTTTATCTTTATAACTCTCAGGTGTGTTTAAAACTCACTTCTGTGGCTTTCACTATCTAAAGATACATAAAAAGTTCTGTTAATGGTTATCATGAAAGTCTTCTCAGTTGGTGTAAGTTGAAAAGAACACAGCATTCCAGCACTTTTGCTAATGAAATTCTGTTTGCCTTTATTAGCTGAATCCTCAATTAAATAACCACTGCGTCCATATCCTCAAAATAGATAATGAACTAAGAGTTCAAAATCTCTTGTATGGTCCTTCTTTGCAATTTCCTTATACATCTTCTAGCACATTCCATTGGTATATACATGTTTTGGTCTTATAGACTCAACCAGTGAGAATCATCCCATTTTAATCAGTTGTTGACTTCTTCAAAAGATGATCACACAGTAAAGCAGCAGTAGCAGCACTGAAGAGTGTGCTTCCACTATCACCAAATTTGCTGTGTTCTGAGTCTCATAAATCTAAGCAAGGACTGTTTGATGCCATTTTAAGAGGAGGATACTATTACTGATTGAACGTTTGTGTCCCCCCAAACTCATATATTGAGGTGCTAGTGACTAATATAATAGTATTTGAAACTGGAGCCTTTTGGGGGTAATTCGGGTTAAATGAGATCATGTGTGTGGCCCTCATAATATAATTAGTGTCATAAGATGAGGAAGAGAGAAAAAGCCAAGTGAGAATACAGCTAGAGGATGGCTCTCCACAAGCCAGGAGGAGAACCCTCACCAGGAACTGAAAGAGTTGATGCCTTAATCTTGGAATTCCAGCCCTCCAGGACTGTGAGAAATAAATTTGTGTTATTTGAGTCACCTAGTATATGGCATTTTATTTGGTCAACCTGAGCTGACTAAGATACCAAGACTTAAACATCTTGGGAACTGGCCAAAAATGTCACAGCTTAGAGGTTGAGTCAGGATTCAAACCTACTAGGGCGGTTTAAATGCAGTCTCCTGCTTTTTTGATATCACCCTCTGTTTTCTCCTGTTGTTTTGAACTGCTTGGATGAGTTTTTGTGTTAATGTTAACAATTTTTCTGTTCCTTCTATAATGTATCCACTCTTTCATTAAATACTTCCCAGCATCTCTAGATTGGGCTGAGACCTACTCCCATTGCCTACCCCAACAGTACCCTGTTCACCTTTTTGATTTGAATTTATATGCTGTTTTAGACAGCAAATATGTATACATGCACTGTATTATACGCATATACGTGCATATGTATTTTTATTTGTAATATGTTAAAGTAATGTCTACTGCCACATTTTATTAATTACTAATATCTACAGCCTGAAAATTGATGTCTCTTCCTCTGCAGATAATTACCTATTTGGAACCCTACTGGGAGCAACATGTAAAGACATGAATATACAATCTTATTTTTACTAACACGGCTTTTCAGATATCTTCAAGGATTCAAGCTGTTTTGGGGTAATTCATGTTCATGTTAAGTGATGATTGATAAAGCTATGAAATGATGAACATTTTTGATAAATACATCAAATGGACAAAACAAAAGCCAGAAATATAATACGATATAATGCTGTAAATCCTAACAGGCCCACTCTACTATTTTCCAGGTTTAGGAAGTCTTCCTTTTACGGAAGTCAATAAAGTGGAGTAGCACCAGCCCACTGTTAGCATTATGCTTAGCAACCCTGCACAGAAAATCTGTTCAAATTCCCTGGATCCAATTAAGTTGCCAACATAGTTTCTTATCTGATTACAAACAGCTTAAATTGCTGTTAAATGATTTCAATAATCCACATATAACCTGAAATCAGTTAAGTATTTTTATATTTCTTTTCTTCAAAGATGACATTTACTTGGCATTTATTCAAGTGTACAAGGAAGAGCAACAGAAATGTTGAAAGGGCTTAGATGTAATGATCACAAAACTTATAATAATTAAAATATGCCTGTGAAGATCCTGGTGGGATGTTAAACTTCAGAATGTGTAATATATTTCCATTTTCCTTTGATCATTCATGTGTTTAACTGACTGAGAAGTAAAAAAATAAAATAAAAAATAAATACATTTTTTTCTGAACACCTAAGTTTACTTATTTGAATGAATTACATTTGAAAAAGAAAATTGATAGAAATCTACTCTTTAAAAATGAGTAGAAATAAATCACTTAAATTTATTTCCAGCTCAAGAATTATTTTTAGATATAACTTTTTAATTTCTTTCAAATCCTAGAAAGCACTCCTGAAATCTGATTGATATTTTTTGGAAAGAAAACTAAAAAGACAAGAGGTTGTATAAATATAAGGCATAGTCTCAGTTTCCTGACTGAATGTAGTCCAAGAGAAAAGCTAGAACTCAGATACTGAAGTCACAAATGTTTTCAGCATTTCTAACTGTTTATTTTGTGTCCTATAATCTAGACTGCACATTTTTAACTGCTAAAACTTAGGCAATATATATTATGGGATAATACTGACAGGATAAAAAGCAGTTTGAGCAGCAAGCTATCATTAGCAATAATGGAAAAACCACATCAGAAACCTGACCTAGTGTATATATGATATCCTCCTGTGTGTTAAAACATTAAAACAGTGTTTATTGCCCTAAGAATAAGGAGGGGGTAGAAGGACATGCTGCTGTTGTTTCATATTTTTACTCCATTAGCAAGTGGCATTATTCAAGCCTCATTATTGCTCCTAATGAAGCAACACAACAAAGCTAAGCTTCAAGACAGTTTAAAATATTTGAGTGAGTTCCCGCAGTGCATTGAACTTGGTTAGAAAGCTTTTGCAAAAAGGGCAAAACCAGAAAACAGTCTTTCAAGTATCTTAATTTCCATGATAAATGGAGACACTTTTAGTTCAATATCTGCCTAAAACTGATGGTGATATAAATAACACAAGAGCTATTTGCAAGGCCATCGATTTCTCTTGCTGCTTCTGCAAATAGCAATTTTGTGATAGGGTTTGTGGACAAGGCAACACACAATAAAACCACTTCCTTGAAATCTACATGCCACCAGCAAGGTATGCTTGTCAAGGAAAACAACGATGAAGACATTGCTGCAAAATACACAAGTTTAGAGTACTGTTAAGCTGCTCTGGTTGTAATTCTTCACTGTATAAAATTTCCATGAGGCAGCAAAAGGTGCAGAGGGTCATTTTTATTCATTCCCATTACCATATGTAAAAAAGACAATCGTAATGTTCTAAAATGTAACTTAAATTTTAAAAAAGGCCTCCTGTTATCAACCTTCAAAGTACAGCGAAGTTAAGTTGAATGAAATTATCTCCGAAGATAAGTAATGTTAAAGTTAAGATATTCACATATTAAATAGGTAAGTAATAAGACCAAAAGTGAAAAACTAATCTAAGCCACAGAATAGTTACCTAAATAGGTGATAAACTTTAAAGTCATAGAAATTTAGTAAAAGAAACAGAGAGCCGAAAACCAGAAAGGTAGAGTAAAGGAATTTATAAAAAAGATCATAACAATGCCATTAAGGCATAAATATTCTATTCATTAATGCAAGTCAGCAGAATAAATAAAAATTTATGGATTGACTAAATTTCAGATTGAAGTTACAGTGAGATGTGACTACATCCTGAGACTCCAAATTTCCATTTGCACTGTACATATATTTTTGATATAAGAGAAAATTTAAAATACAGAGTATTATTTGGAAATTTATTCCAAAAATTTATTCTTGGTATATGAGAACATTTTTGATAAAGAGAACGAATAACAGGCAAAAACACAAACAAAAACGAAAAGTGTTAGTCTTTTTAAAGACACGAACATACATTGTTTCTACATTCAATTTTACCTCTGTTTATTTTTAAGTTGTACAGAAACCAAACATGAATATGTGATACCTGATGTCATGGTTAGTGCTCTGAATAAAATCAGGTATCCAGAGGTTTATTTTAAATACATCTTTAAGATTTTTTTTTGTTATTATACTTTAAGTTCTGGGATACATGTGCAGAACATGCAGGTTTGTTACATAGGTATACACGTGCCAGATCCCTAAGATTGTTGACATTTTGAATACTTGGTTATACAGGCTTATCATCCTCCACCACAGCTTTGTGAACTAACGGGTGTGCTATGGCATAAATGTAGGCACAGTTTTCAGTTCCTTTAGCTATTGATTTGTGAATGCATTCATCTTATTTCAGCAACAATTTGTCACTTACAGGTATAAATCCATCTAACTTGTGCATTCACAGTATAAATTTGAAACTGATTTTCTCTGTGACCTAGTGTTTTGTAATATATGTCAATGCCTTAGGCTCTTGATGGAATGATGACATTAATAGAGTGAAAAGTTATTGTCTCTAAATTCATGCAGTGTCCTTATCAAATAGAAAATAATGTTCCCTGACATACCGAGTATAAAGTTGCATTTTTTACTGTGAAATATACCCTAAAGTAATAAATTGCTGATCTATAAGTATACTAAATGTAGAATTTCTGGACTATTTTGCTTAGTGGGTCATTATTGTCCACGAAGCAATTAATGTTAATCCATTCATTCATGGAACACCCACTACTTATCAGCGATTGTCTGGGTTTCAGCTTCAAAGAGCTTAGAATTTGTTCAGTAGGTATGTACAAACCTGTAATGAAATGCTATAGACGGCACAAACTGAGTATTCTGTTAGGCTTGAGTAGCTAGTGATGCTCTCTCAGACAAAGCTTTCCAAATAAATATTCATAGAATATATTTTAGCTATTTTCTGAAAAATAAATATTTTGATAGTCATATAAAATGGTTATGATTATATTGATAATCATCTTTCAAGTAAAAAGAAATTATGCATCTATTCATGAAATCACTGTATAACTCTCACTCAGACAGAGAGAAAACAATCTTATCCATGTAGAGCATATATGACAAGGGCAATATTTTAGCAGATAGAAAATACTTATGTTAAAAAAAAAAAAGTTGTGATTTGAAAAAAGTACCCAATTACTGCTGACACTAGTAACTTACTGTAACATCACTTAATCTTGTCTGTTTGTTTATTGCATATTAACTTTTCTTCCATATCTTGTCTTTATACTAACTCCATGAGGACAAAGCCTTTTCTATCTCTGCATCTGCCTCATATTTTAAATGAATGATGACTTACTGAGTGAATGAATAAGGGAATAAAGCTTTCCTTTGCTTAGAAACGAATTTTATGACTTCAGAAATTATACATCTGATATCACACGTACACTTAATGTTGAAAACTTTAGGCCTAGCAACAACAAAACAAAAATGTCTATTCTCACCACCCACATCTCTTCAAGGTTGTGCTGAAGTCTCTATCTTGTGCAAGAAGGCAAGAGAAAGAAAGACATAAATAAATGTTGGAAACAAGGAAAACTCTCTTTATTTCAAAATAACTTGAGTTTTGCATGGAATAATTTATGGGCTCAGAAGAAGGAAACCTAAAGTACTAAGTGAATTGCCAAGTTTGTAGGATTCAGAGTTAGTAGCAACAGTCATATGTATTACTATGACTAGCTGTAATTAGAAATTAAATTTTAAAGACACCATTTAAAATAGAATGAAACATATCAAAACTCTGGTAAGAAATAGAACAAAAGATGATGTTCGACTTCTATAAAACATGTTTGAAAGAAATTTTTAAAAATCTAAATAAGTAGAAATATATATACCATATTACATGTCAGTCAACACAAAAGAGAAAATCTGTTTTAATCCTTAATTTGAGGTATTTGAGGAGGTATTTGCAAATTCTCCACAAAGAGGATCTAAAGTGAAATGTAAAACTTCTTAATCAACATTTTTGCAATCTTTGGGAAGACAAAAAATTCTTAAATCAGACCCAAAAGCATTCATCATAAGAAATTAGATTTAATTAGAACTATAAATTTTTGCTAAACAAATAACACTGTTCCAGAAATGAAAAGCTAAGTCACATACTGAGAGAAAAAAAAATGCAATACGTAAGTCTAGCTGAAGACTTATATTTAGAATATGTAAAGAACCTTTCTAATTTTACAATAACATGAAAAACAACCCAATTGACAAAATAGACAAACTCTTTGAAGAAATCCTTTATAAAAGAAGATATGTGAATGACCAAGAAGCACATGAGACTGCTCATCATTATATCATCACAGAGATATACAAGTTTATACCACTATAATGATATACTACTTCATACCTAGTTGAATGAAAAAATGTGATTGATAACACCAAATATTGGCAAAATTATGGAGAAACTAGACTTTTTGTATATTATTGGAGGAAGAGTGAAATATTATAACCACTTGGGAAAAGTGTTTGGCTGTTTCTTATAAAATTAAACATATATACTTACCCTATAACCATCAATTTCAAAATAATACTCATGAGAAATAAAGATCTATATCTACAATATGACCTGAACAGAAACATTTATTTCATAATGTCTAAAACATCCTTTCATAATGACTAAAATCTAGACAACACCCACATATTCATTAACCAGGAGAATGGATAGCTAGCTCATGGTATAGTCATACAAAGAACAATATTTTGCAATAAAAAGAATAAACTAATGATGCAACAGCAAGGATGAATCACAAAAGGTATATTGAGCAAAAGAAGGATGACACAAAAGAACATTTACTGTGTGATTCATTTTATATAACATTCAAAATAAACAAAACTAATGTAGGAAGATAGAAATCAAAACATTGAATGACCATGAGAGAGGACATTGACTGAAAGGGAACAGGTGACAACTTTCTGGTGTGCTGGAAAATGTCTTACATTGTGGATTTTCACTCTAAGGGTATATAATTTTGATAAATTTCATCAATCTGTACACTATAAACTTGCATATTCTACTATATGTAAATCTTACATACACCATGCCCATAAATTACGTTTAGTAACAGATGTGACATGCTGAAAGAAATTAGTGAACATAAAGGTGTTTTAAAAAATGGACAGAAAGAAGAACAGAGAAAACTGAAAAATAGAGAAGACTGGTGAGAAATATAGAAAATACACTGAGAAAATCTAAAATACATTTGATTCAATTCAGAGAAAGTGAATAATGAGAGACAATGGGCAGAGGTCATTATTAAAGAGGTAAGGGCTAGAAATTCTCACAAACTGACCAAAGAAGTAAATTGAAGAAGGATTCTCCCACCAACAGTGTAAAAGCGTTTCTCTGTATCCACAGCTTCGCCAGCATCTATTGTTTCCTGACTTTTTAATAATCACCATTCTGACTGGCATGAGATTGTATCTCATTGTGGTTTTGATTTGCATTTCTCTAATGATCAGTGATGATGAGCTTTTTTTCATATGTTTGTTGGCCACTCAACAAGCATCAGCTAGGATGTGTAAAAAGAAATGTATGTTGAAAAACGAACAAAACTTTTGAAAACCAAAGGTAAAAAGAAAACCTTCAAAGATGTCATAAACAAACAAACAAAAATCAGATTACCTTTGAAAGCCTAACAGCCAGTCTGACAACTGGAATCTTAGCAGAAATTAGGGCAACCAGAAGGTAATGTCTTGATTCCTTCAAGGGATTGAAAAGTAAAAAATAAAAAAAGTCTGTAAACCTCAAACTATGAAATGAGTAAGAGAAAATCATAAATGTGCTTTAAGAAGAAAAGTGAAACATGAATTTTTCACATGGACTCTGGTAAAGAAAAACTTACCAGTGTTCTTTTTTAAAAATTAATTTTTTATTTCAATAGGTTTTTGAGGAACAGGTGGTATTTGGTTACATGAATAAGTTCTTTAGTGGCCATTCCTGAGATTTTGGTGCATCCATCACCCAAGCAGCGTACACTGTACACTATGAATAGTCTTTTATTCCTTACCCCCCTCCCACCCTTCTCCAACTCCCCAAAGTCCATTGTATCATTCTTATGCCTTTGTGGCCTCATAGCTTAGCTCCCATTTATGAATGAGCACATACAATGTTTAGATTTCCATTTCTGAGTTACTTCACTTAGAATAGTCTCTAATTCCATCCTGGTTGCTGCAAATGCCGTTATTTTATTCCTTTTTATGGTTGAGTTCTATTCCATGATGTGTGTGTGTACGCGGTCTGTGTATATCACATTTTCTTTATTTACTCCTTGACTGATGGGTATTTGAAGTGGTTTCATAATTTTGCAATTGCAAATTGTGCTGCTATAAACATACGTGTGCAAGTATCTTTTTTGTATAATTACCTCTTTTACTCTGGATAGATACTTAGTAGTGGGATTGCTGTTGGACTTCACCTTTCTTTGGTGCCTCTTTGATTAGTTTAATAATTAACCTTCTAAATTATTTGTCTGGCAATTCAGAAATTTTGTCTTGGTTTGGGTCAATTGCTGAGCTGGTGTGATCTTCTGGGGCTGTTAAAGAGCCTTGTTTTTTCATATTACCAGAATTGTTTTCTGGTTCCTTCTCATTTAGGTAGATTATGTCTGAGGGAAGATATGGGACTCAAGGGCTGCTGTTCAGATTCTTTAGTCCCACAGGGTGCTCCCTTGATTTGGTGTTCTCCCCCTTCTCCTAGGTATGAGGCTTCCTGAGAGCCGAACTGCAGTGATTGTTTTTGCTGTTCTGGGTCTAGCCACCCAGAAGACCTACCAGTCTCTGGGCTGGTACTGGGGAATGTCTGCAAAGAGTCCTGTGATGTAATCCTTCTTCAGGGTTTTCAGCAATGGATACTGTAAGGTCCTCTGAACGGGCTACACCACAGCTGAGCCATTGTGACCCCTGTGACCCACACGTACAGGCCTCCTGGAGTCACAAAGCCTAGAGCAACAAGAGAACCACTAGGAAGAAACAGCTAGTTCCTGCCTTAACTGATAACCGACCTTGCAACATTCTACCATTGTGATATGTTCCTGCCCTACCCTAACTAATCAATCGACCTTGTGATATGGTGCCTTGTGACCTCCCCCCACCTCCTGACTATGCACCTTGTGACATTCTTCCCCTGCCTGAAAAAACTGCCCCAACTGTAACTTTCCATTACCTACCCCAAACTTATAAAATCAGTTCCACTCCCACAACCCTTCGCTGACTCTCTTTTCAGACTCAGCTCGCTCGCACCTGAGTGAATAAACAACCATGTTGCTCACACTTAGCCTGATTGGGTAGTCTCTTCAATTAGGCACTCATGTAACAGATACCAGCACCTGCTCCAATGGAGGTAGCAAGGGAGTGGACTCTGTGAGGGCCTTTGGTTGTATTTTTGATTAATGCACTGGTTTTGTGTTTTTGTTGGCCTGCAGCCTAAAGGTAGCCCTTTCAAGAGCACATCAGCTGCCATTGTATAGGGAGGAAGCAAATTTGCCCCTAATGTCACCTGTTTAAGTATTCAGGTTTCTCAGGCAGTAGGCAAGGTCATAGAGCTCTCAAGATATTATGACCTTTGTCTTCAGCAACCAGGGCAGGTAGGGAAAGACCATCAGGTGGGGGCAGGGATAGGTTGAGCTCAGACTCCCCTTGGGCCGGGCTTGCTGTAGCTGCTGTGGGGGATTGGTGTGTGGTTCTCAGACCAATGGAGTTACGTTTCCAGGGTGATTATGGCTGCCTCTGCTGAGTTATACAGGTTGCCAGGGAAGTAGGGGAAAGTCAGCAGTCACAGGTCTCACCCGGCTGCCACGCAGCCTGCCGTCCTAAAGGCTGGTCTCACTCCGACCCTGCCCCACCAACAACACGGAGTCTATTTCCAGGCAGCCAGTGACCAGGGCTGAGAACTTGACCCAGACCACCAACCTCCCCACTAAGGAAGCAAGCTGACTCACAGTTTTTTGGTGTCTTGAGCCTGCAGCGGCCACCCCGTTCCTTCAAAGGGTCTGTAGATTCTCTTAACTTTCCTGGTACGTACCAGTGGTAGTTCTTGAAGCAAAAGTTCATGAAGTGAGTCTCCACATGCTACTCTGTCTGTCCAAGCGCGAACTGCAAGCTAGTCCTTTCTCTTATTGACCATCTTAATCGTATACCCCTGTTGTGATCATTTCATGAGATCCAGGTGATCCCCATGGTGAGGTGCCAGTGCTCCCAGAGGTGCATGGGAGCCCAGGACTACCAGTATTCTTTTAGAAGAACCATATGGAAGAAATACAAAAGTAAGTTCTTGGGGTAGAAAAAGGAGCACCAAATGGAAGGCTAGAGATTTATTAAACAAAAAGATCAATGTAGAGGATATATTTTTTGGAAAAATTGAAAAAAAATATTGAGTAATAGCATTTTTATGATTGTGTATAGTAAAGATACATAAAAGTAAAATTGTCAATAATAGTACCACAATGTAGAATAATAATAGTATTACATCTAAACACATAAAAAATACACTAAATGTAAAAGTAAATGGATGAAACTGTCCAATTTTTAAAAAGAACAGATTATCAAACTGGATTTTAAAATTTTTATGACAAAATGTATGAACTAAAGGAAAGAAAACTTTGAAATGTCTACATGAAATATTTCTTAAAAATGTAAAAGTTTAATAAAACAAGAATATAAACAAAACTAGAGAAAGTTATAGTCATTGCATGATGATCAATATATCTCTCAGCAATTGAGATAACTATTGATAGAAACAAATAGAGCTTTATAATTAATTAACGAATTAATCATTAGATCAAGAAACTAGGACCAAAAAACCACATAAAATTCAAAGATGTTAGGAGAGATATAGACAAATAAACATGTAGAAATTAATGAAATTGAAAACAAACGTATACTAGAAATAATCAAAAATTTAAAAGTTAGTTATTTTAAGAGACTAATAATTTCAATAAATTTCTAAGACTAAATAAGAAAAAAATGGTAAAAATAACAATAATCAGGAATTCAGAGGGTCACATTTTTGCTTATCTTACAATCATTGAATAAAGGAGTTATTATTAACAACTATATAATAATAAAATTGAACATCAAATTGCTTTATCAAATTTCTGAACAAAATACAAGTTACAAGCATGACACAAGAAGAAACAGAAGTCATGCCAAATTATACACATATTAAAAATTTTGAATTTTTAACTAAAAACTCTCTCACAAAAACTGTGAGCTCAGAGGGCTTTGCAAGGATGTCCTATCAAAATTAAGAGAATAATATCACCCATCATAGGCATACTTACCTGAAAACACAAAATAAGAAAACATTCTCAAATTAGTTTAATAATGTCATAATAAACTTGATACCAAAATCCAGGAGGGAAATTACAAGAAAATAAGATAACATGACAGTATAACCTGTTAACATAAATATAAAAATCATATAGCAAATATTAGCAAATTAATCTAGCAACATATAAAAATTATAATGTGACATCGTGACCAATTTTAGTTTATCCCAGAAATGCAAGTTGACTAAGATATTTGAAAATCTATTAATGAAATTAGTCACATACACAAAATAAAGGTACAAATAAAAAGGACTATATTAATAGATACAGAAAATGTATGCAATCAAATTCAGTATCCATTCGTGACTTAATAAATAAATCACGCAAGTAGGAACAGAAGGGAACTTAATGTGATAAAGTTACCTATTAAAAAGTTAAAGCAATTGACCTATTGAATGATTTAAAATTTCCCTTGAAATCAGAAATAAAATACGGAGGTTTATTTTCACCACTTCTACTCAGAAATGTATAGTACTTGAAGCTTGAGCCAATGCTAATAGGAGGGGCAAAAACAAACAAACAAACAAACAAACAAACAAACAAAAAGAAACACCTCTATATGTGTAAAATAATTAAGCAGTTATGGCTTAAGCAGAAAACAAACCGATGAATGTGAGGAGCCTCCAAAACCTCTCCTGTGTGGCCAGGTTGGCAAGCTTGGATGGGGGCAGTTACAGGTTTTAGACGTACCTGATAACATATTCAAGGGCTGGGTCTCACAGAGCCTGGAAAGAGGACACATTTTTCAGAGCAGATTTTTATTAGTCATGGTAATAATTTTAAGATCATCAGAGAGCCTGAGGATAGCCACATTTGAGGGATATACTAAATGAACATTTCAAACATACTTAGAGAAAATAACACAATACAGCCTGGGTCCCAGAAAGCGGTAAGGGACTTTGGAGCCCTTGTGTGTGAAGAGCTTATGCTAGGTTTCTGGTCTGAACTGCTGAACAGACTGAAGATGCCTGACGTGAAGAATCCACTGAAACCAGGGGCAGTGGCTCACACCTGTACTCCCAGCACGTCAGGAGGCCTCGGTGGTGGGATCGCTGGAGCCCAGGAGTTTGAGAGCAGACTGGGCAACGTAAGTATGTCTCTACAAAAATTAAAAAAAAAAAAAAAAAAAAAAAAAGCCAGGCATGGTGGTGCCCATCTGCGGTCTTAACTACTCCGCTGGCTGAAGTGGGAGGATCACTTTAGCAAAGACACTAGGGAGAGGGCAGCCCTAGAAACCGAGGCAATGGAAACTCCAATTGCTCACCCACAGATGAAAGCATCATTCTGTAAGGCAGGTAAGAATCACCACGTCAGTAGAGACTAATTCAAATTGTGAGTGTAACAGGCAACACTGATGCAGGGGCCAGCAGTGACACACTGGACAACAGTTATTTCCAAAGCTTCTCCTGACATTAACATGGATTTGTTTTCCTAGTCACCCACCATTCCCAGACGGGAGGGGAGAAAAGATCACCCCCAACCCCTGGAGCCTTAAGTCATGAGAGGAGGTATATGGGCCTAGCAAACTATCTTAAAAATTGTCTTTGACCCTGTGTAATTAGAGTCCTCTAATTGGCAAGTTTATAGACCTTTCCTTCTGTTCATCATCTACTGTCATTGGTAATGGGAGCTCCTAAGTAAAATGAATTAGCTACATAAAACAAGGACAATTACACTTTTTAAAAAATGTGTTAAAAACTTTAAATTTTGACCTCTGTTCTAGATGAAATATTTTAGGGAAAAGAAAATCAGTAAAGACAGGTGGGTGGCGATAGATAGAGAAAAAAGTGTCGGGATCATGGAATAGCTTAATGGGTGAAGAAAATGGAATAAGTAGAAAGGATTGGATACAAATGTCAGAATTGGAGGAATGCCACTTTAATTGACTAGGATGATGATAGCTTTCACTCAATTGGTAAATATTTATTAAGTAGTGATATTTGGAAGTTACCTTGTTAACTACTAGATACATAGCAAAGAAGAAAAATGACAGACACCAGCTCCTAGAAGGATATCAGCATCTATATTATTAACAGCATTAAGACACACAGCAGGAGATACAGCATGTTTGAAAAAAATATGATAAATTTGAAAACTGACAGTTCCTTGGGAGATCTAGATGGAAAGTACAGTATACTATTGGGATTGAATCGCTGACACCTAAGAAAGCATTACATTAAAAATAGTTACACTTGTTTAATCATTTATATAAATTTCATTTATTATAAATTTCATCTCAATTGATATTTCATATGTAGTCTTAGGAAAAAACCAACAGAAGTGAATACAGTATTTAACTTTCTAATAAATGGCAGTTGGATTATATTATCATTGGAGGAAAAGAAAAGAAGAGAGAAAATGATATTAGATTTCACTTGATGCCAACAGTTTAGCTTGAAAATATATAGTTGTGTTTCTATTTATTGATGGAAATTGATTCCCTGTTTTATCAAATCTGTAAGTTTAAATATTTTTAGGTAACTCTTTATGATAAAGGCAAGTAAACTTTTATTTGTATAACTTCACTTTTTATCATGTATTCATTCCAAAATATAGTAGGCACCATTTTATAGACAGCAAACAGCAGTGAACTAAACAAAAAAATCCATTTCTTATAGGTTTATATTCTAGTGGTATATACTTTGTGTTTTTATTTCAACTTCTAAAACTAAGCTTTAACCCCTTCCTCTTCCACTCCTCTTATGAACCTATAAAGATTTTAAGTATGATGGGAAATGGATAACTATTAAAAACTAATAATTACAATAAGGATAACATCAATAAAAATGCAAATTTTAAGTGGGTGACAAATCTGAATGCTTTACATATATATCTTTCCTTCAGTCATTTTAATTCTTCAAGAGTTAGGTATTATTGCTTTCCACTTTTTTTTTTTTTTTCTTTTAGCAGTATAAAAATACTGAAGCAATGAGTGGTTCGGTAATTTGCGCAAGTTCACACTTAGTGACAGAGCTGGAATTCAAATTAGAAAATGTATTTTAACTACTCTAAAATAAATGTTCATTTAAGTTTCTGATTTGTAAATCTTGTAGCTATGATTTTCCAATCCTTGTTATGCATATATCAATTAAAATAATCTGTGATATATTTTAGAAGAAGTAAGAACACTGGTGGGTGTCAGAGATATGGGGGCTCTCCTAGTTCTACCATTATTCAATGTAGTCATTCTGGACAATATTATTTTTTTGTTTTTCATTTAATTAAATTTTAATTTTTTTGTTTTTCATTATTTCTTTTTTTCTATTCTGGACAACTTTGTAACCTCCCATCTCTACATCCTTAGAGACCGACAAAATCAATAATTTTAAAATACTTTTCTGAAAAGGAAATCTTACAGTAACACCTGATATACAAGAAAGATAAAGTACTTTTTTGAGTTGAAAAAAGCATATATTTTTTAAACCACCAGAATGAATGATTGAAGACACTTTAAGCTATGGTGTTTATGAATTTGCAAAACTTTACAATACAATTATTATAAGTACCTGTGGTGGTCAGAATGTTAAGCTGGTTCTCATGCTTGATTCTCCCTTTCTAATGTCCATGTATGTCGAATACTCTACTTTTTGTATGAGGAGGAAAGGAATATGATGGATTTCTCTCTCATGGTTAACTTATATTACACAACTAAAGTGAAAAGATTCATAGATGTGTTTAAGGTCCCATATTTGTTAGCACTGAGTTCAAAAGAGAAATCTTTCTTGGTGCTGTTGACCTACTTAGGTCAGCCCTTACAAGGAACTGGGTCTTCTGAAGCAAGGGATTTAAAGTGAGAGAAAGAGATTATTTTGCTGACATTGAAATAAAATGTCCTGTTTTAAGAAGGCTATGACCTGAGGGTGGCCTCTGGGAAATGAGAGCCACACTTGACCCAAATTCAGCAGGAAAATGGAAAGTTTAATCTTAGAGGAACTGAAATCTGTCAACAACCTGAATGAGCTTGGAAGAGAGACCCAAGCTCCAGATGAGAATGCAGCCTGCTGACACCTGATTTCACCTTCTGAGACCTAAGATTGACTTTTGACCTACTGAGATAATACATTTATGACTTTTAATCATCTAAATGTGCAGTGATTTGATACATGGCAGTAGAAAACTAATAGAATTGCCATAGAAAGCTTTCTTTAATAATTCAGAAAAAAGAAGCCTTTTTATTTTATGAATTCATTAAACAAATAAGACTTGTCATGTTTATAATTGCTGACTGATAAATTTCAAATGTTAAAAAACTCATCATTGAAGAAAATTGAATTATAAAATAGAACATAATACTTTGTTCTGAAAATATACTTTGTTGACATTCTTTTTCTTATATTAGGTTTATTTTTATGAGTTACCTGCAGTGGTAGCTCATTCAGTTTTCTGAACTTCTTATGGATCTCTTTACCAGTAGTACATTACTGTGATAATGACTTGAAAATAAATGCTGTATGTGTTAAATTACTAACTCAAAATGTGGCGTGGAACTAATGATGTCAGAGGAGAGTCATGTTAATAATAGCTCTTCAAATTAAGCAGTTAATAAAACTCCATTTCTTTTCAAGACACTATCTCCAAAGCTTTTTAATTGCCTGTCTAGATCTCAATTATTTATATGCATTTTTTCAGATTGTTATACTTACTCAAATTATTTCACTTAAAAAAATTTCAGCATGCATTTTTTTGTGTGGTTCTTAAGAGTTCTAAATATTTTCTGTTTTGCTAATAATATGGAAACAGTCTAAATTTTTTAAAAAATGGAATTGAAACTACACTATCATTATTGGGTTATGTCCACATTCTGAAATTCTACTTCTTACAGAGTTATTCTGATATTTAAAATACTGGAAAGATCATACATACCCTTAAGTGCCAAGTATATTATTTCTATGAAATCAAGCAAAGTTTTGCATTAAAGTAAAATTTATAGCAAATAAAGCCAGGTATTCTGCTGATGTGTAAATAAGGGTCTAAAACTTTGTTGTTCAGATAATAAATCTTAATCCCTTCTCTGTTATATATCACTGTAATACTTCATGACCTGCAATTCAAACTGTGCTAGGAATTTCTCCTCAATAGAACTATACTGTGACAACAAGGGAAGGAATGAATTATATTATGGTCTTCTTGTGTACTCTATTCGAAATTCTATTCTCTTTAATTTGAGATTCAATCTATTTCAATTTGAGAGTTTCAGGGCAAGTAAAATGGAATTGAAATTAATTGATGAAACTCAATGTGTCTTCTATTAAGGTTCTTGGTATAACTGCCCACATTTTAGTCTGATGTCATTTAAGCTTGTATTTATTATTAACTTTAAATTGTATGGTAATTAGGTTAATAGCATGAGGGCTGGACAAATTAAGATACTTTCACTGCAGGTTTTCAACCTGTGTCCTACTGTTTCTGACTCAATTCATTATTCTTTTTGATGAAAGAGAATATATCAAGCTACTGACCCATAGGTTTTTTAACCAAAGTCTTAGCTGAAACCATGCCTCCTGATGTTTGAAATAAATATTTTATTAGATATGATATTAACCAGCATAATTTATTAACCAATGACAAATATTTGGACACGCTTTGCATATTTATAAATTTTTCAAAATGTCATCCTGCTGGGAGGATAGAAACTCTACAGACTTGCTATGAGCTTCATATTCCCATATCTGTTTCCAGAGGGAAAAGTCATTACCACATTTTGAGTGTTAAATAATGTTTGTATATTTGACACATTGAATAAATTACCCATTGGCTTTAATTAAAAATAAAAAGTAGCTCTGAAACAACCTGTAACTTGCAATGTAGTTTTTAAATAGTACTAGATTTCTAGCTTAAACCTAATCTTACCTATGAATATAAAACATAAATTTTAAATGAGAACAAGATTGTTCTATTTTGCCTCAAGTGTACATTTGCACCAAATGCCCCTTTCCAAATTTGTTACCATGTAAGGTCTTCAAAAATTGGATTCTCAATTTTTAAAACTTAGTGCAATTGAGGGAGAGAGAGACACTCAATTGGCAAAGAAACCAGTGTTCACCAATATTTCTGGTAAATGATGCTGTTAGTTAATTCCAGTTCTTATTTGAATGATTCTATTTCTTAAACTGGGTAATTAAATCAATTTATTATTTTAAATAATATAAAAATAAACACAAATTATTTGTTGCATTGAAGTAGTTAGATTCAGTGTCACTAGACTTCGGATAAAATTCTAGCCATGCATTTACTAACCGTATGATCAGGAGTGGATCAATTAAAGCACCACACAAAAAAAGTACACAGTTCAGAGATGCCCTCACAGAGATGTTGAGAGCTAAGAGTGGGAGAAATCAAATTGTCCTAGGAACAAAGCTAAAGGAGACTCTACTTAAAATGTAAAACTCTCACCCTGTGGTATGTTAACAAAACCTCTGAGGTTTTTCAGCAGAGATTGTTATGAGGTATGGAAAGCAATGAGTCACTGATGCTAAGTGAGAATTAAGATTATGTTTAGACTGACATAAATATTTCCTTTAGCCCTACCTGCAAGGTAACACCAGAACCATGTAGTGTTTATAGTCACTTTGTATTTACTCATTTAATTAATATACAATTATTTTTAAAATAAAGACTTTGGAGGAAAAGTACAAAGCTCTAATTTCATAAATGTGTCATTCATTTGTAATTAAGCACTTTTCCTAATAAAGAACAAAGTAAAGAAAATCCACCAATGATAAAAAAATTATCTATATCACCCTGGACACATAATAAATAATTCTTCAAAATAATTGTAACTATATTGTGGTGGCCACAACTAGTTGGCTGATTATCGTGTCCACTTATTTTAATACATTATTCATTTTAGCAAATGGCTATTATAAATGTAACTGTGAAGCCTTTGTCTAATCTCAGTTACTAAAATCTTAAATAATGAGTTTTACACATGCTAGTTAATGTTTTCTACTGAAGTTATCTGTTACTGAGATTTAGTGAATTGTAATAAAAATGGCACAGTATCATATTTTAACTGTATTTATTATTATTCATGTATATATATTTATTTATTTTAAATTTATAGAGACAGGGGTTTTACCAAGTCATCCAGGCTTGTCTCAAACTCCTGGACTCAAGCAATCTGCCCACTTCACACTCCCAAAGTGCTGGGATTACAGGCATGAGCCATCATTCCCATCCTTAACTGTGTATTTTAGAATTTAAGTTACATCCTTAATACCTTTGGTTCTCTGTTGGATTTGTGCTGAAATTTCCTAAGTCAAATAGTTTCACAAAATATTATAAACCATCATCCTGGTGAAATTTACTGTGAAATGATTGAAAGCAAATGATAGAATGTGTTTTGTAGCTTTAATTCTACTGCTTGCTATTAATCTGGAATATGTACAGATAGACTAATTAATTACCTAGCTGGTGGTCACATAGCTCATAAACGTCAGAACTCTGGACAAAGTCTTGAAATATGAATTATTGCTATACAGTCCTTGCGGCAAATATTTATATACCGTACTGCTCTCCTTCTGCTGACAATTTTAAAATAATGCTCATTTTGCTGTTTTGGAACTCAATGTTCAATGAAGAAGAAAGAGAAATAAAAGGGGCAGAAACATAATTTATTATGTCACATCTTTTATAAAATCAACCTTCTGTCCTAGATATAATCTAGAGGAAAGTGTGGTTTTTGTCCCACAATAAGATTAAGATGTCCAACTGAGTTGAGTTGGACATTGGAGCTTTAGACACACACACACACACACACACACACACGCATGTACACACAGATGCACATGCACACACACACACTTCAAAAATACTAGGAACAATAACAAGAAGTAAAATGAATCAAATAATCTACAAATTTTAATACAAGATAGTAGATATGTGAAGTGTCTGAATTGATACAGATATCATAACAAGAGCTAAAGATATAATCTCAATACATAGGTCACTCAAGGTTATTTCAATCTATCTATAGCATTTTAATCTCCTCCTTTACCTTATTCAGCCCACACTAAATTTCTACTACTTATTTCCAATCTTTTCCTTTAACCAATTGTAGCTCATATGTTTGTCTTTGACATGTGAATTTTTTAAATTCTTAATTTTATTTTAAAGATCTTCAGAAATTTCTTTAATCTCTTACAAGCCATCTTTAGGCTCTTTACTGTTCCTCCAGACATTCTTTGCATTTCTATCCAATTGTATCCCTTCTCTAATAAAGTTTAGACACCTTCAATTCTGGGAAACCTTCAACATATCTTAAGGTGATGCTTGGACCAGTCAATTTATTTTAGAAATGCAGAAACTTGGATTTCTCCTGATATTCTGATAAAATACGCATTTATTAGTTATGATAAATATTATGTAGAGGTTCTGTTTTCTCTCTAGTAAGCTTTTTTTCAAGTTATTGTTTTTTCTTTAATTATACTCAATAAAATGACCCTTACTTTAAATGAACTGTAAATCAAAGATAGAGCCATGATTTTTGATTAGAGAAAAATTTAACATAAAGTATCCTTATAATGAATTATGAAATTAAATTAGTGTTTAAACTACAATAAATCAGATTAATATCACTTATGTAGAAACTTGCAAAGGCTTCTTATAAATTCAAAAAGTCATCACATTCCTGGCTTAAGAGCATTACACACCCCTTCCTATTTCTTGAATCTCATCTTTTTTTTTTTTTTTTTTTTTTTTTGCTCTAGGTATACTCGACTTCCCTTTATTCCTCAAAGACACCGACCTCATCCTTCCCTTGGAACCTGTTTCCTCTGCCTGGATTCCTCTGTCTGTCATGTTCTTTACCTTTATCTTTACATAACTGCCCATTGTCATTAAACTGCCAGTTTAAATGCATTCCACTCTAACTACATCATCTAGTCATTCAATTTTAATTTCCCTCCCTCCCTCCCTCCCTCCCCTCCCATCCCCTCCCTCCCTCCCCTCCCATCCCCTCCCTCCCTCCCTCCTTCCTTCCTTCCTTCCTTCCTTCCTTCCTTCCTTCCTTCCTTCCTTCTTTCCTTCCTTCCTTCCTTCCTTCCTTCCTTCCTTCCTTCCTTCCTTCCTTCCTTCCTTCCTTCCTTCCTTCCTTCCTTCCTTCCTTCCTTCTTTGTTTTCCTTTTTCTGAATCTGTCACCTAGGCTGCAGTGCAGTGGTGCGATCTGGGATCACTGCAACCTCTGCCTCCCAGGTTCAAGCGATTCTCCTGCCTCAGCCTCCCAGGTAGGTGGGATTACAGAAGTCCTCCACCATGCCCAGCTAATTTTTGTGTTTTCAGTAGAGACTGGGTTTTGCTATGTTTGTCATGATGGTCTCGAACTCCTGACCTCTCAGGTGATCTGCCTGCCTCAGTCTCCCAAAGTGCTGGGATAAAGGTGTGAGCCATAGCACCCAGCCTAATTTTAATTTTCTAGTTAATGCACTTCTCCAGGCAAGTGATTCTGGCTCTTCCCTGCATATTTGAGTCACACAGGGCTTTTACATTTCAAACATCCAAATCTCACCCTGGATTATCTCGGGGTGGGATATAGATTTTGGTAAATTTTAAATCTCTGCAGATGTGCACCCAAGTGGGAGTACCCTTGAACTAGTTTTGGTTTTTCCTGTTGATTAATTGTTCAGATTGTGTTTCTCATGTCTTCTACCACGTAAGGCATAAGTCACTAAATGAAGGCATTTAGGCTCTCTTTACTTGCCCCTATAATTTGGTGCCTAGGAGAATGCCTGGCAGAACATTGTTTGTTAAATGAATAAATGAGGAAATGAAAGGTAGTTCAATTTTAGCAGATGTCTCTGATTTTGTGATATTACCATGGTTGAGATTCTCTTCCTCAGATTTTCAGTTTTAGGAAAATTATCTTGTCAAGTATCCCAGCAATGCCTATGCTTACATGTTAACTGGGTTTGCAGATTATTAAAACTAAATGGCATTTAATTGAATTATCAGAGTGATAGATATTTCCAGGACTCTGAACATGATGCAGAGCATCATTTTTCTGGCTCTGGAATATTTGCAAGACTACAGTAATGTAAAAGATTCTGTGATACACACGAAACCACAGCATAAACACTTTTTCATCTCATAATGATGTATTTATACACGTTCACCTTTCAAATTTCTATAAATGTTTATAGGATTATGTTGTAGCACAGCATTTAAGTATTATTTTATTGAAGTATTTTTTATTCTTCATATACTTCATTGTTACTGAGCCTACCATTGTGAGTGATAGGAGACGGCCATGGGGAAAGTGACATATCTTGTTAAAGCAGCCTGCAAATCCATAGGCAGTAATCTATTATTAATCACTAATAGTAAGCATTTTAATGCATTATCAGATTCACAATGGAAACTGAGCAAAACTTTTCTTTAAATGACAATTTTGAATAGTTTGGAGAATTTTTTTTTTTTTAATCAGATATCCTACTTCATAGGATTGACATGCCAGGGGGCTTTTATTCAATTTTGTGAAAAAAATATAAAAATAGCATGCACTGAACTGTAGGAAGAAATGTGCCTGTCTCCCTTAATAAAACCTTTTATCACTTCTGCTTCCCTTGGGAGCAAGATATATAATAACAAACTTTTGAGAATATTTATGGTACACTTCTCCCTGTTACCATGAGTTACTACTTAAAGCCGGATTTGCAGAGTCAAATGCCTAGAGGGGGTAGGCAGGTAATAGGAATGCTTGAAATATGACAGGTTGAAAAACAGTCACAGGGAGGAAAACACACTCCTTATCTTTTCTTGAAACATGTAGCCCTCTGGGTCAATTTGTATTCTTCCCATTTCTGAAATAGATAAGAATAGAAGTGGTAGTTTGCTTTTCTCTTACATCTGCTATTGGAGACATAGAAGTGGAAGGGTAATGTGGACAACCCCTGCAACTTGACCTAAGTGGTGCCATGACAACAGGGAGTAATGGGGAATGTACCAAACTGGCCCCTTGGTTTCTTATCCAAAAGCACAAGAGCTACAAGGTTCTGGGAAAGTGTGGATGTGCTGACAGGGCCAAGTTTTATGAAGTGTCAAAGCAAGCTGTAAGACTACATCTTTATATAGAAGAGCCAGGTTTTTATAAAAGTAGCTAAGTCCATTTTGTTTTTAAATACTCTACAGTGTGAGTAAAGTAAAAGGCAGTGTCAGTTAGCCATATATAGCTCTTGATCCATCATTTTATACCTGTATCTTGGAGATTTAAGTTTTGTAAATAAAAATAACTACCTTTAAGTAAAGTTTTATATTTTAGAGTTGTTCCATCTGAGTAATCACAACAGCTTGGAGGACATTTTTACATTTAATGTAATAATTTCCTTCCCTTTTTTTGACATTTATTAAATGCACAATATATGAGTAGATGATCTAATTTAAACAACAAAGAGAGATAGCTATTTGAGTCCAACATGAGGAATTTACCAAAAGGGTTTTTACCACTGCTTTGTGACTAAATCCATTTTAATGTTATAAAGAATTAATCATGAACTCCAGTCAATGACATCTCATAAATTTATGTTTCATAAATGTATGTAGTCACTCTAAAGACAATGTTGTCATAACTTCAAGCATAAACCTGCCAGTACCATTCATAGAAAATAAGAAGTACTCTTTCTATAATAGCTAAAAATCAGTCCTGACTTACAAGTCCTATTCTGAGTTTGTCACTCAAAATGTGTTCACAGATTCAGATGTTGAAGATTGCCAACTTTTCAAAAGAAAATGTCACATAAGAAATTTTACTTATGCAAATATGGGGATGGGAAATACCAGATTAAATTGCTTGGGACGGTTTCATTTAACTTTTTAAAAATAAAGTGAATCACACACACGCACACACACACACCATTCAGCATTGGCTTTTCTGTAACTCCATTTTTGTTATCTGATTATAATATTACTTTTTCTATTGAGAATATTGAGAATATTATATTGAAAAAATTCCAGTCCCTTTCTCTCTGTGGAATTCTAACTCTATCTCCACCTACTTGATTCTATTGTTACTTAGAAAGAAATCCTTAGAAAGACAAATACTTTATTTCTTCTTTAAATCGACACAATGCCAACATAAAAAAAAAAATCTAAACTCAGGGTCTAAAAGCATATAGCTCATTGTATTGAGCTGTTTTCTGATTACACGTGAGAGGCAGCTATGGCTTAGAATTAGGATTTTTCATGAACTCCTTCAAAATGTTTCTCTTGTTCCTTGAAATCTCTCCTGTTTTCTTTCTTTCCTTTTTTTTCTTTCTTAGTCATTTGGGAACTGCATTTTTCTATTTATAAGATTTAATTTTTACAAGTTCAGTAGGTAAATATATTTATGGGGTACATGAGATACAACAGGCATACAATGTATAATAATCACATCAGTGTAAATGGTGTTTCACCTCAAGTACTCATCATTTATTTGTGTTGTGAACATTACAATTCCACTCCCTGAATTTTTCAAAAATTTACAATAAATTATTTCTAACTGTATTCACCCTGTTGTGCTATCAAATACTAGATTTTATTCATTCTATCTAACTAGTTTTTGTATACATTAACCATTCCCATTTCCCAATGCCCCCACTACTTTTCCCAGCCTCTGAAAAGTAGAATTGCTTTTCTACTCCCTATCTCCATGAGTTCAATTGTTTTGATTTTCAGTTCCCTAAAATAAGTGAGAATATATGAAGTTTCTTTTTCAGTGCCTGGCTTTTTCATTTAAAATGATGACCTCCACTTTCATTCATGTTCTTGCGAGTGACAGATTCTCATTTCTTTTTATAGATACATAGTGCTCCATTGTGTATATATACCACATTTTCTTTATCCATTCATCTGTTGACAGACACTTAGGTTGATTCCATATCTTACCTACTGCGAATAGTACTGCAATAAACAGGGGAGAACAAATATCTCTTCAAGACACTGATTTTCTTTCTTTTGGATATATACCCAGCACAGCAATTGCTGGGTCGTATGATAGTTCAATTTTTAGTTTTTTGAGGAACCTCCAAACCGTTCTCCATTGTTGTTGAACTAATTTATATTTCCCTCGACAGTGTACTAGCATTCTTGTTTCTCTTCCTCCTCACCAGCATTCATTACTGCCTTCATTCATACAGGATTCATTACTTTTGGATAAAAAATATTTTTACTGGAGTGAGATGTTATCTCATTGTAGTTATGATTTACATTTCTTTGGTAATCAGTGATGTTGAGCAACTTTTCATATACCTGTTTGCCATTTTTATGTTTTTCTTTTTTTGATAAATGTCTATTCAAATTTTTGGCCATTTTTAATTGAATTATCAGATTTTTTTCCTACTGAGTTGTTTGTGCTCCTTATATATACTGGTTATAATATTAGTCTGTTTTCACACTGCTTATAAAACATACGCAAGACTAGGCAATTTACGAAAGAAAGAGATTTAATTCAATTTACAGTTCCATGTGGCTCAGGAAGCCTCACAATCATTGTGAAAGCAAGGAGGAGCAAATCATGTCTTGCATGGATGGCAGCAGGCAAAGAGAGAGCTCGTGCAGGAAAACTCCCCCTTATTATAACCATTAGATCTCAAGAGGCTTACTAATGCAAGAACAGCATGGGCAAAACCTGCCCCCAGGATTCAATTACCTCCCACCAGGTCTCTCCAAAAACACATGGGAATTCAAGATGAGATTTGGTTGGGGACACAGCCAAATCATGTCAGTCATTAATCCTCATGCAATAGATACTTTGCAAATATTTTCTCTGCTTCTGTAGGTTATCTCTTCATTGTCGATTGTTTCCTTTGCTGTGCAAAAGCTTTTTAATTTGATGTGATCTCATTTGTCCATTTTGGTTTGGTTGCCTGTGATATTTGAGTATTACTCATGAAATCTTTGCCCAGATCAATGTCTTCTGGAATTTTCTCAATGTTTTCTTAGTGATTTCATAGTTTGAGGTCTTAGATTTAAATGTTTAATCCATTTTGATTTACTTTTTGTATATGGTGAAAGATAGGGGTCTACTTTCTTCTGAACCATATTCCAAGCACCATTTATTGAAGAGGCTTTCCTTTATCCAATGTACGTTCTGGGCACCTTTGTCAAAATGAGTCTATTATAGATGTATGGATTTGTTTCTTTGTTCTCTATTCTGTTCCATTGGTCTATGTGTCTGCCTTTATCCCAGTAACAGACTGTGTGTTTTTGTTTTTTTTTTTTGTTTTTTCCTATAGTATAATTTTGTTTCTGTGGTATAATTTGAAGTCAGGTAATGTCATTGTTCCATTTTTCTTCTTTTTGCTCAGGATAGCTTTGGATGTTCTGGGGTTTTTGTAGTTCTTATAAATTTTAGGATCAATTTTTCCTATATCTGTGAAGAATGTCATTGACACTTTAATAAGGAATGCATTGAATCTATAAATTGCTTTGGATAGTATGGACATTTTAACAATATTGATTCTTCTAATCCATAAACATAAAATATCTTTTCTTTTTTTATGTGTAAATATAATGGATTTATGTGTAAATATAAATATATGAATTCTTCTAATCTATAAACATAAAATATCTTTCCTTTTCAATTTCTTACATCAATGTTTTACAGTTTCCTTTATAGAGGTCTTTCACTTATTTGGTTAAGTTTATTTCCAGGTATTTTGCTTTATTTGTACCTACTGTAAATGAGATTACCTTTTTTTTTTTTTTTTTACTTTTTGATACAGGGTCTCACATTGTTACTGAGGCTTGGTTGCAGTGGTGCAATCATGGCTCACTGAACCCTCAATATCCTGGGCTCTAGTAATCCTCCTACCCAAGTCTCCAAAGTAGCTAGGACCACAGGCATGTTACACCACACCTCGCTAATTTTTAAAATTTTTTGTAGAAAAAGGCCTCACTATCTTACCCAAGCTGGTCTCAAACTCCTGGCCTGAAGTGATCTACCAACATTGGCCTCCCAAACTGCTGGGATTACAGCGTGAGCCACTGCACTCACGCTGGGATTACATTTTTGATTTCCTTTTTCAGACTATTTGCTGTTAGCATATAGAAATGTTATTTATTTGTGCATGCTGATTGTATATTCTGAAACTTTACTGAATGAGTTTATCAGTTCTAGTAGTGCTTCAATATATTTAGGTTTAAACATAAAATTTTGTTTTCTGGAAACAAGGATAATTTGATTTCTTCCTTTCTAATTTGAATGTGTTTCATTTCTTTCTCTTATCTGATTGCTCTAGCTAGGACTTTGAGTACTATTTGGAATAACAGTGGTAAAAAGAGGCACTCTCCTCTTGTTCTATATCTAAGAGAAAAGACTTTCAGTTTTTCTCCATTTGGTATGATGATAACTGTGTATCTCTCATACATGACTTTTAATAAGGTATGTTCCTTGTACAGCCAGTTTTTTTATTTTTTTTTTCTTAAATCATGAAGAAACATTCAATTTTACAAAGTGATTTTTTCAGCATCAATTGAAATGGCCATAGTTTTTCCCTTTATTCTGTTGATATGATATATCACATTGATTGATTTGCGTACATTGAACCATTCTTGCGTTTCTGTGATGAATCTGACTTAGTCATAAGGAATAATCTTTATAATGTGTTAATTAAATTCAATTTGCTAGTATTCATTTGAGGATTTTTGCATCGGTGTTCATCAGGGATATTGGCCTATAGTTTTTTTTTTTTTGAGATGTCTCTGGTTTTGTTTCAGGTTAATTCTGTGCTTATATAATTACTTTGAAAGTATTTCTTCCTCCTCTATTTTCTGGAATAGTTTGAGTAGGATTGTTATTACCTCTTTAAATGTGTGGTAGAATTCAGCAGTGAAGCCGTCAGTTCCAGAACTTTTCTTTGCTGGGAGACTTTATTGTGGCTTCTATTTTGTTACTTGCTATTGGTCTATTCAGGTTTTGGATTTCTTCATAATTTAATTTTGGTAGCTTGTATGTGAATAGAAATTTTTCCGTTCCTTCTAGGTTTTCTAATTTATTGGCATATAGTTGCTCAGAGTAGTTTCTAATGATCCTTTGAATTTCTAAGATATTAGTTTTCATGTATCCTTTTTCATCTCTGATTTTATTTAAATCTTCTCTCTTTTTTCCTTATTCTGGCTAAAAATTTGTCAATTGTACTTACTTTGCAGAGAAAAGTAACTTTTAGTTACAAAAATATTTTGTATTGTTTCCTTCATTTCAACTTTATTTCTGCTATGATCTTTATCATTTATTTTATTCTACTAATTTTGGGTTTGATTTTCTTTTGCTTTTCCAGTTCTATAAGATGAATTATTAAATTGTTTGTTTCAAGTTTTTCTGCTTTTGTAATGTAGGCACTTGTAGCTATAAACTTTCCCCTGAGTACTGCTTTTGCTGTGTCTAATAGATTTTGGTATGTTATGTTTTCATTTTAACTTGTTTTAAAACAATATTTCATTTTCTTTTAAATTTTTTACTTGACTTACTGGTCATTCAATAGCATATTGTTTAATATTTATGTGTTTGTATATTCCCAAATTTTTATTATTCATTTCTAGTTTTGTTCTGTTGTGGTCAGAGAAAATATTTGATATAATTTTATTTTTTTTTCAATTTTTTAAGACTTGCTTTGTGGCCTAACATATGGTCTATTCTTGAGAATGATCCATGTATTGAGGAAAAGAATGTGTATTCTGCTGTTGGATGAAATGTTTTGTAGATATCTATTAGGTCCCTTTGATGTATAGTGCAGATTAGATCTTTGACACTTTGGTGATTTTATTTCTGCATAATCTGTCCAATGCTGAAAGTGAGGTGTTGTAGTCTCCAGCTATTATTGTACTGGGTTCTCTTTTGTTTCAATAATATTTGTTTTATGTATCTGGGTACTTCAGTGTGGGGTACATATATCTTTACACTTGTTGTATCCTCTTGCTGAATTGATTTTTTTTACCATGACAATGACCTTTTTTGTCTCTTTTTATAATTTTTTCTGGAAATCTACTTTTGCTTACACAAGTATATCTACTCCCATAACTTTTTACTTTCCATTTGCATGAAATACCTTTTTCCATCTTCTTATTTTCAGTCTATTTGTGTCTTTATAGTTGACACGTGTTTGTAGGCAACAGATTGTTGGGTCTTATTTTCTTTATCCATTCAGCCACTCTATGTCCTTTGATTGCATAATATAGTTCATTTGCATTCAGTGTTATTATTGATAAGTAAGAACTTAACTTCTACCATTTGGTTATTTGTTTTGTGGTGGTTTTGTGGTCTTCTTTTTCTTCCTTGTTTCCTGTCTTCCTTTCTGTGAAAGTGATTTTCTCTGATGGTATGTTTTAATTTCTTGCTTCATTGTGTGTGTGTGTGTGTGTGTGTGTGTGTGTGTCTGTTGTAGGTTTTATGATTTGAGGTTAGCCTGAGGCTTGCAAATGACAAAACTTATTATTTTAAACATAGAAATTAACTCTGATTATACAAATTAACTAATAAGCAAAAAGAAAACGAATAAAAACTTTAAACTTTTACATTGTCTTCCTACTTTTTGACTTTTCGTTATTTCTATTCATATATTATTTTACTGTCTATGTCTTAAAAAGTTTTTATAGTTATTATTTTTGATAGGTTTGCCTTTTAGTCTTCCTACTCAAGATATAAGTAATTTACACATCACAATTACAGTGTTATAATATTCTATATTTGTCAGTGTACTTACTGTTACCAGTGAAGTTTCCACCTTCATAGAATTTCTTATTCCTCATTAAAGTCGTTTTCTTTCAGATTGAAGAACTCTCTTTAACATTTCTTGTAGGACAGGTCTGGTGTTGACTCTTGATCTCTTTAAAATGGAAATGTGTGGCCACTATGGAATCATCAATAACCACAGGGCTATTCAAACTTTGGTTAACTATATCTCTATTCTTTTAGGTATAATAGAAGGAAAGGAGAAGATATAAATCCCCTTTGCTTAAGTCAGATATTTTATATTGAGGTCACTTTCTCTGAGATAAAATAGATAATGCTTAGCTTCAAGAAACAGATACACCAATGATTTTCTCTCTGACAAATCATGGCCACCAAATCAAAGGACATGCGTGCAAGTTTATGTGGCAAGGAAAGAATGCTCAAAGAAAGCCATAGGAATTTAATTCTTTCTGTCTCAATCCCCCAGACTTCCTCTTGATCATTTTAAGTTTGTATGTAGATAGAAACTATTATATGTTAATCAACTTTAAACATTCTCTTTGTTACTAGTAATAATAATAAGCATGAATACCTTTTATTTAATCAGGGATAGCCCCTTATGCATCCTATTATTTGACTTGGTTATAACATTAAATATACAAAATATAAAGAGTCAGACTAAATGAAGCTGTTTTTAAGAATTCATACTGTCACACCAGTAGTCCAAGCACTTTGGGAGTCCTAGGCAGGCGGATCACCTGAGGTCAGGATTTTGAGACCAGGCTGGCCAACATGGTGAAACCATCTCTACTAAAATACGAAAATTAGCTGGGCATGGCAGCAGGTGCCTGTAATCCCAGCTACTCAGGAGGCTGAGGTAGGAGAATTGCTTGAACCTGGGAGGCAGAAGTTGTAGTGAGCAGAGATCGTGCCATTGCACTCCAGCCTGGGTGACAGAGTGAGACTCCATCTCAAATAATAATAATAATAATAATAATAATAATAATAATAATAATTCATACTGAAACTTCTAAGTTAATATTTATGGCTCTCCTCAAAATAGGGGATAAAAAATTTATTTACTATAAAGATCATTCAGTTAAACTGTTCATATTTGTAAGACTATTTTTAGATTATGATTTTGGATGTGGAACACAGTGAATACTAAGAAAATACTAAGAAAACTAAGGTAAGGATGAAAGGTAGCTTCCACGTTGAATATAATCATGCTACTAGAAGTTTGATTAATTCCTAGCATATTGATATGTAATAATCAAACCAAGTGATCTTATATTTAGCTCTTCTATTTTTAATTTTTATTACAACATTAATAACTTTAAGTAGAACCAAAATACATAATAAACCATGCTTTATTATATTTTTTGAATAACTATGTTGAGCTTTTTCTTATAATGACAGATGATTAGTTCAACTGTTTGGTGTTTTATTGTAATATTCATTTTCAATTTGATGTTATTAATCTAATTTCTTTATGCAATGATGGTAGTTCTTCAAAAAATTTTTTAATAAAGTCTATGAGTATAAGAATGAATCTAAAACATCTAGTTTTTCATGAAATACCTATAAATATTCAACAAGGAGAAATAGATATTTGATGAAAACTTGATGGAAAAGGCTTTAGGAAAACCCAGTGATTGCAATTGCATAAAGGTAATGAGGTTATTTTTCATTCCTCACTTTTTGCTGGCATAGAAGCTATAAATTGAAAAAGAAAGATCTCAGGAATAGTCATAGGTCATTAATCACACCTAGAAAATATTTTTACATCTCTAACATATGCATAATAACAAGTTAAAAATATTTGGAAATACAGCAATGATTACATGGGTGCATTTTAAAAATGTATAGTACCAAACTAAATCGTGGCCAAAGCTGTATGTTTTTTTTATCTTCCTGATCAATTAGTTTTACCATTTGACAAAATTTTAATTATGTTACACTAACAACACATTTGTATAAAAACAAATTTGCTAACTGCCTTAGCAAGAAATTAGTCAGAAACATTAAGCGAAGAGAAATGAAAGGTTTTTTAGATAGATTGCTATCTAATTTGATCCTAAGTATTTATCCTGCATATAATGTATTGCTTTTAAGAAATGATATATATCCTAAAGGTTACAATAGACAATTAAATTGATTATTTTAATAATTGGTTCCAGTACAAAGCTATTATATTTTCTTCATCAGTTTGAACTTTGCTACACTTAATGATAATAATATTGCTAATAATAATAATTGGAAGCATATATTGCACACTTACAGTATGTTGGCACTGTGCTAAAAAGTGTGTTATTACACTTTATTCTTACCATGATCATGGCCAGGTGAGAAGACTCCAGCTTACAACTAAGGCTTAACTTTTGCTCACCTAACTAGTGAGAAACAAAACGGACCAACACAAATTCAAATATAATGATTAAGAAAACTATACTAAAGCATATTGAACTCATCTTTGCAAACATTACAACTGAGACAATTATTGCAGTGAAAGACAGCTGACATAACTGACTCCATCTTGTTTCTCATCTCCAAGCTGTCCTTGTTCGTTCCTGGGTGTAGGCCAAACTAACTCTAGGAGGAACTGGGTTTATGCTTTAGCTTTGAAATAAAGATGACAATGGCCCTTCCTCAAAATAAACCTCCTTCCTGGGGACTAGACTGCCTTTGCAGGACTAACAAATTATCCACAAGATTAGAAATTACGGTTTAGGGGTAATGGAGCTGGAGGCTGCAAGATTCTGTACCTCCCCAAATTGCTTCTGGGGATAACATCATTATTGTAAAACCTAAGATCAGTGTTTGAGATCTTTTTCAGATCCTGCACTCAATGGATCAGCTGACACCACCTGGATTGATGAATTGGCTCATTTGGTCTTGTGGCCCTCACCCAGGAACTGATTTAGAGCAAGAGGATGGCTGCAACTCCCTATGATTTAATCTCCAACCCAACCAATCAGAACTCCCAACTCACTGGCCCATCAAATTGTCCTTAAAAACTCTGATCCCTAAATGCTTGGGGAGGTTGATTTGGGTAATAACGAAATTCCCAGTCTCCCACAAAGCTGGGTCTGTGTAAATTACTCTTTCTCTATTGCAATTCCCCAGTTTTGATAGATTGGCTCTGTGTAGGGATTGACAAGGGAAACCCATTGGGCAGTTAACAGTTTGTCTGAAAACTTTCAACGTAAAATTTATATGCTAAAATCTAATGTCAACTTCAAAGTTTTCAAAGAAACATTGTTTAGATAAAATTTCCTCCATTTTTCTTTAAGTTATGAAAATAGATAGATTCTAGCTTGGGGTTACATTTTTGTCTACCTTTACACCTGAAATAGAGAAAAGAAAATAAAAATGAAAGCTCACCTAAGAATTCATAATGACAATCATCTAAAATTACATAGATTTGAGGCTTAAATTGACACTGCTTGTGAACTAATTTAAAATCAAGACACATGATAGGACATATCAAAGACAACATATATTAGGGCCTACGACAAAATGTGAGAAGGGTAATTTACCACTGTAGTCACTTTCACCAAAACCTATTAGCTCAGTGTAACCATGAGAAAATCACCACACAAACCCCAAATTGATGAATATTCTACAAAATGCCTGACCAATACTCTTAAATAAAACTGCCAAGATCATGAAAAGCAAGGAAAGCTTGAAAAACTGCCACAGAGCAGAGGAGACTGAGGAGGCGTGATGGTTAAATGTAGCATGGCATCTACAGCAGGATCCTGAACAATAAATGAACAGTAGTTATGAAGCTAGTGAAATGTGAATAAAATTGGAGATTAATATACCAACGTTGGTTTCTTAGTTATTACAAATGCACCATAATAATGTGAGACTTTAATAAATGGAGATACTGGGTATGTCATATGGGAACTCTCTTTTATATATTTACAACATTTTCTGTGAATCTAAAACTATCCTAAGATGCAATATATATATATATATATATGTGTGTGTGTGTATATATATGTGTATATATATAAAATTTTATTTTATTTGTATTTATTTATTTATTTATTTATTTATTTTGAGACAGGATCTCACTTTGACATTCAGGTGAAGTACAGTGGTGTGATCTTGGCTCACTGCAACCTCGTCCTTCCAGGTTCAAGTGATCCTCCTGCCTCAGCCCCCCAAGTATCTGAGACTACAGGGCTACGGCACCACATCCAGCTAATTTTTGTATTTCTTATAGAGACGGGCTTTCACTATGTTGCCCAAACCCCTGAGCTCAAGCGATCCACCTGCCTCGGCCTCTCAAAGTGCTGGAATTACAGGCATGAGCCACTGTGCCCAGCCAGCCCCCTAAGATATATTTTTTATTTAAAAAAAAAAAAAAAAAAAAGAAACTCAGGTTTACAATAAAGTTGAAAATACTTCTGAGTTTGTAGAGCCATACCTTTTTGGTAGAAACAAAGTTAAATTATCTGTTAAAATACACAATCACAAATCATACTTCAAGTGTTCCCACAGAAAACATTCAAAGGATACATTCACAAAAAAGGAGAAAAAGGCCTGCTGTAGTGGCTCACACCTATAATCCCAGCACTCTGGGAGACCAAGGTGGGAAGATCACTTGAGGCCAGGCATTCAAGACCAGCCTGGGCAAAAGAGAAAGACCCCCACCTCAAAAAACATAAAATAAAATAATTTTTAAAAATTTAAAATTTTTTAAAAAGGAGAAAAAAATCAAAACCCAGAGGAAGTCAAAGAGCCTTAAGTCATAGTCTTAAAAATTAGGAGCAGTTATTGGATTTATCAGATACATAATATATTTAGTTGAATGGAAATGTTTCAAGTTTCTTATTTCCAAATTTCAAGTTCATATATTTCAACATACTGTAATGACTATATTTACATTAAAAAATAAAAAGGGATATTGAAAATAGGATAAAGAAAAATCTATCAACAGAAAGTGACCAGATAGATCTGTATAAAAAGCAAATTTGATTTCTAGAAAAGAAAATACTATTCAATGTGAAAACTAAATTAATCATTTAAACATTAGACCCAGCCAAATATCAAATTATTGAATAAGAATTAAGAATTAGATTTTTATATGAATGCAACAGAGTAAAATAAAGAAGCAGAATATATAAAATGGTAGTTAATGGTCATGAAGAATGAAAAAGGGGGAAAATGTCTATCATAACGCTGAAGAAATTACCAGAAGGAATGAAAATAAGGAGATAAGGTGAGTATTTGAAGAGATCACACTTAACAAATGTTCCCAATTGATGAATGACAATATAGCAGTTTTGTGTTTGGAAATCACTGTGAATCTTGAGGAAAATAAATACTAAACATCTGTGTTGTGGATTTACTGAAATTTTAGAACACCAAAGGAAAAAACAATAATTCTACATTTGCAGAAAGAAAAGAATGGCAATTTGATAATTCTTATTTTGACAGAGAGAACAGAAGCCAAAGATAATGAAATTATTTATTTAAAATGCTTAAAATATTTCACACCAGAAATCTAAATCCCATAAAGCTATTTTTTTCAATAGAATGTTTCAGTCAAAAACTAAGGATACATCATTGAGAATACTATCAGGAGACACTTCATAAAATTACTTTTGCAAGGTGTATTTCAGGAAGATGATAAATGACCTACAAAAGAAGGATTGGCTTGCAGGAAGAAATGACATGCAAAATAAAATGGTAAACATGAGAAAACAGATGAACTTGACATTTACAAAACAGTAGTAACAAATCATAGTTGGTAGTCAGTACAGTGGCTCACTCCTATAATCTCCACACTTTGGGAGACCAGTGTGGAAGGATCTCTTGAGCTCAGCAATTCAAGACCAGTCTAGAAAATACAGCGAGAATCCTAGAAAAGAATTATCCAGGCAAGATGGTGTGTGATTATAGTCCCAGCTACTCAGGAAGTTGTGACAGGAGGATTACCTGAACCCAGTAGTTTGAGGTTGCAATGAGCTATTATTGTGCCACTGCACTCCAGTCTGGGCAACAGAATGAGACTTAGTCTCTGAAAAATCAAATCAAAATAAAATGTAAAAAACACATCATACTTACTAAATTTAAAACAAAATTAAAATAATAAATCTGAAGGGTTTGTTAGTTGAGAAGTGAAATGCCAGACATAATAGCAATTTATTTACTATTTACTATTTTTTAGGGGATGAATTAACTTCAGATTATACTATCCTAAATATGTGTATTTAAATTTATAGCATAGCAACTGGAAAAATTAAAAAGTAGTGTATAATTTTCCAAACAGTGAAAGTAATGTGGAATCAACAGTCAATTCAGAAATTGACTAAAAAAAAAAAAAAAAAAAAAAAAAAAGTGGGAAAAGACCACAAATAACACAATAAAAATTAATCTAAATATAATCAGTAAATATTTATGACTAAACTCTCCAGCTAATAATTAAAAATTGTCAACTATATGCTGTTTGCAGGATACAAACATAAAAACACAGCAAATATTTGAAATCAAATGGTGGAAAATTTGTGGAATTTTTAACTAAATATCAATTGTTAACAAAATGTTGATATCAGACAAAAATACTTCAAAGGCAATCATTTTAAGAAAAAAAACTAATACATGATGATAGAATTTTTACTAGCCAAGATGATATAACAATTCAAAATATATTTCCCACATAAAGTAACTTCAAATATAAAACACAAGTATTAGCAGAACTATAAGAAGGAATTAATAAGTCTATCATATTATGAGAGTTTAAAACAATTCTCTCAGTATTTCACAGCTCAAACAGATGAAAATTCAATAAACTATACATTTAAACAAATTATTTATGACTGCCATAATATACATGTATAAAAAGTCATTTCACAACCTGAAATAATGCATGCTTCCTAAAGCACATAGGAAAAGTTTTGTCAAATTTTAACCACTAAGGCATAGGGGCACCCAGACTACTATACATCTATACATCTATACACCAGATGATGGCATTGGAAATCCATGACATAAAGATAAAGGAAAGATCATTTACTTAAAAATTGAATAACACATTTAAAAATAATGCTGAATTTATATCTGCAAAAGAATATACTAACACCTGTTTAAGTGTTATAACTACAAATATTTAAACATAATTCTTTACGTCATTTATGATCATATCACTTTAAATTACAAAATAATAGACTACATAGTACAGTAAATTCACAATATAAATTATTAATTTCATAAAAATATTTACCAAATTTCATAATGATAAGCTGAAACATAGCTATTTTAATTTATATAAACACATTAGTGTTTAAAAATACATTTATATAATAGTTACAGAAATCAAACATAAAATTAATTTTTTTCTATTTTGTCTAATCTAAGATGGTTTTAATAAAGTCCAAATTAAATGTTTTATAAACAAAATTTCTTAAATAAATAAAAATTATTTTAAACACTATTAATACATGTTAATATATTTTCTCCCTTACAATAGCTCTAAATCATAAAGCCCTGTATAACTTAAAATTTATTCTAGGCACTCTTTATTGAATTTTTGAAATAATTTTTATTCATTGAAAATAAGACAATAATATCATGGATACACACATTTAAAAATTGGCCACACGTCACTAAATTTTAACATTTGGTCTTATTTGTTTTAGGTTTGTTTTGTTAAGAAACAAAACCAAAAATTAAATATAAAACATACAAAGGAGGCCCCATTTCCTCTTTCCCTTCCAGTTTTGCGCTGCTGGGAGGGAATCAATTGAGCAGTTTTCATATTTTTGCTACTCTGAACAAAACATGATGTTATAAACTTCTTGTGAAAATTTATTGAAGCACATTTGTGAGTTTCTCAAGGTTGTGCACATAGAAGAGGAAATACTAAGCCATGGGGTTTGAACATTTTCACCTTTACTAGGTACTATAAATATTGCTCTTGAGAGGATTGTATGTGTTCACTCAATCAATAGTGTATAAGACTTTTTTCTTCTTCCTCTTCACTAACATTTGCAACTCTGTCCAATAAAACGGTGGATAAATATTATCGTATCATGTTAATTTATTTAACTACTTCTAGTTTGAGGTGGTTCTTGTAGTTTGTTGCAGATCAAAGATGGTCACAAACTCTGAATCTGCTCCCAATATTGAAAAATAATAGTGCTAGCAGAGCTTCTGATCTTTTCTCTGACATAATGAATGAATTACAGAAAGCTTCCAATAATTATAATAGTTTCCTATGATTTTAGTAGATGTTTGATATAAGATTATGAAGCTTCGTGTATGTGCACATTTTGCTACGTGTGTATAATTAAAGACTGATGGCTGGGCGTAGTGGCTCAAGCCTGTAATCGCAGCACTTTGGGAGGCTGAGGAGGGCGGATCATGAGATCAGGAGATTGAGACCATCCTGGCTAACATGGTGAAGCCCCGTCTCTACTAAAAATACAAAAAAAAAAAAAAATTACCCGAACGTGGTGGTGGTTGCCTGTAGACCCAGCTACTAGGGAGGCTGAGGCAGGAGAATGGCGTGAACTCGGGAGGCGGAGCTTGCAGTGAGCAGAGATCTCACCACTGCACTCCAGCCTGGGTGACAGAGGGAGACTCTGTCTCAAAAAAAAAAAATTTTCCATGCCTTTTCTATATTTATTCATATGCTCTTCAGAGCTTTCTTCTTCAACCGATTAAAATGCTACATTGTATTAATTTTCTACACTAAAGCATTCTTACATTCCTAAAATAACTATCTTTAGTTATGATTTATCATACTTCACCTAATCCAGCATGCCACTGATTTTGAGGTTTTATTATTTAATAAACCTTTAAGGAATAACAACAAAAATAAATAGTACAATTTAAATTACCCAATAATTTTGCATCATGAAGAACTATTATTTCATACTTATTGAAAGATGTCAAATTTATATAAATGCAGATTTGTTTTACTTATAACACTTTTGCATATGTAAACAAATAATTTTCTTAATATATTTTATTTACTTCTTTTACGTTCTGAGTCAGATGTATTGCAGTAACAAACTAAATCACATATTTATCTATCTGTGGAAACTTTTATTTCTTAGGTCTCATAAAGTACTTTGTTGTTTTGAAAACAACAATGGTCATATCTTCAATAAAAAATCTTTGTTTCACACATATTTACAGTCATCTACTCCATAATGACATTTTGGTCAACATGCACACATGGTAGTAGTCCCATAAGATTATAGTGGAATTGAGAAATTTCTATTGCCCAGTTCTAATATGATATTGCAACATATTATTCACATCTTTGTGGTGGTATTTCAAGAGATATTCTAGAAGTAGATACTGTTATAATAGGCGATGATCGCCCCATGCATGTTATTGCCCCTGCAGAGCTCCCAGTGGGACAAAATGTGGAGATGAAAGATAGTGATATGGATGATCCCAATCCTTTGTAGGCCTGAGCATATGTGTGTGTCTTGGTTTGTAACAACAACAACAAAAAAAGCAAAATAAATGAATACATAAATTTTTTAAATGAAAGACAAAAGCTTATAAAGAAATATATTTTTATATATTGCTGTACAATATGCTTATTTTTAACTCAAGTGTTATTATAAGCCTGTAATCACAGCACTTTGGAAGGCCTAGGAGGGTGGATCACCTGAGGTTGGGAGTTCAAAATCGACCTGCACAAAATGGAAAACCCCGTCTCTATTAAAAATACAAACATTAGCCGGGCATGGTGGTAGGTGCCTGTAATCCCAGCTACTTGGGAGGCTGAGGCAGGAGAATCGCTTGAACATGGGAGGCAGAGATTGCAGTGAGCCGAGAGCTCACCATTGCACTCCAGCCTGGGTGACAGAGCAAGACTACATCTCAAAAAGAAAAAGGAAAAGAAAAAAATAGTTTTAAAAAATAAAAAGTTTCGAAAGTAAAAAAGTGTCAGTAAGAAAATGTTATTGTTGAAGAAAGAAAAATGCTTTTTATATATTTGGTCTAACCTGACTGTACAGTGTTCATAAAGTCTACAACACTGTACAGTAACGTACTAGTCTTTCACATTCAGTCACCACTCACTTATTTTCTCAACTCAGGGAAACTTCCAGTTCTGCAAGCTGCATTCTGATAGGTGCCTTATACAGGTATACCATTTTTAATCTTTAGTAGTATATTTTTACTATAATTTTTCTATGTTTACACAAACGAGTGCTTACTATTGTGCCACAATTGACCACAGTATTTAGGAGAGCAGCATGCTGTACAAGTCTGTGGCCAAAGAACGATAGATTATACCACATAGCCTAGGTATGGAGTAAAGTTTGTGTAAAAGCACTCTATGATGTATGCATAATGATGAGATGACACGTTCATTTATCAGACTGGATACCCATCATGAAGCTACTCATGACTATAATTCTTTCTGAATTAATTTGTTTCTGTGCCTGTAATATAAACAATAACTTTTATTCAAAAGCTAATACATTTTGTTTTATTTTATTTTTTGTAACTTTTATGTTAGGTTCAAGGGTATATGTGCAGGTTTACTATATAGATGAATTGTGTGTTGCAGGGATTTTGTTGTACAGATCATTTTGACACCTAGGAAATAAGCACAGAACCCAATAATTTTTTTTCGATCTTCACCCTCCTCCTGCCCTGTACCCTCAAATAGGTCCCAGTAACTGTTTTTCCTTTCTTTGGGTCCCCATGTACTTAATGTTTAGCTTCCACTTATAAATAAGAACATGTGGTATTTGGTTTTCTGTTTCTGTGATACTTACCTTAGGATAATGTCATCCAGCTCCATTCATGTTCCTGCAAAGAATATAATCCCATTCTTTATATGGCTGCATAGTATACGTGGTGCATATGTATCACGTTTTCTTTACCCAGTTTACCATTGATGGGCATCTAGGTAGATTCTATGTCTTTCCTATTGTGAACAGTGCTGTGGTGAACACACACATGCATGTGTCTTTATGTTAGAATGATTTATATTCCTTTAGGTATATACCCAATAATGGGATTTCTGCGTCAAATGATAATTCTGTTTTAATTTCTTTGGAAAACTGCCAAATTACTTTCCACATGGCTGATCTAATTTACATTCCTGCCAACAGTGTATAAATGTTTTCTTTTCTCTTCAACCTTGTAGCATCTGTTACTTTTTGACTCTTTAGTAATAGACATTCTACTGGTATGAGATAGTATCTCATCGTTGTTTTGGTTTGCATTTCTGTAATGATTAGTGATGTTGAGCATATTTTCATATGCTTGTGGGCTGCATGTATCTCTTTTTTTGAGAAGTGTCTGTTCATGTCCTTTGCTTACTTCTTAATTAAGTTGTTCGATTTTTACTGGTAAATTTGTTTAAGTTCCTTATAGATTTTGCATATTAGGCTTCTATTGGCTGCATAGTTTGCAAATATTTTCTCCCATTCTGTAGTCTTTTGCTATGCAAAACTGCTTTAGTTTAATTATATCGTATTTGCCAATTTCTGTTTTTGTTGCAATTGCTTTTGGCATCTTTGTCATGAAATCTTTGCTAGGTCCTATATCCAGAATGGTATTTCCTATGTTATCTTTTAAGATTTTTATCGTTTTAGGTTTTGCATGTGAATCTTTGATCCATTTTTAGTTAATTTTTGCATATGGTATAAGAAAGAAATCCAATTTTAGTCTTTGGCATACGACTAGCCTCTTATCACACCACCATTTATTGAATCTGGAATCCTTTCCTCATTGCTTGTTTTTGTTGAGGTTGTCAAAGATCAGATCATTGTAGGTGTGTAGCATTCTTTCTGGGTTTTCTATTATGTTGCATTAATCTATGTGCCTGTTTTTGTATCAGTACCATGATGTTTTGGTTACTGTAGCCCTGAAATGTATTTTAAAGTCTGGTAATTTGATGCCTCCAGCTTTCTTGTTGAACTTATTTTAAATTACAAATCATCTTGAGAGATGAACTTCCAACATTAAAAATTAATACAAAATCTAAAGTGAGAGTAATAAAAGCAGTTGTTAACAAGGTCAGGCATGGCATGTGTGGTTCATGGGAACTACTTAACAAATTTAGCAACAGTTAACATAGGCATCCCTCTAATATTTGCAAGGATTGAACAGAGATACCAAAGGATGAGCATTTATCATATGTGTACATATAAAATATATAAATTAACCTAATAAGCTATTAAACATAACAGATTCTTCATCCTACTTGACAGTTATGATTTCATAAATAAATGAAAACACATGTAAAGCTGCTTTTATGCAATTAAAATTTAGCAAATTACCAAATTCTAAATTTAGTTTTGTGTATTTTTGGAGACTCTCAATAAGCAGATTTTCTGTACTAAAGTGAAAAATATAAATCATAATTGATAAATATAAAATTTCTAATTATATTTTGAATAAATATGAAATCATTTTACTACAATCAAATTGTATTAGATATTAAAATATATTCACAGTTCTAGTGTTCAAATACATCTAGCATCCTATGTAAAATATTGGTATCACACATGTGAATGTCACACTTAGGTTTATTCAAGATATTTCAAGTTACTCTAACGTTTTTAACGTTACAAAATATTCTTAGCTATGATGTACAATTGTTAGTGAAAAAGGGTCCTGATCCAGACCTGAAGAGAGGGTTCTAGGATCTCATGCAAGAAATAATTTGAGCAGGTCCACAGAGGAAAGCAAAAGCAAGTTTATTAAGAAAGTGAAGGAATAAAAGAACGGTTACCACATAGGCAGAGCAGCTCCAAGGGCTGCTGGTTGCCCATTTTTAAGGTTATTTCTTGATTATATGCAAAAGGAGGGATGTATTATTTATCCACCATGTAGTTACCATATAGTGTAACTTCATGATGTTGTCATGGCATATGCAAACTGTCATAATGCTGGTGGGAATGTAGCAGTAAGGACGACCAGAGGTCACTTTCATCCCCATCTTGATTTTGGTGGTTTTTAGCCAGCTTCGATACTTCAACTTGTTTTATTAGCAAGGTCCTTATGACCTGTATTTTGTGCTGAACTCCTGACTCATCCTGTGAATTAGAATGCCTTAACCATCTGGGAATGCAGTGCAGTAGGACTCAGCGTTATTTCACCCATCCCCTATTCAAGATGGAGTTGCTCTGGTTCAAACCCCTCTGACACAGTTGTTTGATACTCTACTAAACCAGAAATTGAAACTGGAAGAGAAACAACAGAATGGGTATTCAGCACAAATAAGAAGTGACTCTCTGTTATATAAGAATCAGTTGCATCCATGCTCTTCTAGAGGAAAGATGTGACAAATTAATTCATCTGCCTTTTCTCTTACTGCTTTGGTTTTCTATTACTGCTCTAATAATTGCTACAAACTTAAAGCTTTCAAAGCAAATTTATTATCACACAGTTCTATAGGTCAGAAACCCAACATAGATTGAACAGGGCTTTGTTTCTTTCTAGAGGTATTGGTGGAGAAGCCACTTCATTTCCTTTTCTCTTTTCCAGGACCATTGGTGGTTCACTGTCTCCCTCCTCTATCTCAGAAGGCCACGTTATTTCTTTTCTCTAACCCTTTCACCACAGGTATCTTTCTCTTTGATCCCATCTGGGAAAGGGCTCTGCTTTCAGAGATTCGTATGATTAGTGTGAACACACCTAGGTGATCCAGCATAATGTCCTCATGTTCAGGATTTTGTAATTACATCTACAAAATATCTTTTGTCATGAGTCTGTCATGGCAAATGCCTACCACATTTACATAGGCCCTTTTGCTGCAAATCCTTCCCATCCCCTAAAGTAGTGTTTACTTCCAATATTCATAGCAGCAGATCCCAGCCATATTCATAACATTCAGATGTAATAACATTTGTTTGAAGGAGAAGAGATGTAGACAAGTGTTATCTTGGGACCTGAATGTTTTTAGTCCAAGAAGAGATGTTATGTTTATCAGTTTGTGTAGTGGTAATGCTGAGCACTACATCACAAATGACAGAAGTCTCCAAATTTTCTTAAAAGACTTGAATTTTTGCGTTTGTGATATATAGGATTCATTAAGGGATTGGGCTCAGAACTTTTAAGGGCCTTTCGTATCTGGGTCTAAGCAGACTATTACATATAAGAACAGGGTTGCTATAAACAAGATGCCTCTTTTGAAATAGTGAGAAACCAATAGATCGAAGAAATCATCCCTGGTTTATTTACCATGTGTTAGAGCCATCTTAGTGGTTTGCTGCTATTGCCAGATTTATTTCTAGGTACATGTTAAAATGGTACTTCCCTGACTCTTTCAAGTTGGTGTTAGTTCAGAAACTGAAGGTTCAGGTAGGGTGTGGAAACTCATGCCTATAATTCCAGCACTATGGGAGGATTTCTTGAGTCCAGGAGTTTGAGACCACCCTGGGCAATATGGTGAGATCCTGTCTCAATTTATTTAAAAAGATGAAAAGGTGGAAACTGTTGGTTCCGATATTTTACTCTATTTGCAAGCTAACAAGTTAGCCTGCCTGCTGAGTTTTATATCTATATGCTAACAGAAAATCTGAGGCCTCTGGGTTAGAGACAAAAACGGTTTTTTCCTAATGGGAAAAGCTGCAGAAGCTAGAATAATATCATAGTGTCTGTTCCCAATCCCCAGTTCATACAATATAATATGGTGAGGACTAAATTGTATTTGCACATGCATTGGGCTGTACAAGAGAAATTCTTTTAGTTTAGGAGATTCTGATCTCATGCAGGGTTACTGATAATATGCCCATCTTTACCACTGGGAGAGAGAGAGACCTTACCTTTACTCTGGAAGGTAAGCTAATCTTCTCCAGAAATAAAAAGAAAATATCTTTATCTTTACTACCCTGGAATACCTTCAAAGAGAAAGACATCTCTAAAGTTTACTACCGTTTAATATATTGTTGTGTTAACGTCCTTAACCTAGCTATAAATGCTTTTGTTTTATTATGTAGAAATGTGAGATAACCCATGAGAATTATCTCTCAACAGTTAGGCATGATCCTATGACCTATTTGGTTAATAAATTACAAATGGAAATAGTCCGTAATACTTCCAGATGGAATGTTTTAAGAATCAGTGTGTGACTCACTATGCCCTTCCTCTTTCCTGAGTGACATGATACTTCCTGAGTGACATGATACTTGCCAGAATTACTATAACATGAAACAAAGACTACAATAATTTGGGACTTGTGCATAAGGACAACAAACAAACAAACAAACAAACACATTTTTTATTTAAGTTACTGAAACATAATTGAACCTATTCTGATTTGTACAACATAAAAATTAAGTGCCGTATTCTCTGAGTTATGACTCAATCTACCCTTTTGGTCTTTGGATACATATTCTTATTTTACTTAAAGATAGCAAATTCAAATACAATCAGTCCTCAATTTAAAATGCTTTGACTAATTTTTTTTTTTTTAATTTACAATGGTGTGAAGCAATATACATTGAGTATAAATTATACTTCAGTACAGTATTCAGTAGATTACATGGGATATTCAACACATCTTAATAAAATAGGTTTTCTGTTAAGTGATTTTGCCCAACTCTACTCTAAAGTAAGTGTTCTGAGCATGCTTAAGATAGGTTAGGCTAAACTATGATGTTCTGTAGGTTAGGTGTGCAAAATACATTTTTTATTAAAATATTTGAACTCATAACCAGTTGTTGGGACTTAACCGTATCGTAACTTGAGGAGCTTGTGTATTCACCAGTCTTGAAACTATTTAGAAATTACATGCATTCTTTTCCTTTTCTCAAAATGATCCTTTATCGTACCTATTCATATCTCCAGTAGTAAAATACATCTTATCTTTCTGACACAATTTCTCTCGGTCACTTTACCAGCCAGAGACTTTCAGCTGGTGATGCCCCTGCCCAGGCCTTGCTCAAGTCCAGGTTCACTGCAGGAGATGCCTTGTCTACTTGGCACATGGGACTGCCCATGGTTTGCACTCTGGCAAGGATCCTGTGGCTGCTGAGGCTGTGCCTTCAGCCCCTGACAGGAGAGGGTGTGTTAGTGAGCAAGTGAGGGGTCCAGCTGGCTCTTCAAAGAGATGTCACAGGAGCAGGCTCTGTGTGAGACTTGCAGCTGCACCAGCCATGTCGCAAGCACCTCCCATGGTAGAATCTGGCATGCAGATGAGGGGAACGTGGTAGCACTGAAGCAGGGTTGCCCATGACCCTGAAGCCCTAGAGGGGGTGTTATAGCATCCTAATAAGCTCTTATAGTCTCGCTGCCCACAACTTGACAATGGTGACATGTTAACACCTCTGTCATCCTTTTGCCCCACACCACCCTGTGGTTCTAGGGCTGGCTTGGCCCCAGTGCTGCTTCCCTTTACATGGGGCAGTTTCCCTCCACAGGTGGAGGGCAGAGGGCTACAGTATTACAACATTCTTTGTACCCACATTCGATGGGTCCTGAATTCTTGTCCTGTGTCCAAGAAGAATGAGGATACACTGACAATTGGAGAGTGAGGAGGATGGAGAAGAATTTTATTGAGTGACGAAATAGCTCTCAGCAGAGAGGGAATGTGAGGGTGGTCTCCCACCCAAAGTCTGGTGGTCTCTCTCCATGTGGCTGGGTCTGGGGCTTTTATGGAATCAGAATGATGAGTGCATGCTGATTTGTTTGTGAGTAAGCAAAAAAGGCTAAAACAAAGGCACCACTCAAAAAGGGGCACAACCATGTAAAAAAACAATTAGAGAAAGGTAGGTATATATAAAATAGGTAAAGGGTATGGATCAATGAAGGGAAATTGGAACAAACAGGAATAGGGATTCTCAATCTGGTCCGTGGATTCACCTTGCATTCGTAGCTTGGCTTTAAATTGTCTTCAGCTTGAAGGTTAGGGTTCACTGGAGACCCACCCTTGTCTGACTAGGGTTTGTCTGCCTCTTGCTGCTACAGTTTCAAGACAAATATTGTGTCACTTTTTAAACAAAGTCTTATACTAATTTCTCTGGAAATGTTATATTTTTTAAGTATGCCACTACTTGATAATTATATTTTATATATTTTTTTCAAATTCTTCTTCTTTTCATAATCATATATATAAATCTCTGGTACTGGTGATCAGGAGCTATACCAAAAAACTAAGCACCAGATTTTGTACCAATAGGAATTAATAAATGCTTAGTGAGTTGCATGATCTTCAGTTAACATAGTTGTAAGCTTCTAAAAGTTATACAAAATAATTTTCTAATAAATGTGTTAAAAGTATTCATTTTATATGAAGAGTCTGTATTTCTTATAAACATTTACATTATTATAAATTGAAGACATATAAATTGCAGCATGGATATGTATTTATGATAAACCCCAAATTACTGATGTGTTAAGATAATGTTTGCATGCATATATGTCAGACGAGAATAGAAATGCAGATGATTAAGGTGAATAAGTACACATCCACTGTGGGAGGGGTGAGGCACTGTGGCAAACTAAAGAGGATATGCTTGCTTTATAAAACACAATCATTAATGAGTTCTCGCAATTATGCAATAAGGAAAGGTAGGGCTAGTATTATGAAATCTTTCAAGTGGTCAATACTGAGCATAGAAAATTTAAGCAAAATATATATATTTATTTTAAAAATCAAGACAAAAAATTAATATTGACTATATATTTGTGTTAAATTATCAATTATATATTTTATTACAATAAAGTAATTAGCATAGCCAACTAACACAAATAATTATCCAAAGGACAATTCATCAATTTTGCAATGAAATTAGAGACTATGAAACTTTTGTCTATTACAAATTGTGTTATTCTCATGCTTTTGTCTTTAATGAATGAATTCAAAATCACATAGATTTCTATTTAATTTTTAAATTACATAACTTTCAATAACAAATAGATTCTATCACTCATATTCATATTATATAATTGCTTTTGTTTTATATTTTGGCAATTCTGGTTGGCCTAAAGATTATATTCCATGCTTAAAACTCCTAAGAATTATATCACATTTGGATTTTTCTTCCTTAAGAACTTTATACATATAAATATTATTTCTGTGAACTCCCATTTTTTTCCTGTCCTATCTAGTTTCATTTTCTGAAAAGAAAATGATGGCTTCAATTCCTTTGACTTTTTTCAAAACCTTAATTTGTTCTGAATTGCAAAAGATGCATAGAGAGCTATCTTTTGGGAAGTGTAATCCCAGTTCTCAGTATGAAAAATGAAATGATATAAATGTAACATTAAGCCACTTCACAGAAAAAAAAAGGGGGGTTTATACCTTTCTTTAATTCTAAAGTTAATTTTCTGAACTTACTCTCATAACAAGTTCTGAGGTTTCTGAGAAAATCGAATTTAAGCTCAGATAATATCCTATATCATGACAAAATTAATATTTTTATATAGATTTTGCTTGCAATACAAACTATAGCCTCGGGGGGGTTTTGAAAGTAGTCCTAGTGAAGAAGATGCTGTGGTCTAACATATGGCAAAAATGTTGACCCAATATTTCTACTATTCTTTAGCTGGAAACCTGTATTTCAACACCATCTGAAACTGTTTTTCCAAGACTGAATCCTCATAATGTCCACAATTCACTGGATGGAATTATGGAACTTTTCTTCTAGAATAAGGAATCAGTTTTAGGAATCTCTCTTTCACCATTGGTCTTATGTTTTGTTGGCCTGGGGCCTGGGACCAATAAATGCTTTTGTTTGAGCATTTTATTTATTTCACTTTAAGTCTTCAAAACGAATAGAATCTAATCTTAAATAATGAAGCTCAGTCTTAAGCTCAGCCTAAAAAGTGTCATGCAAATTTTTTGATGCTGCATGATATGCTTGTTTTCTAGATATTTCTGGTATATTAGTAAGGTAGAGAAACTGACCTCATTGTGATTAAGTATGGTGTAGCATTAGGATACTTAATCTGTAGTAAAATAACTTACCTTCAGATTCTTATTATTTATACCTAGATTTGTTTTAACTGTTAAATTAAATAAAACAGGCAAAATATTTATCTCAGTGCTTGGCACATGAGAAACTCATGTTTTAACTCCAGAGACTTCTATTGCTTTCCATTGTCATTTTCTCTCCATCTCCCCTTTTTTTGCTTCAGGTGCATTGGCGTGGCAGTAGGCAGTCAGGTACACTAGCATAGCAGTGGACATTTTTGAGATCAAGCCAAGGAAATAATAATTTAAAATATGTTTAGTTTGGAGTTGGGTGTATACCTATGGGCTTTATAGCACTTCTTTGTATAGTTATTATTTTAAGTTTCTATCACTATATTACAAATTACTACAGACTTAGTGATTTAAGACAATATTGATTTATTTTTTAATCTAAAAATTGATGTGAGTCAAAAGTTGTGCACAGTTGACCTGTATTCTATGATTGTATTTCACATAAAGCTAAAGTCAAAGTGTAAGCTGAGCAGCATTTCTCTATAATCCTTTCTGAAAGATCCTCTTTCAAGATTATGGACATTATAGGGAGGCAAAATTCAGTTCCTTGCATTTGTAGGACTGAGACCTGCTTTCTCTTTTTGCTTGTCAGTGATGGACCACTCTCAGTTTCTAGAGGCACTCAAAGTTCCTTGCCAGTTGGCTTCTTTTGTAGGCCTTCTGACATCCTCATGCTCTGAATCTCTTCCTTTAGAAAGAGTTTAGTACCTTTTAGAGTTTACCTGATTATGTCAGGCCTAACCAAGGTGGTCACTTTTTGATCAACTCAAGTTCACTGATTTAGAACTTTTTTTACTGTCAAGCCTCTGAGCCCAAGCCAAGCCATTGCATCACCTGTGACTTGCATGTCTGCATCCCCTGTGACATTCATGTATACACCCAGATGGCCTGAACTAACTGAAGAACCACAAAAGAAGTGAAAATGCCCTGTCCCGCCTTAACTGATGACATTCCACCACAAAATAAGTGAAAATGGCCGGTCCTCGCCTTAAGCCATGACATTATCATGTGAAATTCCTTTTCCTGGCTCATCCTGGCTCAAAAAGCTCCCCCACTGAGCACCTTGTGACTCCCACTCCTGCCCGCAGGAGAACAACCCCCCTTTGACTGTAATTTTCCTTTACCTATCCAAATCTTGTAAAACTGCCCCACCCTTATCTTCCTTCGCTGACTCCTTTTTTGGACTCAGCCCGCCTGAACCCAGGTGAAATAAACAGCCATGTTGCTCACACAGCCTGTTGGGTGGTCCCTTCACACGGACGTGCATGACATTTTGGTGCCGTGATTTGGATCCGAGGACCTCCCTTGGGAGATCAATCCCCTGTCCTCCTGCTCTTTGCTCCGTGAGAAAGATCTACCTATGACCTCGGGTCCTCAGACCCACCAGCCCAAGGAACATCTCATCAATTTTAAACTGGGTAAGTGGTCCTTTTTTTACTCTCTTCTCCAACCTCTCTCACTAGCCCTCAACCTCTTTCTCCTTTCAATCTTGACTCCACCCTTCAATCTCTCTCTTCCTTCTCTTAATTTCATTTCCTTTCATTTTCTGGTAGAGACAAAGGAGACACGTTTTATCCGTGGACCCAAAACTCCGGCACCAGTCACAGACTCCAGAAGGCAGTCTTTCCTTGGTGTTTAATCATTGCAGGGACACCTCTCTGATTACTCACCCACATTTCAGAGGTGTCTGACCACGCCTCAAGGACGCCTGCCTTGGTCCTTCATTCTTAGCAGCAAGTCTCGCTTTTCTGGGGGAGGGGAAAGAACCGCAACCCCTTCTCTCCCTGTCTCTACCCCTTCTCTGCTTTTCTGGGGGAGGAGTAAGAACCCCGACCTCTTATTTTTGTGCCCCAACCCCTTTTTTCCGCACTCTGACCTCTTCTTTTTGCATCCCAAACCCCTTATTTCCATGCCCCAACCTCTTTTCCTGCTTTTCTGGAGGGCAAGAACCCCCGAACTCCTTCTCTCTGTGTCTCTACTCTCTCTTTCATCTGGGCTTGCCTCCTTCACTATGGGCAACCTTCCACCCTCCATTCCTCCTTCTTCTCCCTTAGTCTGTGTTCTCAAGAACTTAAAACCTCTTCAACTCACACCAGACCTAAAACCTAAATGCCTTATTTTCTTCTACAATGCCGCATGACCCCAATACAAACTCAACAGTAAGTCTAAATAGCCAGAAAACGGCACTTTCGATTTTCCATCCTACAAGACCTAAATAATTCTTGTCGTAAAATGGGCAATTGTCTGAGGTGCCTGACGCCCAGGCATTCTTTTACACATCGGTCCCTCCCTAGTCTCTGTTCCCAATGCAACTCGTCCCAAATCTTCCTTCTTTCCCTCCCACCTGTCCCCTCAGTCCCAACCCCAAGCATCGCTGAGTCTTTCTAATCTTCCTTTTCTACAGACCCATCTGACCTCTTCCCTCCTCGCCGGGCCAAGTTAGGTCCCAATTTTTCCTCAGCCTCCGCTCTCCCACCCTATAGTCCTTTTATCACCTTCCATCCTCACACCTGGACTGGCTTAGAGTTTTGTTCCACAACTAGCCCTCCCCCACCTGCCCAGCAATTTCCTCTTAAAAAAGTAGCTAGAACTAAAGGTATAGTCAAGGTCAATGCTCCTTTTTCTTTATCCGACCTCTCCCAAATCAGTTCGCATTCAGGCTCTTTTTCATCAAATATGAAAAACCCAGCCCAGTTCATGGTCCATTTAGCAGCAACCCTGAGATGCTTTTCAACCCTAGACCCCGAAAGGTCAGAAGGCTGTCTTATTCTCAATATGCATTTTATTTTATTACCCAATCTGCTCCCAATATTAAATAAAACTCCAAAAATTAAATTCTGGCCCTCAAACCCCACAACAGGACGTAATGAACCTTGCCTTCAAGGTGTACCATAATAGAGTAGAGGAAGCCAAGTAGCAACTTATTTCTGAGTTGCAATTCCTTGCCTCCACTGTGAGACAAACTCCAGCCACATCTCCAGCACACAACTCCAAATGCCTGAACCGCTGCTGCCAGGGGTTCCTCCAGAACCTCCTCCCCAGGAGCTTTCTACAAGTGCCAGAAATCTGGCCACTGGGCCAAGGAATGCCTGCAGTCCGGGATTCCTCCTAAACCGTGTCCCATCTGTGCAGGACCCCACTGGAAATCGGACAGTCCAATTCGCCTGGCAGCCACTCCCAGAGCCCCTGGAGCTCTGGCCCAAGGCTCTCTGACTGACTCCTTTCCAGACTTTCTCGGCTTAGCGGCTGAAGATCGATGCTGCCCCATCTCCTCAGAAGCCTCCTGGACCATCACAGACACTTTGGGTAACTTTTGGAGTGAAGGATAAGTCCGTTCCCTTCTTAATCAATACAGAGGCTACCCACTCCACATTACCTTCTTTTCAAGGGCCTGTTTCCCTCGCCTCCATAACTGTTGTGGGTATTGATGGCCAGGCTTCTAAACCTCTTAAAACTCCCCAATTCTGGTGCCAATTTGGACAACATTCTTTTCCACACTCCTTTTTAGTTATCCCCACCTGCCCAGTTCCCTTACTAGGCCAAGATATTTTAACCAAATTATCTGCTTCCCTGACTATTTCTGGACTACAGCCACATCTCATTGCCGCCCTTCTCCCCAACCCAAAATTTCCTTTGTGTCTTCCTCTCCTATCCCGCCAACTTAACCCACAAGTATAGGATACCTCTACTCCCTCCTTGGTGACTGATGATCATGCACCCCTTACCAACTCATTAAAACCTAATCACCCTTACCCCACTCAACACCAATATCCCATCCCACAGCATGCTTTAAAAGATTTAAAGCCTGTTATAACTCACCTGCTACAGCATGGCCCTTTAAAGCCTGTAAACTCCCCTTACAATTCCCCCATTTTACCTGTCCTAAAACCAGACAAAGCTTATAGGTTAGTTCAAGATCTGCACCTTATCAACCAAATTATCTTGCCTATCCACCCCATGGTGCCAAAGCCATATACTCTCTTATCCTCCATACCTCCTTCCACAACCTATTATTCTGTTCTGGATCTCAAACACACTTTCTTTACTGTTCCTTTTACACGCTTCATCCCAGCCTCTCTTCGCTTTCACTTAGACTGACCCTGACATCCATCAGGCTCAGCAAATTACCTAGGCTGTACCGCTGCAAGGCTTCACAGACAGCCCCCATTACTTCCGTAAAGTCAAAATTTATTCCTCTTTTGTTACCTATCTTGGCATAATTCTCATAGATACACAATCTCCCAGCTGATCGTGTCTAATTAATCTCCCAAATCCTAATCCCTTCTACAAAACAACAACTCCTTTCCTCCTAGGAATGGTTAATGCAGACAGAATTCTTACACAAGAGCCATGATTGCATCCTGTAGCTTTTCTGTCCAAACAACTTGACCTTACTGTTTTAGTCTAGCCCTCATGTCTGTGCACAGTGGCTGCCACTGCTTTAATACTGTTAGATGCCCTAAAAATCACAAACTATGCTCAACTCTCTACAGTTCTCACAACTTCCAAAATCTATTTTCTTCCCTCACCCATCACTCAGGACAATGCTTATGCTGATAAGTTAGCTGAAAAAGCAGCTAGCGTTCCAACTTCTATCCCTCACGGCAGTTTTCCTCCTTCACATAGGCCACTCCCACCTACTCCCCCACTGAAAATTCCACCTATCAGTCTCTTCCCACACAAGGCCAATGGTTCTCAGACCAAGGAAAATATCTCTTTCCAGCCTCACAGGCCCATTCTATTCTGTCGTCATTTCATAACCTCTTCCATGTAGGTTACAAGCCACTAACCTGTCTCTTAGAACCTCTCATTTCCTTTCCATCATGGAAATCTGTCCTCAAGGAAATCACTTCTGTGTTCCATCTGCTATTCTACAACCCCTCAGGGATTGTTCAGGCCCCCTCCCTTTCCTACACATCAAGCTCGGGGATTTGCCCCTGCCCAGGACTGGCAAATTGACTTTACTCACATGTCAGAAAACTAAAATATCTCTTAGTCTAGGTAGACACTTTCACTGGATGGGTAGAGGCCTTTACCACAGGCTCTGAGAAGGCCACCACAGTCATTTCTTCACTTCTGTCAGACATAATTCCTCAATTTGGCCTTCCCACCACTATACAGTCTGACATCGGACCAGCCTTTATTAGTCAAATCACCCAAGCAGTTTCTCAGGCTCATGATATTCAGTGAAACCTTTATATCCTTTACCATCCTCAGTCTTCAGGAAAGGTAGAACGGACTAATGGTCTTTTAAAAACACACCTCACCAAGCTCAGTCACCAACTTAAAAATGACAGAGAATACTTTTACCACTTTCCCTTCTCAGAATTCAGGCCTGTCCTGAGAATGCTACAGGTTCCAGTCCATTTGAGCTCCTGGGTGGACACACCATTTTATTAACTCCCAGTCTCATTCCAGACACCAGACCAACTTGGAGCGCACCCCCCCAAAAAAGTAGTCATCCCTACTATCTTCTGTCTAGTTATACTCCTATTCACCATTCTCAACTACTCATAAATGCCCGCTCATGTTTGCATTGCTAGTTTACACTGTTTCTCCAAGCCATCACAGCTGATATCTCCTAGTGCTATCCTAAACCACCACTCTAAATTCCCTCTTAAAGTAAATAAATAATCTTTGCTAGCAAGGCTATGCTGAGCCTCCTTAGGCACTCTCTAATTAGATGTCCTAGGTCCTCCCAATTCTTAGTCCTTTAATACCTGTTTTCTTTCCTTCTCTTATTCAGACCTTGTGTCTTCCGTTTAGTTTTTCAATTCATACAAAACTGTATCCAGGCCATCACCAATCATTCTATGTGACAGATGTTCCTTCTAACAACCCCACAATATCACCTCTTACCACAAGATCTCCCTTCGGTTTAATCTCTACCACTCTAGGTTCCCACAGCACCCCTAATCCCGCTTGAAGCAGCCCTGAGAAACATCGCCCATTCTCTCTCCATACCGCCTCCCCAAAATTTTTATAGCCCCAACACTTCAACACTATTTTGTGTTATTTTTCTTATTAATATAAGAAGGCAGGAATGTCAGGCCTCTGAGCTCAGGCAAAGCCATTGCATCCCCTGTGACTTGCACGTTTACGTCCAGATGGTCTGAAGTAACTGAAGAATCACAAAAGAAGTGAAAATTCCTTGCCCTGCCTTAACGGATGACATTCCACCACAAAAGAAGTGAAAATGGCCGGTCCTTGCCTTAAGCCATGACATTATCTTGTGAAATTCCTTTTCCTGGCTCATCCTGGCTCAAAAAGCTCCCCCACTGAGCACCTTGTGACTCCCACTGCTGCCCACTGGAGAACAATCCCCCTTTGACTGTAATTTTCCTTTACCTACCCAAATCCTATAAAACTGCCCCACCCTTATCTCCCTTCGCTGACCCCTTTTTCTGACTCAGCTCACCTGCACCCAGGTGAAATAAACTGCCACGTTGCTCACACAAAGCCTGTTTATTGGTCTCTACATGGACGCGCATGACAATTACATTATAGAATCCCTTATCTTTTTAATGTAATGAAAACTAATCATGAGAGTAATATCTATCATATTTGCCATTCCGTCCATATTTCAGGGGACAGGATTATACAGGGTGTATACACCAGGAACCTAGACTCTCAGAATTTATCTCAGAATTCTCCCTACTTCAATTAAGTACTACTAGTCATCCCAGAGGAGAAATGACTTTCAGCAGCATGCTTAACAAGTCTTTGATGACTCACCAGGCACCATGTCACTTAAGAGCACAGCTAGATATATGAAAGTGGCCTACAGCACCTGGTAATAAAAATATTGGAGTATATAAATCCAATTGCCCAAGAAAACTTGAAATGCCCTGAAGTTTGACAGCATGTCTGAAAATTGGGAGAATTTTCCTCAACTTTGATAATAATCCCCAAAAGTTGCTTCACACTAAAGAGCTGTGAGGATAAAAGAAACTCAACATTCTAAATTAGACAAGATTACAGTCAGCATTGTTAGAAGAAAGACTACATTATTTTCCTTTAGAAAATTTTATCATTAAATAGGCAAAAGATATGCACTTGGAACAGGGAAAAAACATGTATTGTAACTTGTATTTTAATTTTGGATATATGTGTGACATTTGGCAGCTTTTAAAAATTTGTGACGTGTTTGATTTTTTTTTTGCTTATTCTGGAAATATTCACTTTAATTTCTAATTTTTATTCTTTTCCTTGAAGAATCCCTATGTTTTGCAAACTTTAGTTCCTACAAAATCTATTGCTCTGTTATTACTGTTATTAAACTTTCAGCATAGACAGCTTGGGGTAGTAAACCCTAAGATCTCTGCATGTTGTAGAAACAGAAAATTAACCCATGTTTATTGTTTAAAACATTAAAAACATATAAAATATTAAAAAAATAAATCCATTAAACTTACCTCAAAACCCGACACACAAAGATGAATATTATCATCTTTCATGGTGAAACAAAGCCATCACCTCCTATAGTCTGGACATGTATTTTATTAGTTATATTGATAAGAGTATGGATCCACCAGTTAGGGGTTTCTTGTAGATTTTCTTATTAAACTCATCCCTAAAATGCATCTATGAGAGGAAAATAAAAAGTTCAAGACTCTAAACTCCCTGTGCCAAAGGGAAAATTCAAGTTTGGGAACTGAGTCATACACAAGTGCTTCTCATTTTTTTTTCCTAAATAGATAACTATAAAGATACAAGGCCACATAACTCCCCATGAGGCCTTCCTCATAATTTGCTGATGAGCAAATTTTTTTGTGGGCCTAAGATCTTTAATCTAAAAAAGAGTTCTGTTAAATTTCAGCATGACAATGTAAATTAGCAGTTTATGTTCAGTTTCACTTGTATCATCTCCACATATTAACATTTCTCGCTGTAATAATCAAACTCAGGTACTCTCTTCACCCTTCTCGTGAAACCCCTCATGACTGTATTCTGATGATGGAGAAACTTCTCACCCCCAGGACAGACCTTCAGGGGATACCACTGGTTGGTATACAGCTAGATCTTATTTGATAGAGGAGGATAAACATTTTAGAGTGAGATATGATGCAGTTTCTTTATTAGAGGTAATTGACACTGATCCTGGCCAGACTGATAGCCCTGACCTGAGCTTGTCAATTAGCAAAAAACAAGACTGTGAAGATTTATACATTGACAGCTACTATGCATTCACAGTTGCCCAGGACTTTGATGCTATAGAAGAGGAGATAATTTTAATCTCCTCATGGCAACCCATAAACAATGAACAACAAATATCAGAGCTGTTAGAAGCCATTCTAAAATCACAACTTTTGATGATTATACAAGTCCCAGACCACTTTAAATTGGACACAACTGAAAGCTGGGGTAACCAATTTACTGATGATGAAACTAAAAGAGCAACAGCATTCAAGACAATAACCCCAATCTGGGGAGTATCCATAAAACCCCAAACACTTGAAAACATGTTAACTGAAACCAAGAGCATAGCCCCAACAAAAGAAAAATCTACTTGGAAACAAAAAGGAGAATACTTTTCTCGTGAAACTGAAATATGGTGTGGACCTGAAAACAAATCAATGTTTCCAGTGGGATGCAAGATGCTTCTTATGGGATGTATTCACAATCTGACTCATTGGAATTCAGATAAAATAATATTCTGGTGTACACAATATGATTGGATACAGTACATCACAGTGACACTGAAGGTTTACTCCTGATATGTAACCAAGGAGTCCCTTCATAGAGCCCAAGGTCATTTTCCCCTTCCAGCTGGACCTTTTGAGGTATGGCAGCTCAGTTTAATCCAGTTGCCTTCATCTCAAGTTTACAAATGTGTTTTACTAATAATCTGCATGTTTTTCTATTGGATTAAGGTTTTTCTGTGCAAGCAAGCAACAGTGATGGCAGTTGGAAAAAAAGTCCTATTAAAAAAAATTATTCCACTCTGGGAGTTAGTTTTGTCTGAACTTCTCAGTGATGGGGCAATACATTTTACTGCCCAGCTCATTCAAAACATTTGTAATATTTGGCCCATATTTCAACTTTTCCATTGTGCCTATCACTCCTAGTCCTCAAAACTGGTAGAATGGACCAATAGAATAATTAAAACATAATTTGCTAAGTTTGTAGAGGCATTTAACCACCCCTGTCCCAAAGCACCAAAGCACCCCCCTGGTGCTATTTATAGTCATAGTCATCCCTTTTGGAAAACATCAACTGTCTCTTTATAAAATTATAACAGGAAGGTCCATGTGCATGGGAACTAAAATAATGGAATCAACTTTTCTCAAGGGAGATCTACTGCAATATTGTAAAGGACTCATTCGTCATCTTTCAAAAAGCTATGTTTTGTTAACAGATTCTATTTACAGTATATTCCCTAAAGACACAGTTTCTGGTTGTAATCTATAGCCTGGAGATTTTGTGTGTTGGGAAAGACCTTTAATAAAAGACTTTCTCTAGTGCTGGTGGAAAGGTCTCATACAAGGTACTATTGACTAATTCATGTGTGGCAAAATTAAGGGCATAGACTCATGAATCTACATTTCTCCTCTTAAAAAGGCACAACCTTCCAAGTGGACTGCAACTCCCAGTGAGGATCTTCACCTTCAGTTCACTAAACAGCTATGGCCTTCGACCTGGAACTAGAAGCAGACTACAGTTGTTGTGGACTGCTTTAACTCAAGACACTGGACCAGGCCTGTATACAAATGAACACTTGTGTTTATTGTATTATAGCCTTTGTAAGGATTTTCCTGGGGATACAGGCAATTGCTACTATCTGAAGCAGGGCAGGACACATGCTTCATCTGTTTTAATGTCCTTTTTAGTAGTTAAAATGAATTTCACAATCTCACTGCTCTTTATTCTTTGTCCCTATGCCTTCTTACCGCTGCCGCCCACTGTTACCCATGAAACAAAACTGTTTTTACAATGGGCCCAGGATTATGTAGACAGGTTACAAAAAAATAAATAAATAAAATAAAATAAATGCCTCTGGATATGCAAACTCATGCCTCCAGCAGCTTTGGCCTACCATGGTGGGTATCTCTCTTCCAAGGTCAGAACCAAACAGAATGCCAATAATTTATTTCATAATAAAAAAGCCTGGCATTCTTAGTGCCATCATAACAAAAGACAATATATATAATCAGCACACTTATAATGCCCTAAAGATCAAGGGACTCGGAAAAAAAGCTTTTCAGTAGAAAGGACCAGCTCATTAGCCCTCACCTTAGTGTCCCCTTAACCAAAGGAAAAGGCAATAACCACATTCCAGGTAACTGCCTATTTTCAAAACGTGATTAAATCCAATTTGGGATGGTTTTATGTGGCTCACTTCTTCATTTGGCCAACTCAGTCAAAATTCTCCTTTATGCTGTGAACAGAGAAACCATACCAAGGTTTGGACCAATGACCAGACAGTACAACAAATATAAAATGGCTACCCAGAGAACTTTGTGACCACATTATTATATTACAAACACTGACTGGCATATCACCAATATGGTAAAGCAACTATGTATTTATTGGCTAGCTGCAAATGGGATACATTGGCTCTGTGGCTCTCACTTTATGGCTGTGGATTCCCCAGGATGTTTAGGGTGATGTTCCCCAGGTTATGCTTGGGCACAAAGATGAGTAATTTAAACTCTACCAACACCAGCAAACCCTTTGCATTTACAATCTCACTGGACACATTCTGTATTTCAATAGTATGATCACTTAGCTTCTATCTTCATACCACAGATAAGTATTGTGAATGCTATATGGCAATAGAGGGCTTAACAAATCATACCTCAAACACCCTGAATGATTGCCACATAAGTATCTCTTTGCTAAACAATGAGGTATCACTTATGAGGAAAGCTGTGCTGCAAAATTATTTGGCTGTAGACATACTTTCTGCAGCCCAAGGGAGGAATTGCACTATCAAAAAACTAAATATTATGTTTATATCCCAGATGAATCAAATAATATAATATATGATCCATATGAAAACTCAAATAACCAACCTGCCAGATCCCCAAATCTCACTAATCCACCAGATGAGTGGTTGCTTTGAATCCTGGGAATGTATGACAAAATATATTGTTTGTAAGAGAAATAATAATAATAATTTGCTTACAATATTGTTATCATCCATGTTTACAATAAAGTTAGCATACCCAGAAGAAGTTAGCATACTGTTGGCCCAAAAAGCTTGGGAACTGAGTTACACAAAACTGCCTCACATTATTATTATTATTTCCTAAATAGATGGCTACAAAGATAAAAGGCCACATACTTCTCTATGGGGCCTACCTCATAACTTATTCACAAGGAAATAATACCTTGTAGGCCCCAAGGTCTTTACCCTAAAACAGAGTTCTGTTGAATTTCATTCTGACAATGTAAATTAAAAGTTTATCTTCACAGGTAGGAGGTAAAGATAGGACTAGACCTCATTCTTCTGCTCAACTAAGGCAAATGAATATCTGACTGCTTTGTCTACTCTATGTTTAGTTTATCTTATGTAAAAATGAAGATACACTAAGCAGGAGATGAGAGGAGATAAATGTGTTACTGACTATTCCTCTACTCCCTCCTTTCACAAATAAAATGTGGATTCGATGAAAACTGATCAAAGCCTCAAAAGAATGTACCTGCTTGTTTCTTTTATCTAATCTCCCCCTTGTTTTTATTTACTGCCTGCTCTTTCCCCTTTAAATATTGAAGTCCTCAAACCCTCTTTGGAAAATGCATGGATTACAGATATTCCTGTGTTTTTGTGTTCCTTTTTCCCAGGCGTGTCCTCAGCCTTGGCCAAATAAACCTCTAAATTGATTAAGACTCACCTCAGTAATTTTCTTTGATTTACAATTGTATAAGAGTTCATGTTTTGCATTCTTAAAAGTAGAGTACAAACTTAAAAGCAATTATAAAGAAATCTGAGGGAAGACTAGATTTTGTATGTTTTTTTTTTATTATTATAATACTTTAAGTTCTAGGGTACATGTGCACAATGTGCAGATTTGTTACATATGTATACATGTGCCATGTTGGTGTGCTGCACTCATTAACTCATCATTTACATTAGGTATATCTCCTAATGCTATCCCTCCCCCCTCCCCTCACCCCATAATAGGTCCCGGTATGTGATGTTCCCCTTCTTGTGTCCAAGTGATGTAATTCTTCAATTCCCTCCTATGAGTGAGAACATGCGGTGTTTGGTTTTCTGATCTTGCAATAGTTTCCTGAGAATGATGGTTTCCAGCTGCATCTATGTCCCTACAAAGGACACAAACTCATCCTTTTTTATGGCTGCATACCATTCCATGGTGTACATGTGCCGTATTTTCTTAATCCAGTCTGTCACTGATGGACATTTGGGTGGATCCCAAATCTTCGCTCTTGTGAATAGTGCCGCAATAAACATACGTGTGCATGTGTCTTTATAGCAGCATGATTTGTAATCCTTTGTGTACATAACCAGAAATGGGATGGCTGGGTCAAATGGTATTTCTAGATAACCAGAAATGGGATGGCTGGGTCAAATGGTATTTCTAGTTCTAGATCCTTGAGGAATCGCCATACTGTTTTCCACAATGGTCGAACTACTTTACAGTCCCATTAACAATATAAAAGTGTTCTTATTTCTCCACATCCTCTCCAGCACCTGTTGTTTCCTGACTTTTTAATGATTGTCATTCTAACTGGTGTGAGATGGTATCTCACTGTGGTTTTGATTTGCATTTCTCTGATGGCCAGTGATGATGAACATTTTTTTCATGTGTCTGTTGACTGTATGAATGTCTTCTTTTGAGAAGTGTCTGTTCATATCCTTTGCCCACTTTTTGAAAGGGTTGTTTGTTTTTTTTCTTGTAAATTTGTTTGAGTTCTTTGTAGGTTTTGTATATTAACCCTTTGTCAGATGAGTAGATTGAAAAATGTTCTTCCATTCTGTAGGTTGCCTGTTCACTCTGATGGCTGTTTCTTTTGCTGTGCAGAAGCACTTTAGTTTAATTAGATCCCATTTGTCAATTTTGGCTTTTGTTGCTGTTGCTTTTGGTGTTTTAGACATGAAGTCCTTGCCTATGCCTATGCCCTGAATGGTATTACCTAGGTTTTCTTCCAGGGTTTTTATGGTTTTAGGTCTAACATTTAGGTCTCTAATCTGTCTTGAATTAATTTTCATATAAATAGTAAGGAAAAGATCCAGTTTCAGCTTTCTACTTATGGCTAGCCAATTTTCCCAGCACCATTTATTAAATAGGGAATCCTTTTCCCATTTCTTGTTTTTGTCAAGTTTGTCAAAAATCAGATGGCTGTAGATGTGTGGTATTATTTCTGAGGGCTCTGTTGTGTTCCATTGGTCTATATCTCTGTTTTGGTACCAGTAGCATGCTGTTTTGGTAACTGTAGCCTTGTAGTATAGTTTGAAGTCAGATAGCGTGATGCCTCCAGCTTTGTTCTTTTGGCTTAGGATTGTCTTGGCAATGTGGGGTCTTTTTTGGTTCCATATGAACTTTAAAGCCGTTTTTTTCCAATTCTGTGAAGAAACTCATTGGTAGCTTAATGGGGATGGCATTGAATCTATAAATTACCTTGGGCAGTATGGCCATTTTCACAATATTGATTCTTCTTATCCATGAGCATGGTATGTTCTTCCATTTGTTTGTGTATGATTTTTTTACCCCATGAAAGTATTCTTTTTAAGTTACCCAGGTTGTTGAGTCTTCTAAAATATTAATGTGTCATAAAAGCATTATTTTTACAGTAATATTTTTGCATTTCAAATTGAAACTCACATGACTCTTGGCTAAGTCAAATATAGCTTACTATTGTAAATCATTTAGAATGAGTTAGTTTTCTATATAGTCTGCAGTGAAATTAAGGGCATTGATTAGTTATGAAACTAATTGGTAAGTTAAGAGATGATGGATTGTTATTCATAATATTTCATTTTGTTTATATTCAAATTCATACTTACTGGCATAATTGGAATTTTTTAAATAGTATTTTGTAGTATTTTCTATCTCCTAGTAATATAGTATTGATTTTTTTTTTCTATCTTTTTTTTGTTTTTGAGATGGAGTTTCGTCACCCAGGCTGCAGTGTCTGTCATGAACTATGTATCTACATGACAATATAACCTTCATATTGACTTCACCAAAGCTAAATTAAACCATTTATTGGGTTATTTCAAATAATTTTTGCTTCTGTTATTTCCCGTTGAGTTATTTCTGCTCTCTTATATAATTTAGTATTTGTCTTTCTTAAAACAAATTATGAGTTTTAAAGATTTTATGTTATTTTTAATTACTTATATAATTAATTATGTTATATAATTTTTCTAATTTCTAGATTATTTTGATGTTCACTTTATAATCCCTTTATCCTTTCTTTAATTTTCATATATGTGTTAATGTTGCCAGATCTATCAAATAAAAATATAGCATGCCTAATTCAACTGAATTTTAGACACACAATAAGAATATTTAAGATATATTTATGTTAAAAATAATCTGAAATTCAAATTGAACTGGATATCTAGTATTTTATGTGGCCATTCTGTTGTATCTTTTTTTTTTTTTTTTTTTTTTTTTTGAGATGGAGTCTCGCTCTGTCACCCAGGCTGGAGTGCAGTGGCGCGATCCCGGCTCACTGCAAGCTCCGCCTCCCGGGTTTACGCCATTCTCCTGCCTCAGCCTCCCAAGTAGCTGGGACTACAGGCGCCCGCCACCTCGCCCGGCTAGTTTTTTTGTATTTTTTAGTAGAGACGGGGTTTCACCGTGTTAGCCAGGATGGTCTCGATCTCCTGACCTCGTGATCCGCCCGTCTCGGCCTCCCAAAGTGCTGGGATTACAGGCTTGAGCCACCGCGCCCGGCCCTGTTGTATCTTTTTAAGCGAATGTTTATTAGTGAGTTTCTAACAGTTATCGCCTTATGTTAAACTTATGTAACTCTCAACTTGCCTCCCACAAAGTGTTGGCAATAGTTTTGGTTGAGTGTTAGCATTGCTTTTATTTAAACATAATATTCTGTTTAGTTTTTACTGCTTTTTAAACTCACTTCTGTAGAGCTTTGAATATGTATGTGTATATACTGTAACACATTGATCTATACCAAAATTATTTAAACATTTTTATTTTATGTGCTAATATTTTATGCATAATTCAGAGGACCTTTGTACTAGATATCAATAATGTGATTGGCAGTAGAAATATGTTCATATGATAATTGTCTTATTTCAGATACGATGGTGGCAAACTGTATATCAGTGTGGTGGCAAAATGAGTGAACCTAGGAGATTTATGTTGTCAGTTTTGGCATGGAGCATCACAAGCTGAAAAAATAATTGAGGCAGATTAGATGTGGAGATTAAATAAATACAGGGAGTTGTTAAGAGACATCAGGGCACCATTGATGAAAAAGCCGTGCTACTCAGAGAGGATGGTCATGGCATTTTATGGCCACTGCTTGATATTGAAAGAAATAATGTTTTCTTGTAAAGTTGCAACTGGCTTTATCTCAGTCTATTCTTCTCAACTGACTAAACTGCAGGACTGCTTTTTCTTTTTCAGTCTTATATGATTTTTAACTCTTAAAACAAGCCTGGCTTTCCTGTTGGAAATGCATATATCTGACTCAGAACATTTTATTTCTTCATGAAAAGTAGTAGAAACTTCTAGTCTTTCACCAAAAGCATACAGAAATAGAATAACAAATAATGGTCTGTACAGTAGTTGTAGGTGAAATTATAATCTCATCAGACAGTTTTAGTAAAAAAAAATAACAATGCCAAAAGAAAAAAGGGAAAATTTGACTTAGTCTAACTCTGTTAACAGGAAAGAAAGAGAACTAAGAAAGGGAAACCAGGAATACTTATCAGAAGCGATCAAATTTGCTGAAACTAAGGAAAACAGGAGCATAATACAGTGCTTGAGATGATTAAAAATTCGACTCAGAAGCAATATTCACTTTAGTAGCCATAGTAGTTGGAAGCTCTGAGAATACAGTCCCACTGCAAACATAAATGTGCCTGACACATAGAGTGGGATCATCCCTGAATCTTAGATCTTTGGGGGACACTCCTTCTATTTACTTATTTTTAATTTTGTAATTTGTCATTACTCTTTTTATCTTTTTCTGTTAATTGCAGTCTGATGAATATTTATAGTATTTGGAAAATAACTACAATTATTATTGTAAAAGTATTTTTTTCTGATTAGCTCACAAAGTATTCAAAGAATCCCTCCTATTAATCCTGTTAATATGATGTCCCAACAGTCCAATTCTGTTTCATAAATAGCTATCAAATTTTGTTGGTCTCATAATCCCGCATCCAGTGCTTTGCCCCAGGTCATTAGTACAATTACTAAATGACTAAAGTAACATTTTATGTGATTCCTTCCATTACTTCTGTTCTTGTCAATTCCATCTACATAGGACAGAAAAATACAGCTTTCTATAACACTAATATGAAACCTCCAATTTGTTCTTTCTGTGCTAAAATATAATTTGCAAAAAAAAAAGAGGTGCTATTATATTAAAATAACTTTTTTAACTTTAAACATATCTCAATAAAGTATTTAAAATCCATTTTAAAATTTTATGGCAACTTCTCAATTTATAATTGGAGAGAAATGGAGATTTTAAAGGTTCAATAATCTAAATACTATTTCTCTTTGTCTTTTTGTGCACAATTTGTAAAGGCAGAAAGCACTCAAAGTTAACATGCTATCAAACTTTACATACACGAGTATGTAAATAGTCAGGTATTTACATAGTTTGTTACAATGTATAAATAAACTCATGTTAAATATAGTTGTGATAGTATTTTTACGTTTTCACTATACATTCTGAGCATTTTAAACATGAGTTTCTAAGTTTCAATCTGTCTTCATTCTGTTACTTATAATAACTCTTTGCAAATGACAAATAAAATATGATTAGCTGCCAGGAGCAGGTTAATTTCAATAGCTTACTGAAATGCTTGTCAGATGTTACTAAGCATTAAAACACCTCAGGGGTACAAATAGTATCAAATAATTGTTCCTCTGAAAATTGTAGGATATGAAATGTGTTCAAATTCCAGATGGTTATAACAAAGAATGGGACACTAAGTCAAAAGAAGAACGTTTTATTGGCTTTTCAAAAAGGAATAACATCTATCTTCTACCTCTAAAATGATTTCATTTTAGAACATTTATTACGGTATAATCACTCCTCTTGGATTTTGAAAACTTTGCTTGTCTCTTGTGTCTTATAATACATAACTGTATTTCTCTAGTAGCTTATAATAATCAGACAGTATTCATTGCCTTGTTTGTATTGTTTATTATTCTCCTGGTGTCTGAAGTATACAATTAAAAGGGAAACTAAAACCCTAGTTTTTAAAAAATAAGATAGCTAGCTAACTTTTAGATGACTACCTTAAATTTGCCAAAATACAGAACATTCAGTTTAGAGGTTTATTAGTTATTAATAATTTGTAGGTACTTTAAAAGGGAAAGAATGGAAATACCCACTGTGACTTTGAAGTAACTTATCACTGTGACAAATTAATTGGTGTAATTAGTGACTATTATCTCTCATTATTGAAATAAGATATCTTACTTCATGGAATACATTTAATGAAGGAGGTGTTTGTTATATTCAAGATGTGATCACTGAACTTTTAGAGGTCTGCAGATGATAAATTGTTTTTTAATACAGCACCTGTTATGAACAATATTCAAGCAAATTTTGAACCTAATAATTTAAACGGAAGATTAAATTTAATGTTACAATGGAATGAAACCAAAATAAGTTTTTGAAGCCTTCTTTTTTAAACTTCTTATAATTGCAAGGGGTGACAGTGGCAGCATATATGTTACATTTAATGAGGTGATGTTCTACTATTAACAACATTGAACCAAGTAAATATTTTCTAATGATATTTCATATGCTTAAAGCTTTCAAAATTGCCTTATGGCATTGTAAACAAGTTACTGCTTCTCAGCCATCAGAATTCCCAGTCACTAGAAGGACAACATGTGAAGGTCAGGAAGACCCAAACATTTTTGCTCAAAACTCAAAACAGGTAGGCTGTTTTAGAAAACTTTGACTGTAAGATATCTAATAATGAAATCACTCAGCATTCCAAAGCCCATAGAAAGTTTCAGAGGCCTTCTGAGGCTATTTTATTAAACCATTTAATGAAAGTCTTGTACATTGCCAAGCTGGGTGTTTAGTGTTGTTCCGTTTATTTATTTCTGCCTGGAAAGTGCCCCAAATTTAGTGCCTTAAAACTAAGAATATTATTTCTCATGGTTCAGTATATTGACTGAGCTCAACTGGGTCATTTGCACTTTGGCTCTCCTGTGAGGGTACAGTTCTAAAGGGTGGCCTACTAACTTAGCTAGCAATTGTTTTTGTGGTGGTTGGCACAGGAACTAAGCAGCTGAGCTTATAGATCATAGTTTCTGTATATGATCTCACCGCATGACAGTAAGCTGTTGTTAGACACTAATATGTTGAATTATCTATATAAAATTAAAACATTTCTAGAAACAAAAAATCTACCAAGACTAAACCACATAGAGCTGGAAAGTCAGGATAGATCTACAATTAGTAAAGAAGAATGAATTGCTAATCCAAAATCTCCTGACAAAGAAAAGCCCTGGACCTGATGGCTTTGCTGGTGAATTCAAACATTTAAACAAGAACTAATACCAATCTTTCTTGTACTTTTCCAAAAATTTGAAGAGGAGGCAACACTCCCTAACTCATTCTATGAGGTCATCAGTACCTTGATCCTAAAGCTAGATAAAGAAAATACATTAGAAGAAAACGAGAGACCAATATCTTATACATATCCACACAAAAATCTCCAACAAAATACTAGTCAACTGGAATTATACACCATGGCCAACTAAACTTTATTCCTGTAATACAGGGATGGTTCAAGTTATAAAAATTGATCATTGCAATACACCACATTAACAGAAGGAATATATAAAACCTTCAATTGATTTGCCACCCTTTCATGATAAGAAAGCTCAACCCATAGGAATATTAGGAGACAGCCTCTATATAATAAAACCCACATATAAAAAAGCCACACCAAATATCATACTCAATGGTGAAAGAGTGAAATATTTTTCTCCATGATCAGGAACAAGGAAAGAACAATTAGATAATATTATATTTTCATAGATAATATTATGTTTAGAAAATCTACCCGCCATGTACACAAAGTCTTAGAATAACCAAATTCTGCAAAGCAGCAGGATACTAAGTAAACAACAACAACAACAACAACAAATTAGTTTCATTTCTATGTTCTAAAAATTGGCATTCAGAAAAGGAAATTTAACGAGCAATTTCCTTTACTGTAGCAGAAGAAGGAATAAGATAATTAGGAATTAACTTAACCAAGAAGATGAAAGTCTTGCACAATGGAATCTACAAACACACTGGGGGAAAAAAAAAAAAAAGAAAACATAAATAAATGGAAATAAATCATGTGTTTCTGGATTGGAAGATTTAATATTGTTAAGGTGCCCCAATTACCCAGTGATCTACAGATTCAATGTAATTCCTACCAAAATCTCAATTTTTTTTTTTTTTGTAGAAATAGAAAAAAACAATTCTAAAAAGTGCACACTGTCTTATGAAATACCTAATTTTCAAAAGGATCTTGAAAAGAAAAAACAAATATGGAGGACTCACACTTCTGATTTTATTTTTTTTTTATTTTATTATTATTTTTTTAATTTATTTATTATTATTATACTTTAAGTTGTAGGGTACATGTGCATAACGTGCAGGTTTGTTACATATGTACACTTGTGCCATGTTGGTGTGCTGCACCCATCAACTCGTCATTTACATCAGGTATAACTCCCAGTGCAATCCCTCCCCCCTCCCCCCTCCCCATGATAGGCCCCGGTGTGTGATGTTCCCCTTCCCGAGTCCAAGTGATCTCATTGTTCAGTTCCCACCTATGAGTGAGAACATATGGTGTTTGGTTTTCTGTTCTTGTGATAGTTTGCTAAGAATGATGGTTTCCAGCTGCATCCATGTCCCTACAAAGGACACAAACTCATCCTTTTTTATGGCTGCATAGTATTCCATGGTGTATATGTGCCACATTTTCTTAATCCAATCTGTCACTGATGGACATTTGGGTTGATTCCAAGTCTTTGCTATTGTGAATAGTGCTGCAATAAACATACGTGTGCATGTGTCTTTATAGCAGCATAATTTATAATCCTTTGGGTATATACCCAGTAATGGGATGGCTGGGTCATATGGTACATCTAGTTCTAGATCCTTGAGGAATCGCCATACTGTTTTCCATAATGGTTGAACTAGTTTACAATCCCACCAACAGTGTAAAAGTGTTCCTATTTCTCCACATCCTCTCCAGCACCTGTTGTTTCCTGACTTTTGAATGATTGCCATGCTAACTGGTGTGAGATGGTATCTCATTGTGGTTTTGATTTGTATTTCTCTGATGGCCAGTGATGATGAGCATTTTTTCATGTGTCTGTTGGCTGTATGAATGTCTTCTTTTGAGAAATGTCTGTTCATATCCTTTGCCCACTTTTTGATGGGGTTGTTTGTTTTTTTCTTGTAAATTTGTTTGAGTTCTTTGTAGGTTCTGGATATTAGCCCTTTGTCAGATGAGTAGATTGCAAAAATTTTCTCCCATTCTGTAGGTTGCCTGTTCACTCTGATGGTAGTTTATTTTGCTGTGCAGAAGCTCTTTAGTTTAATGAGATCCCATTTGTCAATTTTGGCTTTTGTTGCTGTTGCTTTTGGTGTTTTAGACATGAAGTCTTTGCCCATGCCTATGTCCTGAATGGTACTACCTAGGTTTTCCTCTAGGATTTTTATGGTATTAGGTCTAACATTTAAGTCTCTAATCCATCTTGAATTAATTTTCATATAAGGAGTAAGGAAAGGATCCAGTTTCAGCTTTCTACTTATGGCTAGCCAATTTTCCCAGCACCATTTATTAAATAGGGAATCCTTTCCCCATTTCTTGTTTCTCTCAGGTTTGTCAAAGATCATACGGCTGTAGATGTGTGGTATTATTTCTGAGGACTCTGTTCTGTTCCATTGGTCTATATCTCTGTTTTGGTACCAGTACCATGCTCTTTTGGTTACTGTAGCCTTGTAGTATAGTTTGAAGTCAGGTAGCGTGATGCCTCCAGCTTTGTTCTTTTGACTTAGGATTGTCCTGGAGATGCGGGCTCTTTTTTGGTTCCATATGAACTTTAAAGCACTTTTTTTCCATTTCTGTGAAGAAAGTCATTGGTAGCTTGATGGGGATGGCATTGAATCTATAAATGACCTTGGGCAGTATGGCCATTTTCACAATATTGATTCTTCCTATCCATGAGCATGGTATGTTCTTCCATTTGTTTGTGTCCTCTTTTATTTCACTGAGCAGTGGTTTGTAGTTCTCCTTGAAGAGGTCCTTTACATCCCTTGTAAGTTGGATTCCTAGGTATTTTATTCTCTTTGAAGCAATTGTGAATGGAAGTTCATTCCTGATTTGGCTCTCTGTTTGTCTGTTACTGGTGTATAAGAATGCTTGTGATTTTTGCACATTAATTTTGTATCCTGAGACTTTGCTTAAGTTGCTTACCAGCTTAAGGAGATTTTGGGCTGAGACAATGGGGTTTTCTAAATATACAATCATGTCATCTGCAAACAGGGACAATTTGACTTCTTCTTTTCCTAACTGAATCCCCTTGATTTCTTTCTCTTGCCTGAATGCCCTAGCCAGAACTTCCAACACTATGTTGAATAGGAGTGGTGAGAGAGGGCATCCCTGTCTTGTGCCAGTTTTCAAAGGGAATTTTTCCAGTTTTTGCCCATTCAGTATGATATTGGCTGTGGGTTTGTCATAAATAGCTCTTATTATTTTGAGGTATGTTCCACCAATACCGAATTTATTGAGCGTTTTTAGCATGAAGGGCTGTTGAATTTTGTCAAAAGCCTTTTCTGCATCTATTGAGATAATGATGTGGTTCTTGTCTTTGGTTCTGTTTATATGCTGGATTATGTTTATTGATTTGCGAATGTTGAACCAGCCTTGCATCCCAGGGATGAAGCCCACTTGATCGTGGTGGATAAGCTTTTTGATGTGTTGCTGAATCCGGTTTGCCAGTATTTTCTTGAGGATTTTTGCATCGATGTTCATCAGGGATATTGGTCTGAAATTCTCTTTTTTTGTTGTGTCTTTGCCAGGCTTTGGTATCAGGATGATGTTGGCCTCATAAAATGAGTTAGGCAGGATTCCCTCTTTTTCTATTGATTGGAATAGTTTCAGAAGGAATGCTACCAACTCCTCCTTGTACCTCTGGAAGAATTCAGCTGTGAATCCATCTGGTCCTGGACTTTTTTTGGTTGGTAGGCTATTAATTATTGCCTCAATTTCAGAGCCTATTATTGGTCTATTCAGGGATTCAACTTCTTCCTGGTTTAGTCTTGGAAGAGTGTAAGTGTCCAGGAAATTATCCATTTCTTCTAGATTTTCCAGTTTATTTGCGTAGAGGTGTTTATAGTATTCTCTGATGGTAGTTTGTATTTCTGTGTGGTTGGTGGTGATATCCCCTTTATCATTTTTAATTGCGTCGACTTGATTCTTCTCTCTTTTCTTCTTTATTAGTCTTGCTAGCGGTCTGTCAATTTTGTTGATCTTTTCAAAAAACCAACTCCTGGATTCATTGATTTTTTGGAGGGTTTTTTGTGTCTCTATCTCCTTCAGTTCTGCTCTGATCTTAGTTATTTCTTGCCTTCTGCTAGCTTTCGAATGTGTTTGCTCTTGCTTCTCTAGTTCTTTTAATTGCGATGTTAGAGTGTCAATTTTAGATCTTTCCTGCTTTCTCTTGTGGGCATTTAGTGCTATAAATTTCCCTCTACACACTGCTTTAAATGTGTTCCAGAGATTCTGGTATGTTGTATCTTTGTTCTCGTTGGTTTCAAAGAACATCTTTATTTCTGCCTTCATTTCATTATGTACCCAGTAGTCATTCAGGAGCAGGTTGTTCAGTTTCCATGTAGTTGAGTGGTTTTGATTGAGTTTCTTAGTCCTGAGTTCTAGTTTGATTGCACTGTGGTCTGAAAGACAGTTTGTTATAATTTCTGTTCTTGTACATTTGCTGAGGAGTGCTTTACTTCCGATTACGTGGTCAATTTTGGAGTAAGTACGATGTGGTGCTGAGAAGAATGTATATTCTGTTGATTTGGGGTGGAGAGTTCTATAGATGTCTATTAGGTCTGCTTGCTGCAGAGATGAGTTCAATTCCTGGATATCCTTGTTAACTTTCTGTCTCGTTGATCTGTCTAATGTTGACAGTGGAGTGTTGAAGTCTCCCATTATTATTGTATGGGAGTCTAAGTCTCTTTGTAAGTCTCTAAGGACTTGCTTTATGAATCTGGGTGCTCCTGTATTGGGTGCATATATATTTAGGATAGTTAACTCTTCCTGTTGAATTGATCCCTTTACCATTATGTAATGGCCTTCTTTGTCTCCTTTGATCTTTGATGGTTTAAAGTCTGTTTTATCAGAGACTAGTATTGCAACCCCCGCTTTTTTTTGTTCTCCATTTGCTTGGTAAATCTTCCTCCATCCCTTTATTTTGAGCCTATGTATGTCTCTGCGTGTGAGATGGGTCTCCTGAATACAGCAGACTGATGGGTCTTGACTCTTTATCCAGTTTGCCAGTCTGTGTCTTTTAATTAGAGCATTTAGTCCATTTACATTTAAGGTTAAGATTGTTATGTGTGAACTTGATCCTGCCATTATGATATTAACTGGTTATTTTGCTCGTTAGTTGATGCAGTTTCTTCCAAGCCTTGATGGTCTTTACATTTTGGCATGTTTTTGCAATGGCTGGTACCGGTTGTTCCTTTCCATATTTAGTGCTTCCTTCAGGGTCTCTTGTAAGGCAGGCCTAGTGGTGACAAAATCTCTAAGCATTTGCTTATCTGTAAAGGATTTTATTTCTCCTTCACTTATGAAACTTAGTTTGGCTGGATATAAAATTCTGGGTTTAAAATTCTTTTCTTTAAGAATGTTGAATATTGGCCCCCACTCTCTTCTGGCTTGTAGAGTTTCTGCCGAGAGATCTGCTGTTAGTCTGATGGGCTTCCCTTTGTGGGTAACCCGACCCTTCTCTCTGGCTGCCCTTAAGACTTTTTCCTTCATTTCAACTTTGGTGAATCTGGCAATTATGTGTCTTGGAGTTGCTCTTCTCGAGGAGTATCTTTGTGGCGTTCTCTGTATTTTCTGGATTTGAATGTTGGCCTGCCCTACTAGGTTGGGGAAGTTCTCCTGGATGATATTCTGAAGAGTGTTTTCCAACTTGGTTCCATTTTCCCCCTCACTTTCAGGCACCCCAATCAGACGTAGATTTGGTCTTTTTACATAATCCCATACTTCTTGCAGGCTTTGTTCATTTCTTTTTCTTCTTTTTTCTTTTGGTTTCTCTTCTCGCTTCATTTCATTCATTTGATCCTCAATCGCTGACATTCTTTCTTCCAGTTGATCGAGTCGGTTACTGAAGCTTGTGCATTTGTCACGTATTTCTCGTGTCATGGTTTTCGTCTCTTTCATTTCGTTTATGACCTTCTCTGCATTAATTACTCTAACCATCAATTCTTCCACTTTTTTTTCAAGATTTTTAGTTTCTTTGCGCTGGGTACGTAATTCCTCCTTTAGCTCTGAGAAATTTGATGGACTGAAGCCTTCTTCTCTCATCTCGTCGAAGTCATTTTCCGTCCAGCTTTGATCCGTTGCTGGCGATGAGCTGCGCTCCTTTGCTGGGGGAGATGCGCTCTTATTTTTTGAATTTCCAGCTTTTCTGCCCTGCTTTTTCCCCATCTTTGTGGTTTTATCTGCCTCTGGTCTTTGACGATGGTGATGTACTGATGGGGTTTTGGTGTAGGTGTCCTTCCTGTTTGATAGTTTTCCTTCTAACAGTCAGGACCCTCAGCTGTAGGTCTGTTGGAGATTGCTTGAGGTCCACTCCAGACCCTGTTTGCCTGGGTATCAGCAGCAGAGGCTGCAGAAGATAGAATATTTCTGAACAGCGAGTGTACCTGTCTGATTCTTGCTTTGGAAGCTTCCTCTCAGGGATGTACTCCACCGTGTGAGGTGTGGGGTGTCAGACTGCCCCTAGTGGGGGATGTCTCCCAGTTGGGCTACTCAGGGGTCAGGGACCCACTTGAGCAGGGAGTCTGTCCCTTCTCAGATCTCAACCTCCGTGTTGGGAGATCCACTGCTCTCTTCAAAGCTGTCAGACAGAGTTGTTTGCGTCTGCAGAGCCTTCTGCTGCGTTTGTTATTGTTTACTGTGCCCTGTCCCCAGAGGTGGAGTCTACAGAGACAGGCAGGTTTCCTTGAGCTGCTGTGAGCTCCACCCAGTTCGAGCTTCCCAGCAGCTTTGTTTACCTACTTAAGCCTCAGCAATGGCGGGCGCCCCTCCCCCAGCCTCACTGCTGCCTTGCCGGTAGATCACAGACTGCTGCGCTAGCAATGAGGGAGGCTCTGTGGGTGTGGGACCCTCCCAGCCAGGTGTGGGATATGATCTCCTGGTGTGCCTGTTTGCTTAAAGCGCAGCATTGGGGTGGGAGTTACCCGATTTTCCAGGTGTTGTGTGTCTCAGTTCCCCTGGCTAGGAAAAGGGATTCCCTTCCCCCTTGCGCTTCCCAGGTGAGGCAATGCCTCGCCCTGCTTCAGCTCTCACTGGTCGGGCTGCAGCAGCTGACCAGCACCGATCGTCTGGCACTCCCCAGTGAGATGAACCCAGTACCTCCGTTGAAAATGCAGAAATCACCGGTCTTCTGTGTTGCTCGCACCGGGAGTTGGAGACTGGAGCTGTTCCTATTCGGCCATCTTGCTCCGCCCCCCACCCTTCTGATTTTAAAACTTACTCTAAAGCTACAGTAATCAGAACAGCATAGTATTGGCATAAAGACAGAAATATAGAGCAATGGAATGGCCTAGAAATTCCAGAAACAAACATTTACATACATGGTCAAATGTTTAAACAAGGGTGCAAAGATTATTAAATGGAGAAAAATAGCCTTTTCAACTAATGGTGCTAAGAAAACTGGATATCCACATATAAAAGAATAAAATTGGACCATTATCTAACACCCTAAACAGAAATGAGCTCAAAATGGATCCATAACATAAATGTAAGAACCAAAGCTGTAAAAGTTGTAGAAGAAAATGCAGGTGAAAGCTTCAAAACACTTTGTCAGTGATATTTTGACCATGATTCCAAAGGCATGAGCAACAAAAGAAAAAAATAGACAAATTAGGACTACATGAAATTTTTTAAAAGTTGTGTATAGAAAGCCACTAGTAACAGAGTTTTAAAAAGACACCCCACAAAAATTGTTACCACAGAATATACTTGTAAATCATATATCTAAAAAGGGATTAATGACCAGAATATATATAAAACTTAACAATGTCCCAAACAACCTATTTAACAATTGGAAGAAGGACTTGTAAAGCTATTTATTCAAAGAAGATATATAAATGGCCAGTAAGTACATGATTAACAACACTAATAATTTGAGAAATGCAAACCAAAACTACAATGAAATTCCATCTTACAGCTATTAAAGTTGCTACTACCAAAAACAAAACCAGAAGTAAGTGTTTGTAAGTAAATGGAGAAATTAGAATTATTGTGCACTGTTGGTGGGAATGTAAAATGGTATAACCAGTGTATAAAACAGTATGGCAGCTGCTCAAAAAAATAAAAAATATGAAATTGCCATCCAATTCAGCAATTTTTCATAATAAATACTCCAAAGAACTAAAAGCAGTCTCTGAAAGGTATTTACACTTTCATGGTCATAGCAGCATTATTCACAATGCTACAACATGGAAGTCAGCCAAGTGTGTGTACTGAAATGAATGCTCTAAATATATGTAGTATGTATGTAGATGTGTGTGTGTGTGAGAGTGTGTGCGTGTGTGTGTGTGTGTATACACATATATATGCAGACTGGAATGCTATGCAGTCTTAAAAAGGAAGGAAATTCTGACATATGCTACAATGTGTATGAACCTTGAAGACATTCTGTGAAGTGAAGTAAGTCAGTCACAAAAGGACAAAAATTATATGATGCCATGTATATGAAATACTCAGAATGGTAGAGACAGTGTAGAATGGTTGGTTTCCAGGGGATGGTGGAAGAGAAATGGGTAGTTATTGTTTAATGAGTACAGACTTATAGTTTTACAAGGCGAAAAGAGTTCTGGGGAAACATAGTATTGATGGTGGCACAGCAATATATGTGCCCTTGATAACATTGAATTGTACACTTAACAATGGTTAGAATGGTACACTTAACAATGGTTAAGTATATTTTATGTTAATTGTATTTTGCCACAATAAAAAAATAGAAAAAATGGAAAACAATCTAATATTTTCTATTTAAGTAAATATTTTATTTATTTTTCATCTCAGATTTCTTCTCAGGTCATTGAGAAACTATGTACTCAATAGATGATAGTAGGTCGATTCCAAAATATATGCAAACAGATGCTACTTCAATCAACTCAGTATATATCTCTGGTTCTTTAAGCCTATTTTATGCACTTTATTAAAAAGAGCTTTATTTTTTTTTATCTTAGAGAATATTATGACACTGCAATAAATTCACTTGAATATGTGTATATTGAAGTTGGTATTTTCAGTTATGCCTTATTGTTAGAAGTGGGCATATGCTAGGTACAGATGGGCTGCTATGAGCACAAAATAATGGAGAAGAGCAAAGCAGGATACATTTGTGTTAGGAGGTTTTTATTGGGTTTACTTGCTTTGGACTAATTCTAATTGTATGCATCTTTATTTTCTTATTCTTATTTTACTCCTGGATCCATCTTTGTCTGACATTTTTATCTGACATATGCTACAACATGTATGAACCTTGAAGACATTCTGCAAAATGGTATAAGCCAGTCACAAAAGGACAAAAATTACTCAGAGTAATAGAGGCAGTGTAGAATCATTGGTTGGCAGGGGACGGGGGGGAAGAAGAATGGGTAGTTATTGTTTAAGAAGTACAGAGTTTGAGTTTTATAGATTATAAAATGTAGATTTATGGATTCTAAAATGTAGAAACCAGTTTATATGGCATGTGATTTGCATATCAGTGCTTCTTTGGGAATTACCAATGATTTGCAGTTTCTGTTCTTAGAGGCTTCTCTCTTCCTGTGGGCTACTTTGTATTCCCAATCATCTGATAAGGCTTAACTCACTTTGTCTTTAAGCCTCAGGTTATCTCCAGATGGCTCCTAAATCTAGCTGATGAAGTGTCAAGAATTCAGTTCAATAAAAACTTTCTTTATATTCTCATCAGAGTTATTAATTCTTATCTATTTCAAGTGATCTTTATAAAGTCAATAAAATGTATGTGTAAAAATACTTTGCAAAATTCAATGAACTGTGAAAAATATAAGTTAATGTTATTGGTATTCTTATACAGGTACATATAAAGCTGGGATCACTGTAACTGTCAGATATTGACTTATTTCCCATTTCTGTATTTTATTATTTAGTTTGCTATTCTCCTATAACTAAAATGAGAGGGTTCATTTCTCACCTCAAAACTTAAAATAATTTTGGTCGTGTTATGTCCTCTTTTATTGCCATCCAATGAAATTGTATAATTTTAGAATAATAATCAATTTAATTAACATGGCCTACAAGACCCTGAAGGAGGAGCTTGTACTACCCTGATCTGTCTCACCTGAGGTCTTCTCTTTCTTTTGCACTATTCTTTTGCACACCACTTTCTTTTGCACTATTCAAACTATGGCCTCACCAGCCACTTTTCATTTTAAAAAAAGAAATCAATTTCCTGCTACTTGAAGATTTCAGGAAATCTATTTTTTTTTTTTCTACCTGAAATTGTCCTTTCTCCCCTAAGGCCTTAGCTTAATTACTGCCTAATAAACCCTTAGACACTTTTAAACTACAAACTGGTTTTTATAATGATCTGGCTCAAAATTCTTAACAATGATTTTCAAAATGTGTTCCCTGCATCAGCAGCATCAGAATCAACTGGGAACTTCTTAGAAACACAAACTCTCAGGCCTCACATTCAAACTACTGACTCAGAAACTCTGAGGATGAGACCCAGAAATATACTTTAACACTAGCCCAACAGGAGACTCTGATGCTTGCTAAAATTTGGGGACCTTTTAGTCACAGCTAAAGCTGAAATAGGTGGAACACAGGGCACCATGTCCCAAGGCTGCATAGAGTAGAGGGACCTGGGTCCAACCACAAAACCGTTTTTCTCTCCTAGGCCTTGAGGCCTGTGATGGGAGGGGCTACCATGAAAGTTTCTGACATGCCCTGGAAACATTTTCCCCATTGTCTTGGTGATTAACATTTGGCTCCTTATTACTTATGCAAATTTTTCCAGTAGGCTTGAATTTCTCCCCAGAAAATGGGGTTCTCTTTTATATCACATTGTTGGGGTGCAAATTTTCCAAACTTTTATGTTCTGCCTCCTTTTGAATGCTTCACCATTTAGAAATTTCTTCTGCCAGATACCCTAAATCATATCTCCCAAGTTCAAAGTTCCACAGATCTCAATGGCAGGGTAAAATACTTCCAATCTCCTTGGGTAGCAAGTGACCTTTACTCCAGTTCCCAACAAGTTTCTCATTTGCATCTGAGACCACTTCAGCCTGGACTTCATTGTCCATATCACTATCAACATTTTGGTCAAAGCCATTCAATAAGTCTCGAGGAAGTTCCAAACTTTCCCACATCTTCCTGTCTTCTGAGCCCTCCAAGCCACTATGAAGTTCCAAACGTTCCCACGTTTTCCTGTCTTCTTATAAGCCCCCCAAATTGCTCCAACATCTGCCTGTTACACTGTTCCAAAGTCGCTTCCACATTTTTGGGTATCTTTACAAGAGCACCTCACTGTCTGCAGTACCAATTTACTGTATTAGTTCATTCTCACATTGCTGTAAGGAAATACCCGAGACTGGGTAATTTATAAAGGAATGAGGCTTTATAGACTCAGTTCCACGTGGCTGAGGAGGTCTTAGGAAACTTACAATCATAGCAGAAGACAAAGGGTGAGCAATGCACCTTCTTCAGAAGGCGGCAGCAGGAAGAAGTGCAGAGAGAATCAGGGAGAAGCGCCTTATAAAATCATCAGATCTTGTGAGAAGTTACTCAATATTATGAGAACAGCTTGGGGGAACTACCCACATAATCTAATCACCGCACACAAGGTCCCTCCTACGACATGTGGTTACTATGGGAACTACAATTCAAGATGAGATTTGTGTGGGGGCACAGCCAAACCATATCAGTTTTGAGCTATTAAGATGAAAATATCTTTAAATGTAGGAATGGCTAGGGAGAAGGTGGCCAGGTCACCACGTGGGGTGATAAGTAAAATATAGGTTTCTGTCCCAATATAAACGCCGCTGAATCAGACTCTTTTGGAGTTAATCCCTGGAATCTAGTAACTGAGATTAATGCAGCAAAATCACCAAATGAGTCGTATGCATAATTATGTTTTAGAAAAATTGAACTAGAGTAGTTTTGTATACATGGTCAATGTAGTGGAAGACCATCTAAATATGTAAGAAGTTTTGCTTTAAATTATTCTCCCTACAGGAAGTGTAAAGGAAAAATTGAAAAAAGCTAGAATAGAGACTCGAAAGATAAATTTTGACTGTTTTAGCAGTAGAGGTAGGATCTATGATTCTCACCTAATTTTAGTATTATCAGTAGGTATGAAAGGAAGAAAACAGTCTGGAAAAAATGTTAAGAATGTAAAATCAACAAAATTTGGTAAGAGAAACATGGAGTTATTAGGGAAAGACAGGATTCTGATGATTCAGATGATTACCAAGGGCCTGAGATGGGGATCTTGAAGAAATGATGAAAACTGTACTTTTTTTCTTTCTTTTTTTTTTTTTTTTTTGAGACAGAGTCTTGCTCTGTCGCTCAGACTGGAGTACAGTGGCACATTCTCGGCTCACTGCAGAAAACTGTAAAATTTTACACCTAAAAATGGCAGTATAAGACCTTTATGCAGAATAGATTATAATTATTACTTGAGCCCACTCACCGTAATACTGGAGGGTGACATTGCTAAATACAAGTCAAAATTTCTTTACCGAAAATTTTAACAACACCTGGTCTATTAACACACTTTCCCTTTTATTTCCATTGAATATTTTGAATGCAAATTTTTTAAATTATTGAATTAATACAATAGGTTTAATGATATGCTAAATAATGATGTATTCAGCTCATTTATTTACTTTATGGATTTAAAACCAAATTTGGACCAAAAGCAATCCTTGGTAAAACTATTTCCAAACTATACAATTAAAATTTATTAGAAATAATACTAAAGTAATATGTAGCAACATAAACTATTTTTATGCCAACCTTTTTGTAAATTATTTGGCACTATAGAACAATTGAGACTCTCAAGATAACCTTCTTTGATCTTCTAGCATATAAATCCTATTACAATTGAAAGCATTGTACTTTATAGCTTTGTACTGTCACATTCCCTTTGCTGTTTAAATTTAATAGCATTACCAGTTCAGTCATTTTCATGGATCAGTCATGCTCTTGAATGCCTAGGTTATTCTCAGAGATAAATCGTTAAGTGTCTAGTTCTCAGAAAACCTAGAATTAGGAGTTATATTTTGATGCAATGTTAAATTAGGAAGAAAAGGTACAAAAAATAACATTATTTCATTTATAACTGAATTATATAAACTTATTTATTTTGTGTGTCTGTAAACTCCATTTTAATAAGATGCATTTTTGACCTTTGTTTATACATTAATTAAACCTAAAAATATTATGGAGCCACTTATTTTTATATGACCTTTTATTTCTTTAAAGACTTAAAATATAAATTATCACTTTAAAATTTCAATTATGAGACTTATATAAACACATTTTAAGTCTATACATTTTTCTAAGTACAGATTTCACTATTCCATAGATTTGCCTATGTAGTGTCCTTTTCATTACATTCTGGAAAAATTTTTAAATTTATTTTAATTTTCATTATGTTCCATAGTAATGGTTCTCAAATTTTAGCATGTATCCCAGTCACGCAAACTTGTTAAAACAAATATTTCTGGGCCCACTCTCAGAGATTATAATTCTGTAGATTTGAATCAGACCCAAAAATCTTCATTTTTCACCAGCTCCCATATAATCTAATTTTGAAGCAGGTACCACACTTTTAAGAACCACCATTGAAGGATTGCCTAACAGTGCTTTTCTTCATTTGTATGTAAAAATTTTTGTGTGTTTTTGATCAATTTTATTATTGATTTTTAGTGAATTGACTTTTCATCAAAAATTGAACTCATGCTAGGCCTCTCAGGGACAAGTGATACAAGGAACAGTATGAGGGCTAATTCTTCTCTGTGGCACCTAGCTCTGCTCTATGAATAATAGACCTGACACTATTTTTTACCCGAGAAGAATAGTAAATGTATTTATCAATCACCTTAGTTAATTCGGGGATGAATGGCTTCCTTTTGTAAGTTATGAGTGTGGTATCTGGTTGAACTATAAATCTAGCATTGAGTACTACTTGTATGTGAAGTTATTGTTTACAGTCTTTCAGAAATTTCTTAAATCTACATGAATTCACATAATTCTAATGGTGAAATGCTCAGTATATGATTGTTTTATCATCAAAAGTGTCTGTAGCTATGTTACTTTTGTTGAAAATCATGCTCAGAATTCATCTTTAAGCATTAGATTCTTAAAAAACTTTTTTTTTTTTTTTTTTTGAGACGGAGTCCCACTCTGTCGCTCAGGCTGGAGGGCGGTGGTGAGATCTCGGCTCATTGCAAGCTCCACCTCCCGGGTTCACGTCATTCTCCTGCCTCAGCCTCCTGAATAGCTGGGACTACAGGCTTCCGCCACCACGCCCTGCTATTTTTTTTTTTTTTTTTTTTTTTTTTTTTTTTTTGTATTTTTAGTAGAGACAGGGTTTCACCGTGTTAGCCAGGATGGTCTCGATCTCCTGACCTCGTGATCTGCCCGCCTCGGCCTCCCAAAGTGCTGGTGTTACAGGCGTGAACCACCGTGCCCGGCCCATTTAACTGTGTTTTTTTTGTTTGTTTGTTTTTTGTTTTTTTGTTTTTTGTTTTTCACGTGACAAGACAATATATGCAGCTTGGCAAACATGCAGTTTATTTTATTTATATTGAACCATCTGGTTGCTGGACAGTTTGAGGATTTTGTTCCCACTGTTAACACATCTATCTAAAGAAAATTTTTAACAAGCTGCTCTTGAAAAGTATTGCCAATTAGTTTTAACTTCACAAAATGAATGGCTACCTGATGAATGCCATCTCAGAACACATAATTTCTTGAAATTTTAGAAGTTATAAAGGAATTCACAAAGACAGTAATTAAAATTAGCAGAAAAAGACAAACTGCTTCGACTTGGTGTCTTCAACAAAAACATATCCTCATATGTTAATGATAGCTTTCAGTGAAATTTTCAACAACATTTCTACATATAGTGTAAATCTTCTTCTTTTATTTCCCAACTCTAATCTTCTAAAATGAATGAAAATAGAGTGAAGTGTTGACATTTCAGAAAGGAATAACATAAGGTTATCTTGATATTGTAATTACTTATATCTCTCTTTTATTCTAAAATGCTATTTATTGTAGCAGTGGTATGACATCGTTGTTCTCTGTATCTAAAATTTGAAGAATAGTGTAGAAGCATAAATATGTCTGATGTGAACCAATTGGAACTAATGACAAGTTAAATAATACTTCAAATTCAATGTATAGACATTAACATGTTTCTCAGTATAAAGTATATAAAGGGGGAGGGAAGTGAGAAATACTCCTTAGCAGAGAAAGACAGGTTTCAAAGGTATTACCAACTTGACACGTGGGACTACAGGGCATGGTGGCACGCACCTGTAGTAACAGATACTCCGTAGGCTGAGGAATGAGAAACACTAGAACCCGTGAGGCAGAGGTTGCAGTGAGCTAAGATCACGCCACTGCACTGCAGTCTGGGCAACAGACTGAGATCATATCTTAAATAAATGAATGAATGAATAAATAAATAAATAAATAAGTAAATAAATGTATTTTTTAGAGTCTATTTGAAACAGCCTTTCAACATTTAAATTGTGCTAGAGCAACAAAATCGATAGCACATAATTTCAATTACAATATACAAAATATGTCATTTTCACATAATTACAGAATATTTCTAAATAGAATGTTCAATGTCTAGCACTAGTGAAATATGTGTTGTTTTTATCTGTTTGAATATTATTCACTGATTTTTTATGGTATATAAGGAGTAATCATTTCTTATATAGATCAGTGAAATAAACTTTAAAACTGAATAAAAGTTTTTAATATAAAATAATAAATTGCATGTGAAAAAAAGGTGAAATTGAACTATTCATATCAACTAATGGAAGACAGCTAAAGCAAAACTTAAGGTAAATTTTGAAACAAAAGGAAAAAACAAAAGCAATCAATGTATTAATTTGAAATAGGAGGTACAGAAAGCAAGTGAAAATGAAAGGGATTTAGCTAATTTTTCCAAGTGGCCATCCGGGTATCTTAAAACTACATATTCTTACGTTTTTTCCAAAGGGAATATATTGCATATTATATTTAATTAATTTAGTCTAATCAATTATATTATTTTATATAAATATATTTCCAAGTAGTTATTATGTACTATTTGTATTATATAATTCATATTTCTCTATTTTTGGATATCAGTCTACTTTTGGATTCTCCATTATCAGTCTATTTTTGGATTTTCCATTGTTTTCATGGGTCAATGCCACATTATTTTAATTATAGAGTCTTCATAGTTATTGTAGTATGTGGTAAGGCTATTGCTTTCCTTATACATTTTCCTTTTAAGGACATGCATAGCTATTCTTGCATGTTTATTTCTCCATGTAACTTTAGTATCAACTTAAGTAGCCCCATTTATAAAAGATCTTTGGTATATTTATTAGAACTGCATTAAATCTAACAAATCTCTTAGGTCAAGTTTTATTTTTTTATTTTTATTTTATTTTTTGAGCTGTAGCCTTACTCTGTTGCCTAGGCTGACATGTAATGGCACAATTTCGGCTCACTGCAACCATTGCCTCCCAGGTTCAAGCGATTCTCCTGCCTCAGCCTCCTGAGTTGCTGGGATTACAGGTGAACGCCACCACACCCGGAATTTTTGTATTTTTAATAGAGATGGTGTTTCACCATGTTGGTCAGGCTGGTCTCGAACAGGCGACCTCAGGTGATCCACCTGCCGTGGCCTCCCCCAAAGTGCTGAGATTACCGGTGTGAGTCATGGATCCCGGCCAATTCAAGCTTTTTTCTTTTTTTTTTTTCCCACAAATTTTATTTGCCTTATTTTTACATATCATAATACTCATTTAAGACATGTAATTCCCAAACTCCCAAACTTTATATACCTGCTTTAGCAATGACATTTCTTTTCATGGACAGTGACATTTCATTCATTGCACACTGAAATGAAGAATGTACAGTCAAGGATAACTAGAAATAGAATGACAAAAATTATCACTCATTAAAAAGTAATCACCACTAAGATAGCTCAACTTATTTTATTAGGATGCTAGTAAGTCAGTATTTGTCAGCAAGCCAAAAACAGACCAGAACATACATTTTTGGAATGTTCTAAGTAATATTTTATAGTATAAGTATTTTATTAAATATACTTCTATTTGCCACATTAAAACATTCTTTTAAATTTTCACTTCCAAATGTTAGTGTATTTTTAGCTACAAATATTTTGACTAAAATAATATCATTAAAATAAATTATAATATTTCCTATTCTTGTGAATTGTTAATTCTGACAATACTGATTTGTGTGGTACTGACTGCTTTAAATCAGGAAGCGAACATAAATTTATGCTACAGAATCTATCCCATGATCTCTTGAAATTGGCAAACAAAATTGCTTTAAATATTAATGAACAAGGCATTATGCTTAAGGAAATAACTCTAGTCATAAAAATTTTAAATATAATTTATTTATAGAATAATTATGTATAATATAAACAAATAAAATAAGTTACACAGCAAAACAACTCACAAAATACATGATGAATTAATCTGTTGGTTTTTATATTAATAAAATATTCATATTTCATTCCACCTCTCAAACATACAGTGTCAGTGTAAAATTCCCTTATTCACTAAGGATGAAGTCAAAATATCTTAATTATTAATATGAGACACAAAGACTGTTCTTACAATTTAATTTTTGAGTTAGAATTTCTAATTTCAAAAATCACATGCTATATGAAAATATATTACTAAAATATCATTAAGTTCTACATTTTCTACTGTGAGTTAGATGATAAATAATCTTTTTAAATCAGTTTGAATTAATGGTTGACATAACCTTATATTTAAAAATAGCAAACATTCTAATAAAACTATACATATCTATATATTTATATACACTCATAAATATAAAACATAATTATGTTTGATAGATTTATTTTTGTAAAATTTTACTTATGGAACTCACTTCTGTCTGCTCAATTGGCTTGAACCTTTGGTTCTATTTTATTGAAAGAACTAAGGAGACTGTTGCAAGTTATTTTAGCACAAAGTGCTCATTCTCTACAAATGAGATCCATGAAATTTAGTTTTCTTATCAAGAGACACTGTCTAAGATAAAGGAAACAAAAGCTATAATGTTTTAGCAGGAAGAGGAAGTGACTATTGCAAAAACCAAGTTTGTAAGTTGCATTCAAAATTACTGCAAATTCTCTTATTTATGTCTGCCTTCCAGACACATTTTTTTCTACTGTCTGGATATACTGAATTATAATCGCACTGAACAGTGACCTGGCTACTTCAATATAAATTAAACAAACAAGTTACATTTTTTGAAGTCTTGGCTCAAATATTATACCATCCATATGCATAGACTGATTACTCTTCTTCATTGTAATGAACACCACACATATATACACTAAAAAAATCTTAAGTTGGATTATTTTATTTTTTATCATGTTTATCACATTTTAAACTAGCATATAATTTACCTATTTATGATGTTTATAGTTTTTAATCTGACTGATTTTTTGAGAGAGTAACTGCCATGAAGGTAGGCTATTTTATTCTGCCTTACTTATAGGTTTGTATCTCAAGAACTTAGAACAGTCTCTGGAACTCAGTAAATATTTATATATAAATAAGTAGTATATCGCAAGGGATGGTAAAGGAATCAAACAATCCATGTAATCTATATATAAATTTAAGCAACTTTCTATGACTTTAAAAATCCTGCACTATTTCCTTAATGATATCGTTGGTACCATTCTGGGTACCAAATGTTTGTTTCTTAATCAAGCCTATCTACTTGGCTTCTTTGATGTGTATTCCTGTTGATTTGTTGTCACTGAAGAGATGCTCAATGGATCTAGACATTGTATTGGTAGATATAAATGGACAAATGTTTCATTTCATTGCACTGCTCAGTGTGTTTATGAACTATAGTCTATGTGATGGAATGAATAGGACATCGAATGCAGTCACTGTCATTCATAGTGGGTATTTCATGAAGCCAGACACAAACCGAAGAAACCCAGACCTGCTGCTTCCTCAGTGCAATAAATGGTGGTACAGTATAAAATTTAAAAAGAAGCAAAATAAAGAAAAACAACTGCAAACCTTTATTAATGTGTTCAAGGCAGGAGAGGAAGCCATGTGGGGAAGGATTGAGCATTATTAGCAAAGACAGATACTTAAATCCTGTCTATTAATTTTCATTAGCAAATGAGGACAATAGATAGCAGCTTGTATAATGTCAGATTATTTTTTGTCCCTTTTTCTGGTCGATTTTATTGTTGAAAATCAAAGGTAACAATCATCAAACTCCGTTCTGTATTTTTGTTTAACATTAATGACCATCTGGAAAAATATATTAAAAAATTAATGGTTCCAAAAGTGTTTTTCTTTCAACATTTAAAATCTCTTTTAGGAAGAAGAGAATAATGGACAAGATAAGGAAGACAAATATGGCAAAATATTTTGCAGTATTCATTACCTCTGCTTCTATCTTATCTTTATCAACATATTTAAAAATGTCCAGATTGTTTATAAAGATTTATGCTTTTCACATGACAGCCCTTTGTACCATCTTTTCTTATATGAGTGAAAAGTTTAATCACCCTTTCTTTATAATAATTGCAAATAACTGTGATTCTGAAATGAACCAAGTCAGCAGGTGTATTTGAATAACATAATAAACAAAATAAAATTTCTAATTAAGAATGAAAACCTTAACATTCAGTAAACTAAGTTGAACCCAAAGCAAAGATTCTTACACTTAGGTAATAAATGCATGGGGAGTACAGATAAAAAGCATCTGTATTCATCTTTGTATGACCCATTTTCTTTCAGGTAAGAGTCCACATTTATTCTTTCTGGAGCCTACTAACACTTTGCATTCAAAGAAATTTCAGTCATCTACATGATTTGCTTTTGTATCAATATTTTAAGGGAATTGTTTATTGTTGCTGAAACTAGTTGCAATGTGTAAACATCGTAATTCATTTTTACCTTCAAAAATGTTCAGTAATTGATTAGCTTTAATTTGAGCCAAAGTAAGTGAGCGTGCATGTGTACATGTCCTCATATAGGAGTGTATCTTTAACAATTATCTTAATATAATAATACAATTTCTTTAAAGTTGTAAGACAAGAATTTAAATATAGGACATTGACTAATTTATTTCAGCAAATTGTGACTCTAAGCATCAAGTTCAACAGAAGGAAAAACATTTTTTTAGCTAAAAGATTCTAATAAACTGATATTTTTCTTGAAAATAAATTGAGACTTATTAGATTATATATTATACTCATGAACTCTTACTGTGTGTATTTGGGTATGTGTACAGATGCTTCTTACACCTGTGATAAGGTTATGTCCTGATAAAACCACCATTAGTTGAAAATGTCTTAAGAAGAAAATGCATTTAATACACCTAACATACCAAAAATCCTAGATCAGCCTAGCCTACCTTAAATGCTCTCCGAATACTTACATTAGCCTACAGTACGGCAAAACTATCTGGGAGTGTACTATTCTATAGAGAATTGGTTGCTCACTCTTGTGATCACATGGCTGACTAGGAGCTATGGCTCACTGCTGCCAACCAGGAAGACAAGAGAGAATCATACCACCTACTGCAAGCCCAAGAAAGATCAAAATTAGTAATTTAAAGTATGGCTTATACTGAATGTGTATTATTTTTTGCGCCATGGTAATATTGAAAAATCGTAAGTCGAACCATTTCAAGTTGGAGACCAATTGTATTTTTAGAATATATTTTTCATTAATCTTTGCTAAAAAAGACTAAGCAAGAAAAAATTTTTTCACATAACAAATAATAATTTAGTAATACAATAAATACTGCACATTTCTATTTCACAGAATGCATAAAACTAAACAAATTCACATCCATAGACTTTGGTGCAGATTTACATTTGTGACATTATTTTATTAATTTGTTACCTCTATTTTTGTAACCAATCTCCTTTAACTGTACCCTCACTTTGCATATACCATTAGATGCAAATGCTTGGCACTTATACTTCCATGTCTTTGAAATTTTCCTTTGTTTTTCCGTTCTAATTTCCCTGCATTTGTTTAAGGCATCATCGGTGCCATCCTGACATAACTAACTAGGAGCCAATTGTGGTACCTACTTTGACACCATTTGTAGAAGGAGTAAGTTTATCTAGAGGATATTGTTCTCTGTGGGAACGTAGAAAAGTTTTTGGTTCGTTTGTTTGTGTTATTATTCCCTCTAGCAAATTTTAGCAAATGCTTCAAAAGTATACAAATAACCTTATTTTGTTCAAGAATTCTATGGTAATGAAGGTTTGGCAACTCTTAATAATGCCTGGGTGATGAAAATCTATACAACAAACCCACATGACACAAGTTTACCTATGTAATAAACCTTATTTGTACTCCTGAACTTAAAATAAAAGTTAAAAATAAATAAATAAATAAACAGCAACAAGAAGAAAAAACAAAACCCAAGAAAATTACATAAATCCTTTGGGCAGCTGTGAAAGTGATTCTATCTGGGCCAAAAATGTAGCTCCATAGTCAACACCTGCTTGGCAATTTCACAAGATTGGTCTTTAAGGCTCTCAAAAATTGGCCACAATCTCAACATATTCAGGACTCCCTTTTGTACTGTGTATACTTCAACTCAACTAAAACACTTAATCTCTTTCCCTGAAAACACCCTGCCCTTTCTCCATCTATGCTCATGATTTTCTATTTTTCTTATCCATGGAGTAATTTATTTCCCCAAATTTACTGTCAATTAAATTTCAAATTTAAATAGTAACTCTATGCTGCCACCTTCCAGTTCTCAAGTGAATTTTATCTCTAACTTCACTGATATTTTCTAATATAGGGTTTTCTTTTTACCTGTGGACATTTTTCCTGTGGACTAATATACTTAGTGAAACTACTTGTACATAACGCAAATTTTATCTTAAGGCTAAGTCATTTGAGAGTAGAGATTGTGCATCACTCATTTTTTACATAGCTGTTCTTAACAAAAAATTGATAAATGCCAAATAACATATTTTCACAAGATTTCATCATATATATATTTAACTTAAAAATATTTCAAAAAATTATATAGATACATAGTAAATGTATTTCATCCAGTTAAAATAGCTTATATCTAAATGATGGGCAATAAAAAATTGCTGGTGAGGATGTGAAGAAATGGGAACCCTCGTACACTGTTGGTGAGAATGTAAATTAGTACAACTGCTATGGAAAACACTTTGGAGGTTCCTGAAAGAATTAAAAACTGAGCTACCATATGACCCAGCAATCCCACTAGTGGGTATATACCTCAAAGAAAGTAAATCAGAATATCAGAGATATCTGCACTCCTATGTTTGTTTACACACTGTTTACAATGGCTAAGATTTGGGGGCAGCCTAAGTGACCATCGACAGATAATTTGATTAAAAAAATGTGGCACATATACACAGTGGAGTACTATTCAGCCATAAAAGAGAATGAGATACAACCATTTGCAGCAACATGGATGGAGCTGGAGATCATTATGTTAAGTAAAATAATCCAGGAACAGAAAGACAAACATCACATGTTCTTATTTGTGGGATCTAAAAATGAAAACAATTGAACTCTTGGACATGGAGAGTAGAAGTATGGTAATCATGTTATAGAAAGCACATTATATATAATTTATAAACTGTGGCAGTCATTGAGCCAAACTGTTTTATCTCCTCTCAAGAGACAAATTCTCACAAGGAGTGTGGCTACTAGCCTCCTAGTTGTGAGATCTCGCATTGAGGATGAAGCCATGAGCATCCTGGGAAGCAAGGGCAAAGGATGATAGAGCTACAAAGCGGGAGGGATGACTTATACAGTTTGATAAATGAAGTCTTTAAAAAGTTCAGAAATAACGATACATATAAGCATAATGGAATTGTCTGGGTCTGGTACACTGATGTCCTACAGAGAGATGATAACAAACTGGGTGTGGCTGAAGGTGCAAGCCAGAAAACCTCCACTCTAGATTTCAAAAGGGCCCTTTGTTGTCTCTTGCTGTGTGAGGTAGGACGTTTTGCAGCTCAATGACCTTAACAGTAATATTAAGACTCTGAGGAGCAGACTCAAAATATTACTCCTAGGTAAAAAACCTTTAGAATGCTTAATCTAGGCAGGTGTGTTATGCTATGTGCACAGCCCTAATTGAGAAAATATGAGTTACTGAGGCTCAGGGTGTGCTATGGCCTGAAAGTTTGTGTCTCCTCAAATTTAATATGCTAAAATCCTCATACCCAAAGTGATGGTATTAGGAGGTAGGACCTTTGGAAGGTGATTAGATCATGGGGGTGAATTCCTCATAATGGAATTAACGCTGTTGAAAAAGAGGCTGCAGGAAATGTGTTCGTCCTTTCATCATGTGAGGAGGCAGCAAGAAAGCATGATCTATTAAGAAAGGAGTCCTCACCAGGCACTAAACATGCTGGCGCCTTGATTTTGGACTTTACCAGCTCTAACACTATGAGAACTAAGTTGCTGTTATTTGTAAGCCATCTAGTTTATTTTATTTTGTTAGGGCCGCCTGAAAAAACTAAGACAGATTGGGAGCATTTCCATGAATTCCTCTGATAATTGTAACTCTGAACCCTGAGTCTTTAAAGGGGGCTCACCCTTTCCAATCATGAACTAGCGCTTTCCTAATATAGGAAGACACTCTGGAGGCCTCCTCCCTGCAAGTGAGAGGTTCTTCTCAAGAGGTGTCCCTACCTTCACTTCTGGCTGTCAACTTGATGAATAGGATCAAATCTCTGAGTAACCTTAATCTATTACATATATGTCCATTTTGATTTGGGTTTTTAGCAGATTGATGAAGTCTTCAAATTAAGCAGATCCAGTAACAGTTCATTGCAGTACAGAAATGACACATTAAGGATCCAGCCTGAGAAGGACTAGAAGGCATAAATAAATGGCACAAACATATAGCCTAGATTCTCATGTCATCTACCACATTTGCATTTCTCTCTCACCTTGTACTTTTGGATGTATGAAAGAAATAAAAAAAATCCAAGCCAAAACACATTGGCTCAGTATATAAATGCAAACCAAAAATAAACAGAGTCTACATTACAGCCACACTCAGTGGTGGCTTTGAATGACAGTGAGTGAGGAAAAAAAAAAAATCTTCCTACTGAACAGAGTTTCTAGGGATACAACTGTTCAACTACTTTACATAAATCAGATGTGGCCAAAAGTGAGCATATGTATGTAATTACTAGCTGTTATGAATGTCCTGGAAGTTAAAGAACTGAAATATTAGATGAAATGAGGTACAGGGGAGAGGCAAGTGGATGGACATATGCAAATGAGTAACAAGAATGAAAATTTTTCTGTCAGATATTAATGGCAACCAAAGAGTACTCACCGTGGAAGAGAGGCACCAAACAACCAAGTAGATGAATTACCCAGTCAGCTGACCTTAAATAATGGCCTTTCTCCTTGGCTCCACTGGACTTGGCATAATAATCATAGAAACAGAATAACAACCATGGTGATAGAGATGGAGACCACACATAAACCCAACAGCATGGATTTATACAACCTAGTTTCAGCCTTCTCAGAATATTCAGTATGTCATCAAAAGAGACAAATTTTGAACACTATTATGGCAATTTTCCATGGGAAGGCAAATAGTCCATTTGTTGGTAAATAGATTCTATTCAGCTTCTCCATCCTCAATGGGGTAAAAATTAATCCTCACAGGAATTAACAGCTATTTGGGATATCTTATTTTTTGTTATTTTGTTTGTTTAGTACCTAAAGAGTCTCAGTCAGCACCACTATCTAGGGACTAACAAAATGCCTGATGCACAGGCATGAAACTTTACACAATAATGTATCTAGTCAGGGGACACATTCACAGTGAGGAAAGTGCAGGACAATCCAACTCGCACATACACTCAACAGAAAAAAAAAAGTATGGTTATTTCTTGAGGAAGAAATCCCAATAAAATTTACATTACTATTATACACATATCAAGCTTTCCCTGTCTATTCATAAAAAATCAGAATTACAGTAATAGTGGCCTTCATGTAATAATTACAGTGGAACTGTATGTTCTGGATATAATGTTAAAAATAAAATTAGGCGGTAGAATCATATATTTTCTAAACACAGATTATGATTTTATAGCCGTCCTGGGCTGCATGTGGCCTGCGGTTTGGACAAGTTTGATGTAAAGCATTCTTTCAGGTACAAGCATGATTTGAGGAGCTTTAGAGAAATTACGTCTAACCCAAATATCTCACCCAATGTCCCTAAATATGACCTTAAACTCTAACATTTAAAAATATTAGTTCATTGCTACATATTTGCATATTCAATGTAAGTGCAACATTATCAAAGATGCATTAGAAGTAGAGGTGTTGCTTCCAGAAACAGAAATATATATCACTAGTGTCAATTCCATATATATGTTGAAACATAAATTATTCTGCCAACAAAAATACTGTCTCTACCAACATAGAAGAGAGAACCATTTTATAATCATGTATTAACAGAATTCATGCATGTAAGGTAGCACAAGAGTAATTACAGACTCTGGACAGAATTGTATACACTTTTTACAAAAAAAAAATAAAGAGATAAGAGTTAAAATTTCTCTCATTCCCTTGAGAAACAAGAGAGCATACCTTGTGACTGCTTCCAGTATCTCTCCTGAGGGTCTTATAAATTAATCTTGGAAGTATGTGTTTACAGTTTAAGAATCAAACTCCCCAGTACCTCTTGTTGTAAAATCAAAAGGCCTTACATTTTCAAGACCCATAGAAAGTGGAGTGGCAGTGCCACTCTGATCTTTGCTAACAAAGAAATCCTAATCATTATACATTTTATATGCATACACGTACATTTTCACTAAGGCATTAAAGAATATGGGTGTAAAATGTTCAAATATTCAAACATTTTTCTCCCCTATTGATCTTTTTTTTTTTCCTTTTGCACCAAAGGGTCTCAAATCCCCTTTAGTAATGCTTTGTATTTATGGATAAACATTTATTAATATAGATAAAGAGTAAAGCTTTTTTCACCAGTAATTAAGTTCTGTTTCCTTAGGAGACTTTTTCATTGAGTGGAAGACTTGAATGAAAACACTGTTTAAAGAAAGTGACTGAAAGAATAGGTTGATTGTATTTTCAAATTCACAGAATTGGAAGTAGACTGATCATCAAATGCCACAATAAATGTGACATCTCCCTGAGGACCCAATATCGCAATAGAAGGCCAACCACTACCCAGACAAATCACATCTTTTATTGTTTTATTGCAGACACAGAGGCTGGTGCTACCAGAGTTTTATTTTCCTGAAAGTGTAGAAAGAATGAAAGACCTAGCTCTGCTGTTCATTATCCAGTCCTTTGTTTAACCTCCTGCATTTCTCTCCCACAATCCTTTCTTGCTTTCTATACTGAACACAACTCTGTGACATTTACTCCACTTTCATTGAACCATCAGTGGGATTTCCACCTTTTGGGAAAAAAATGATCTTGTACTGTTTCTGATGTTTCTATTCTCAATGGAATTATGCATTTATCACTTTTTTTTCTGTCTTTTTTGTGAGATTTGGGTAGGAGAGAATATAAAGTTCCAGAGTTGCTATCTCAAACTAGAAGCACAAACTTCTGACGTGTGCTGGATCTGGTGCTTCATTTCTACTATCTGAAATAGTCTTTATTCCCTGCCATATCCCTTTCACATACTTTAGAAAATCCTTATGTAAACTTTCAGACACAATCTTCCCTCTAGACTGGCATCAGAAACACCTTCCTATATTTGAGACTCTACCAATGTATAGTTCTCAGTGGAAAGCAGTGAATGTATAGCTCTCAGTGGAAAGCAGTGTTCTGTGTTCTACTACCAAACCCAAATGCTTCAGATGCTAGATTTCCTTGTTCGTTTGATAACTGGCATACAGAGTATAGATATTTGAACCAATATTTGCAAATTTGATAAACCATCTGGGAATCTGAATTCAGGAAACAACAGTGCACAGAAGCATCATGCTATCTGGGCAATATATTCCTAATATGTTTATGTTCTGTATAGTTAATTTTAGCAGATTTCTCATGTATTTAACCAAAATCACTGACTGATACAAATAATCACAACAGAGTACAGACTTCTGGAAAGAGATCCTCAGAAAGTAGTGGTAATTTGGGGTTGGGAATTTTGCTTAATTCAGGCTGAATGTAGTACACATTCAGTTTTATTTTTAGATTCTGTCAGTCCAAGGCAGGCAGTAGTGAAAGAGTTAATTAAGTTGATTTATAGAATCTCCTAGAGTGAGGTGCTCATTGAAACTTTTGGGATTTTAGTTGGCTACTCCCTAAAATAGCAAAAAGGACAGGAGAAATTCAATAAACTTCAAGGCGAATTGGCTACCATCAATGACACAAAAAACCTTAAAGAAAAAATATGTTAAAATTTGTTTATTTTTTCCCAACCCAGGAACTATCTGTGACCTTGCTAAATAATATCTTTCCTCTTGTAGTTTCAGAGTAATAAAAGCAAATTAAAAGTTTGGTGTTATGATTTGCTGAATTGCTGCTTTATTTCATCAAAAACTGGGAGATATTAAAATAATTCACTATTACTTTCCATACCACTGTGAAAACACTAAAACTACAAATTAAATTGTGATATAAGGCTTTGATTTTTTAAAATATTTATCAAAGAGCCCTAGATTTATTTAGACAACATCTTATATTTATCACTCTTATAGTTCATAAGAGAAACTGTAAAGCGTATATTAGTTGGGGTATGAGTAAATGTCTTTAAGCTTAATACCTGAATTTTCAGATCACCTTTCAACTTGGAGTCCTTGATGTATCGGTTTTTCCCTTGTGACCTCAAGACTGTTGATCATGCTGCAGCATTTTTTTTTTCCTTTAAAGTTTTAACATTATAACTTCTGGGATGTTTGTCAAAGCTTCTGACACAAAAGTTTTATTGCTAGTTCTTCCAGATTAATTAAACTCTTATCCATTTGCTAATTTGAAATTCATGGAAGTTAAGCCATTCTATTCAAATATTCAAATTTTCTGAGAATTTGATAGTCAACAATTTAACCATAGTCCTACCTGTTACATGAACCTATTATACTAAGTTCTTGATTCTTTAACATTACTCCTTCTCTTCTAAGGGGTTTGGCAGATTCTCCTGCCTCCATTTGTATTATCTGATGTCTGAATGTGTACTCTATTATATCCAATTTAGTGACAAAGTTAACACAACTTTTACTTTTAAGATATTTTGTTTCTGTAGTACCTTAAGGCAGTGCTTCTCATAATGTACATATAACTCATGAGGATCTAGATAAAATGCAGATTATTATATATTAGGTAGGATTGGGAGTGGAGGGGTGGGAAGCTAAGATTCTATATTTTCTTCCTATCCCAGTTGTCCCAATACATAGTTAGCAAGTATCAGAACATAAGGCATACAAATTTTATTCAAAAATGGATTATGGAACTGTAGTAATGTTCCCATTAGAATAAAATAAATTTTCTGTGAAAGTGGTGAACTTTATTTTTACAAGCATATTGATGAAAAGCAAATTGAGACAACATGTGTCTGAAGATTTTCTTGTTTGTTTCAGGAAAGATGAGATTGTAAATTCACAGGTGACTTTGTACCTTGCTTTGGGAAAGTTCTTGAGACACATATGAATGAAAAAAGGCTTACAAACTGCCAAATTACCCTCCTATCAGTTTCTTTCCATAAAGGACCCATCTTAAACTATTTGAGCCCAAACTCCTCAGAACCCTAAATGATCCCACTTCTGACTCCCCTACTGTGACAGTTCAAAGACCCTGTCAAGGTGGTGTATTCCATTATTGAAGTGACGGTGAATAAACTAAGGTTTGCTTTATAACAGGCTAGCTGGTGATAATTCATTGAGCTTTAAAAAGCTTAACCTAATCTTTTCGAAGACATTTTGAGTGGCAATTAAATACAACACATGTTGTTTCAACAGTGTACGTAAATCATTTAATGATAACAGTATAAAAGACAATGATTATATTTGCACAAGTATAAGTAATAGCAACTAAACTAGGATCTTCCTAACAGTGAATGTAAGATGTCATATTTTCAGAGGTGCATCCAAAAATTAGTGATGTTATAAACTAATATTAAAGTATGCATTTTAAAATCTTTGATAAATAGTTTTTTACATTTATTTCTATATGCCACACATATATAAGCACTTTAGTAAGTGAAAAACACTTGAGAAAATAATTAAACTACTTACAAGAACTCTGAAGGCTAAGAATAAGATTGGCTATACAATTTGTGTATTCAGTTGCAAAATGAAACTGTGAAGACCTCTTTTCAAAAATTAAGAATTTTAGATGTATTAAACCAAACAGAGCTTTAAACCAATCATAGGGCTCTTCTAAGAGTGGAGCTCTGCAACTGCACAGGTTGCATGCCCAGGAAGGTGGCCTTGGCTCACCATATCTCGTACATGGAAACCTGAGAATTCCCATTGCTACAGAGTAACTTTGTGGATCAGAGAACAAATCGAGTAGCTAAGTGATCTGGCTTGAATATTATTTGAGCCACTGACATTTCCATTACATTGAGCAAGTTAGATAGCTATGCTGAGTATCATTTCATGATCTGTCATTTAAATTAAATTACTTTACAATACAAGAAGTGCTAAAGCTTCATTAACTCTGATGCCCAGAGAGACTCATTTGTGCCCTTCTTTTGGTCATTTAGCAAGAAGCTAATTCAAAAGCGTTTCTTACTAATTGCCACAACAATGATATGCAAACTCTCTAACTGAGCTCCTGAAATTGCTGAAGATCATTTTCCGTCACAAAGCGTCCATTGTTGCATAGTTGAATGTGAGCTTTTAGCACCTTTGCCATGTTTGACGTCTACCAGCAATCCTTGGCATTCCTTGGCTTGTAGCCACATCACCTTAATCTCTGTCTCCATCTACACATGACTTCTCTTTTCTATCTATCCTCTCTTTGTCTCTAAACTTCCTCCACCTCTCCTCTGTAAGGATACATATGATTACGTTTAGTTAGGGGCCACCCAGATAATCCAGGGAAAGCTCCTTCTCTCAAGATCCTTCAGCAGATCTTTTGCCATGTAAGGCAATATTCATTCTTTTTACCATATAAGGTAACAGTCACATATTCTGGAGATTAGGACCTGGATATCTATTTTGGGGACCACCGTTTAGCCTACCACACTCTCCATTTATCACTATCATTAGTCTAAAAACAGCATTTCTCAAGCTTGTCTGTGCATTGGAAGCTTTACAAGTTACTAATGCCAGGGACTCACTCCAGAGATAATAATTTAATTAGTTTAGAGAATAGCCTGAACATCAGAAATCTTTAAATCTCCCTAGCTGATTCTGAACTTTAATGAAGATTGTAAAACATTGAATTAGGTAACAGCCTAAAATTCCCTGAGGATTTTCAATTAAAGACAACTTTGAAAAGAGTGATAACACAGAAAGACCTGCAGCACTTTATATTAGGAACTTACATTAGTAATTCATATTAATGAAAATCTGGAGACTATAAATAGGGAGGATACAGAGAATGCAATGACAGATTTAGCTTACTTAATCAATGCAGGTCCATCTTTCGGAGCTTCTGGATTCATTGTGGTAGCATAAACAGCTGTGGGGGTTCACATTATTGGTCAGATTGCACTGATATCCCATGGCAAATTAAATGAAAATGCTAGCAATTCCAAGACAGTAAGTTGAGAAATAAATCCAAACAACTGTGAGAGAAAAAAATGCTGGAGTGAATTTAACATAGCCCACCCACTACCTAAATCCCCGGTGAGAGCCCAGAGGACACGCCTCTCCAAGGGCCAGGATATGCTTTGAGGAGAGTTGAGGATGTCATCACCTTTGAAAAATGCTTTTGTGGTAATTTTCTATAGATCATAGATACTGATACAAGTTCTATTGGTAAAATGGATTCAACTCAACTGCATTCAAGAGAATGAGAGGGCCCCAAGAAGGCAGAGATCAAATACTGGCACAGTAATTCTAGATGCAAGGCAGACATTGTTGCCACAACAAACTGCAGAGCTGCTAAAGTCATCAAAATGGTTTGCCTTAAGGATCTTTGTAGGGTGGAATTATTCATGACCTTAAGGAGTAAAGTAGAAGGCAGACTTCTAAACGGTCTTTATTTTAATTAAAAATTATTTTTGTGTGTGCAACTGAGAAAAATACATATATATGTGTATATATATAAATACATATATATGTGTATATATATAAATACATATATATGTGTATATATAAATACATATATATGTGTATATATATAAATACATATATATGTGTATATATAAATACATACACACACACACACACACACAAATTTTGAATCATAGTACCTAACTCAGTTCCCATCAAATTTGTGAATTCAGACAGAACCCACTGAATATAAAGATTAAATAGGCCAAGCGCAGTGGCTCAAAACTGTAGACCCAGCATTTTAGAAGTCCAGACAGGGTAGATTGCTTGGGCCCAGGAGTTTAAGATCAGGCTGAGCAACATGGTGCAACCTCCTCTCTACAAAAAATACAAAAACTAGCTGGGTATGGTGGCCCATGCTTGCAGTCTCAGCTACTTGGGGGGCTGACATAGGAGAATTGCCTGAGCCCAGGAGGTTGAGGTTGTAGTGAGCTTAGATCAAGCCACTGCACTCCAATCCAGGTGACAGAGAAACACCCTGTCTCAAAAAAAGAAAAAAAGAAAAAAAAAAAAAAAAAGAAAAAAAAATAGGTAACTGTAAGACTTTCCTATAATTTATGAACTATAGACTTAAGTTCTTCCATCTAGACTTTTCTCAATGATACTGAGGGACATTCTTCATGATAACTGCCTAGGGAAAGCAAAATGTCTAAGCATTTTCAGGAATTTTAATCACAGGAGGCCAGGTAACACTTTAGACATGGTCACCTTGTTAGGTCAAGCAACTACACCATTTTAGAATATCGCCAGAAGTATAAACTAGGTCCTATTGCTTCACATATTTTCCAATTAATTGTTATTCTTAGTAACACTGTGTCTGAATAACATGTTAAGTCACTTGAGAAAATATAGTTTTGATTCACATTTTCCTTTGTGAATACACCATATTTTAAAATCAAGTTATATTTTCTCTCTTGAATTTGTTTAATGTCTTGTCCTAAGTTTTTGATTGGGTGGTTTGTCTTTTTAATTTTACATTTAGAAATGCATTATATGTGCTAGACATTAATTAACTTCAGTTACATTTGTGCTATTTTCTCTAATTTAGATATTTAAATAGACTTTATTTGTAGAGCAGCTTAGATTTACAGCAAAATTAAGCAGAAAGTACAGAATTCCTTTATACTTGTTATCCCTAACCTTCCACAGCCACCCTAACGCCACTATCAACATCTCTCAGCAGAATGATACATTTGTTATGATCAATAAACCTGTATTAACACATCATTATCATGAAAACTGCATTGTTTACTTAAGAGTCCATTCTAACTGTTGTACATTCTATGAGTTCAGACAAATGTATAATGACATGTATCTAGCATTTCAGTATCATACACAATAGTTTCACTGTCCTAAAAAATGCTATGTGCTTCACCTATTGATCTCTTTTTCCCCTAACATCTAGTAACCTCTGATCTCTATTGTCTCCAAAGTTTGCCTTTTTATGTAATGTCATATAGTTGGAATTCTATAGTATGTAGGCTTTTTCCTGTTTCCTTCTTTTACTTAATAATATACACTTTAGTTTCCTCCATGTTTTTTTCATGAATTGATGACTCACCTCTTTTAGAGATGAATAATATTTCATTTTTGGATGTACCACAGTTTATTTATCCGTTCACTGAGTGAAGAACATCTTGGTGACTTATGTATATATATACATGCACACAAAATAAAAAGATTTCTGACTATAATACGGTCTAGAATTACTAATTATAATGTGGTTTAGCTTTCCCACCTTATCATATATGGTTTATATATTTTGCATCCTATTGAGATATCTTTTTTACTCTGAGATGGTAAAATTGCATTCATTTAAAACATTAAAATTGTGTATTTCAAATTTGATTATTTTATATACTTGAAATTGCTTTTTGCATAGATTACATTGTAGAAATACAATTTCTCTTTATACCATATGTATAACTTTTTCTTCTAGTCTAGTTTATCAAACAGTCATCTTTCCCCATCATTGTGCAATGTGTGCTCTGTCATTAATCAATAGTCTCAAACCTGCTGCCCAGGCTGGAGTGCAGTGGCGTGATCTCGGCTCTCTGCAACCTCCAATTCCCAGGTTCAAGCAATTCTCCTGCCTCAGCCTCCTGAATAACAGAGACTACAGGTGCCCACCACCACACCCGGCTTTTTTTTTTTTTTTTTTTTTTTTTTTTTTGTATTTTAGTAGAGACAGGGCTTGACCATGTTGCCTAGGCTGGTCAAGAACTCCTGAGCTGTGGCAATCCACCCACCTCAGCCTCCCAAAGTGCTAGGATTACAGGAGTAAGCCAAGTCCTCATCTTTGTCATTTCTAATTATACTTATTTGGGTTTTCTCTTTTTGTTGTTAATCTTGCTAGCAGAATATCAATCTTGTTTATTTTTTGAACAACCATCTTTTGGTTTAATTGATCTTTTGTATGGATTTTTGCATCTCAATTTTATTCAACTCTTTTAAAATTTTAGTTCTTTTCCTCTCCTAGTTTTAATGTTGATTTATTCTTTTTCCTAATTACTTTAGGTGAAAAGTTAAATTGTTAATTTAAGATCTTTCTAAATTATTGGTAAAGGCATTTTAGTGCTATAAACTTTACCTTAACACTACTTTAGTTGTATTCCTAAAATTTTGGTAAGCTGTGTCCCTATTTTCATGAATTTTAAACAATTTTTTGATTTCAGACTAATTTCTATCTTTATCCAGGAGTTATTCAGAACAAGTTGTTTAATTTTCATGTATTTATGCAGTTTTGAGAGATCTTCTTGATATTGATTCCTATTTTTACTGCATTGTGGTTCAAGAGTGTGGGTGGTATGATTTCAATTTTTCAAATTCATTGATAGCTTGCTTTATAACCAAGCACGTGGTAAATCTTACAATACATTCAATGTGCCAATAAGATGCATCCATACTCTGTGGTTGTGGAATAGAATGCTTTGTAGATATCTACTAGGTCTAATTGTTCAAGAGTTGGGTTTAATTACAGTTTCTTTGACAGTTTTCTGACTGCAATATTAGGCACATACATATTTACAATCATTAAGTCTTCTTCTATTATATTCTTTATCATTATATAATACCATTCTTTGTCCTTCTTATTTTTATCATTTTAAAGTCTGTTTTATCTGATGTAAGAAAAGCAGCACCTTTTCCTTTTTATGTTTTGTTTTCATGGTAGATCTTTCTCCATCCCTTTACTTTGAGCCTAGGGGTGTTGTTATTTGTGAGATGGATTTCCTGAGGACAGCAGGTGGTTAGGTCTTGTCTTTTTATTCAGCTTGACACTCTATGTCTTTTAAGTGTGGGCATTTAGCCCATTTACATTCAGGGTTAGTATTGATATGTGATATTTGGATCCTGTCATCATATTGTTAGCTGGTTGTTATGTAGACTTGATTATGTAGTTGCTTTATAATACTTGTGGGCTATGTATTTAAGTGTGTTTTTGTGGTAACAGGTGTCATTCTTTTGACTTCATATTTAGTACTCCCTTAAGGCCCTCTTGCAAGACTGGTCTTCTTGAAGTGAACTTCCTCACTGGTTGCTTGTGTGAGAAGGATTTTATTTCTCCTTCGCTTATGAAGCTTAGTTTGTCAGGATAGTAAATTCTCTGTTGGAACTTCTTTTCTTTAAACATGCTGAACATAAGCCTCCAATCGCTTCTGAGAGGTCTGCTGCTAGCCTAATGAGGTTCTCTGCATCTGACTTGACCCTTCTCTCTAGCTGCTTTTAAACTTTTTTCTTTTGTATTGACCTTGGTGAATCTGATGATCATGTGCCTAGGGGATCATAATTTTGTGTAGTATCTAGCCAGGGTTCTCTGTGTGTCTTGAATTTGCACATCAACATCTGTAGTGAGATTAGGGAACTGTTCACCAACTATATCCTGAAATATATTTTCCAAGAAGCTTATTCTCTCTCCTCCTCTCTCAGGAATGCCCATGAGTCTCAGATCTGGTATCTTTACATAGCCTCATATTTCTTGGAGGTATTGTTCATTTTTTAAAATTCTCTTGTCTTTATTTTTTTCTGACTAAGTTAGTTGAAAGAACTGGTGTTCAGGCTCTGAGATCCTTTCCTCAGCTTGGTGTATTCTGTTGTAAATATAGATTGTATTGGAGGGGTTGTATTATGTGATGAAATTCATGTAGTAATTTTTTTAGCTCTAGAATTTGTTTAATTCTTTCTTAAACTGATTGGTCCTGCTTTCAGCTATTGGGTCATTTTACTGGATTCCTTAAATTAGTTTCAAATTTCTCCTGAATCTCAGTGAGCTTGCTTGCCATCAAGATTCTGGATTCTAAGTCTGTCATTTCAGACTAATCATTGCTGGGGGGCTAGAGGACTCATTTGGAGGTAAAGAGACATTCCATCTTTTAAAACGGCCAGAGTTATTTCACTGACTTATTCTCATCTGTAGGTGTTAGTGTTCCTTAATCTGTGGTAAAAGTTAAGTTATAGGTAGTTGGTTTCATTTTGGGATGCTTTCAGAGGGTCAAGATTCTATACACAGTCTTTCTTTGTGCCTGAATTCACACTCTTGCTTTCACAGGGGAATATATTCGCTAAATATTTTTGGTGTTGAAGCTTGGGCTGCCATCCAGTAGCTGCCACTTAAAAGTAATGAGTGGTAGATAGGTTCTTACTTGCTTGTGTGGCTCCTCTGTATTTCCTCCTGTTTCCAGTCATGCTCTGCAGTGCAAAGGGAGGGAGGTGACTCCTTCAGTAGGTCTGCTGCTGGCCTATCTGCAATCACTGGCATTGGGCCCATGTTTCTTTTGTTAGGTGTTCTAGGCTGCGGGGCTCCCTGGGAAAAGGCCACATCACAGAGACATGCCTCACCCTTTCTAGGCTGAACCTGTGGAAGGAAGTATCCCCCATGTTGCTCAAATCCACAAGGTCACACATCTCACCTCTAAGTGCCCTGAGAGTTTGGGCTTCTCTGCCACTTGAGTGTCAGCCACAGATCTTAGCTCAGCACTCCTGAGCTGCATTCTGCAGTCCTGGGGCACTAAGATAGAATTGTGCTCTATCCTTCAAACACTTGGAGTTGGGTTCAGGGTGGACTAAAGGATCTGAAGTGCTCCCAGGATGCCAGGAATGGACCCAGGTGGAGTGAAGGACCCAGGCTGAGCAGCAGAGGCTGCATTGTGAACACGGTCCTGCAGGGCTATAAGGCAGGGAATCTGGGAGTGGCTGGCAAGCAGAAGGACCTGTGGACAAGTGTCATAGTCCGATAGGAAAGTCATCTCTGTTTTTTCCTGGCCTAGTGGCCATCTCTTCCTTTCTTACCTGAGGGTAACTTCATCTTCTTGGTTCTTCGGCCAAAAACCACAGGATTGGGAAATCTGTAAGGGACAGGTGCTTTTATGCTCCAAGCACATTCTGAGAATCCATCATACACACAGTGTCCTACATTTTTGTGATTCTAAGTCTTTAACCAGGCAGCACAATCGTTAGTTGCTAATAATTATAGATACATATTCTTACTTCAGGCCATTTCTCAAATCATGGCTACTCGACAATAAGACAACTGCTTGAAATGAGCTCATTAGAGTATTTTTCCTTCATTCTTCTTCAGAACCCACTGTGAGTATCTAACTCATCAACAAGTGTATTTGCATATGATGCTAGTATATTGCATAATGCTATCTTTAAGCCAGGATTTTTTTTTTTTTTTCATTTTCTTTCAAGAAACTTAATGTGAGTAATGTCCCACACAGCTGCAGTTTTCACTCAAAGCACAGATTTTATTTAAAAAAGTGTAAATCAGGCATAATGAAAGCATAAGATATCTATTCATATATTTAAACTTAGGTATCTTCTCAGGGCTAAGTCTGTATTTGCCAACTTGGACTTTAAGTGAAACAATGTATAAAAAATTCAGTTTTTTTTTCTTATGAACATTATAACAAAAGGACATTAATAAAAATGACATTATTAAAGGACCTGCTGTATGTCATTCCACTTCAAGTAGAAATTTTAAAGGATCTGTGATAATGTTAAGTGATAATTTACTGCACATACTTAATATGGTAATTTTAATGTGTAATAGCATTGCAAATTTAAATTTCAAAACAGAATGCTCAAGCTCTTGCCAAAAAAGTTGTGTACTATCCTTTATCCCTTTGTTTTTCTAAACTCCAAAAGCAAATCATAATCTAGTGCTATTGAGTCACCTTTTAAAATATACTATATACTGTAAATCTAACTACATCCTACACCTCTACTAAATAAGTTTTAACCATCATCATCCCTTATTTGGAATGCCTTATTAGCTCTCAAATGTCTTCTCTGCTTCCTGTTTTTGTCTGTCTCTCTTCTCTTTTCCACAAAGCAATCAAGCTTTCAATTAAAAAAATATATATTTCTTTTGCACCAATGCTGTGACATACACTATTTTATCTCACACACACACACACACAGAGAGAGAGAGAGAGAGAGAGAGAGAGAGAGAGACATAATTGACAAGACAAACAAAAAACACACACACAGACAAACATGATAGACAAAAATCTCTATCCTAGTGTAGGTTTTGTTTATGGGAAGGAGAGGAGGAAAATAACAATAGATAAATATAGAGAAAATGATAAATTGTTTATTGATTTCTTCCATGGGATAAAATAAAGAGGGTTAGTGGATTGAAAATGACAGGGAGAAAAAGAGATTGCATTTTGAAATGGGGTGGTCAGTACAGAGTTGAGGAATAAACAGGTTCACCATGTGTATATTGAGAAAGAGCCCTTTGGCCGAGGGAACAGCAAGGGGAAACCTGTACAGTGGGAATATATCTGCCTTTATTCAGAGACAGCAAAGGGGACAGTAGAATTGGAGGAAAGTGGAAAATTAACAGGAGGCCAGATTACTTAGGGTCTAGTATCAACCAATTCATTGAGCTTTGCCAAGGATTTTGGTTTTCTTCTGAGTGAAATAGCAAGATATTGGAGAGTTTTGAGCAGAAGAGTGACATGATTTTATTTATTTCAAATTGTCACTCTAGATGTGCCACTGAGGGTAGAGAGCAGTGTATTAAGTGTAAATACAGGGAGATCAGTTTAGGAGGCCTATTCTTTCTTTTTTTTTTTTTTTTTTAACCAAAATAAAATCAGATTTATTAAGGAGTTAAGTACACTTTTAATCAATAACAAATAAAATCTTAAATAAAAATAAAACAACATGTTTGCCTGCCAAATTAGCAAGTAAAAACAATAGAGTATACTGGTGGTAGTTAGGATAAATGAAATAGGTACATGTTCCTTTTTTTTTTTTTTTTTTTTTTTTTATAGTGTAAGTTCCAGGGTACATGTGCACAACGTGCAGGTTTATTACATATCTATACTTGTGCCATGTTGGTGTGCTGCACCCATCAACTCAACAGCCCCCATAAATTCGTCATTTACATCAGGTATAACTCCCAATGCCATCCCTCCCCCCTCCCCCCTCCCTATAATAGGCCCCAGTGTGTGATGTTCCCCTTCCAGAGTCCAAGTGATCTCATTGATCGATTCCCACCTATGAGTAAGAACATGCTGTGTTTGGTTTTCTGTTCTGATTAAGAAAATGTGGCACATATACACCATGGAATACTATGCAGCCATAAAAAAGGATGAGTTTGTGTCCTTTGTAGGGACATGGATGCAGCTGGAAACCATCATTCTCAGCAAACTATCATAGGAGGCCTATTCTAATCCATGCTGGAGATTATGGTGTATCTATCTGGGAGTACAATGGAGACAGTGAAATGTGGAAAAATTCTTCATATATTCTGAAATCAAAGACAAGAAGATTTCCTGAAGATTAGATGTGGGGTAAAAGAGAATGTAGAGTCATTAACGATCCAATTTTACCAAATTCAATTTGGAAAGACTGGTGAAAAGAATTTGTAACACTTTAATGCTCATTTCACTGTGAGAAATATCCAGGACTCAGCAGAAGCTACACCAGCAGGACCAGTAAGAGCAGTGGCAGCATCAAGGTCCAGTGGAGGTCATGCCATTGGAGGTGATGCTCAGTCATCAGCAGCAATGACAATGGGATCCCAACTTGACTCTTGTTTAGATTTGTTTGCAGATCAGCCTATCTGGACATCTTTTGTTTCTGTGCATTTCTCAAACTGTTATTTAAACTACAAAATATACTTCAAATGAAATTCACTGCTGCTAGGTTAATTAGAATCAGTTTCTGTTATTTTTAAATAAGAAACAAGTTAGTGGCTCTTAGTCTCTAAGCACAAGGACAAAAATTATGTTTTATTCTATTTGTGTGTAGGGCCCAATTACACAGTCATGCTTTGAATTGCTTTTTTTGTTAAATAATGAGATAAATCATTAGTAAAGCAATGAATTGGTGGATGAATTAATTAATTGACTAAAAATATTAAGAGTTACCTTTTTCTCTAAAATGCCTGTGTTTCTTTTTTAACCATACAGCTTCCTATTTATTGAAAATATCATATTAGTTGAGAATGGAGTCATTTTGGAAAGGAAAAATAAAGAACAGATGATTCAAAGTAAAAAAAGAAAAGTAACCTACTTTCAAGTGTATGTGATTATCAGACATGTGTGTTCTATGTGTATTCTTGATTTTCACATCTTCCATTACAACTTTTAAACCATAATTTGCTTTCAAAAGTTTATACTTTTTTGTTTTTACCTAATTTTTATACCACAAAACTTAAACACCTATTTTTAAAATTATTTTCTGCTTTGTTTTATACACACAAACACATACACAATGCTTATTCAGTGTACTATGATAACTATGGATGTGTATAATTATGGCATGGCAATGTTGCAACATCTTAGATGGCATCCTTACCAGTGTGTTGACATAATTGAAGATGCTATTGACTATAACATAAAAACTTCAAATAACCCTCATAGAAATGTAAAACATTTTTTATATCAAATATCTCACTTAATAGACTAGAGGATATAAACTTGGGCTAAACATATCTTATTACATTACTATAAATCACAGTGCTTTTATTAACAATTATCATGATCACTAAGACTATTTCATTTTTATGTCATAAGTTTGAGTACTTCAGTACTTACGTAATGTAATATTAACAAGGGCAATAAGAAAACTCTATAATTAGGGTCATATCTCAATTTAGTATTTTTAGGTTAGAATTTTTTGTGTAATGGTATATAGTTTTAAGCTTTTTAAAAATAAAAATATTTTATATAGTTATTACCTCAGTTACCTTATATCTCCATTAAAATCTTCTCTTCTATTGGGAGCAAAAGCAGAATGTGCGTGTAGTAAAAATGTATGACAAGGTATCTCTTAAGAGCTGCGATAAACACAACTTTAATTTTTGCTACTTACATAGTTTTTATTTTCTTGTACTACTGTTCTGATCTTCTTAATAAACTTGGGGCTATTTAAATTGCTACATGAAGATCTAGAAGTAAACTTTGATGGTGGGCTCTCAATGCCCTCAACACCAATGCTATATTCTTATAACTTTCTAAATTTCTAGAAGATAGAAGTCGAGAAGCTTGTAGCATCTCAAATCTCATAGAAGATAGTTGGAAACAGCAGCCTCCAGGTACAACAATTTTTTGGTTGTCTAATCAGTCCTGTAACTACATATAAGGGAGATTGCTGAATTGTATTGTGTGTAAAGTCCTTGTTTCATTTTAATTGTCCTTCTTTGCTTTGTCAATCTCTGTCTTCTAGTTGTTGTATTAAGAGAATACATATTTAAAGTAAATTTTGATAGATTTGGTTAATGTCTACTATGTTTATTTTCTCTTCCTTGCACTTGTTCTTTTTTTTCTTTCCATATTTGTGTGCCTCATTTGTTATTAATTGAATACTTTACATGATATTATTTTCTCTCCTCTCTTAGAAAATCAGTTAGAGTTCTTTATTTTTAGTTTTTAAGTGGATGCACTAGAGTTTGCAATATACAATTGATTTAAACCGACTTTCAAATAGCACTATACCACTTCATAGATAGTGCAGGTACATTATAACTGAGTATTCATTATTCTTCCTTCCTTTCCCTTATAAAGTTGTGTCATTCCTTCATCTCCTCTCATATCCTATAATCTAATACTTCATTGTTATTATTATTGATCTGAATAGCTATGTACTGGATTAGTTAATAATAAAAATACCAACATTTTATTTTAATTTCAGCTGTTGCTTTGTATTTGCTTTATTTTGTTATTGTTCAATGCGAGTCTAATATTCTGACCTATGTCATTTCCTCATTCCTGAAGAACTTTCTGTAACATTTTTTGGAAGGGTAAATCTGCTAATGTTGAATTTCCTTTGTTTTTGAGTGAGAAAGTAGTTGTCCTTCACTTTTAAAGGATTTCATGGGGATACAGAATTCTAGGTTTTGTCTTTCCTACAACCCTTTAAAATTTCCCTTGCATGCATGGTTTCTAAACTTTCTTGCACACATAGTCTCTGAAAATAAATGTAATTTAATTCTTCTTGTTTCCTTACAAATACAATGTTTTTGTTTTTCTACTTTCTTTCAATATTTTTCTTTTTCTTTAATTTTCTGCAATTTGAATATGTATGTCTAGTTGCAGATTTTTAGTATTTATGCTTCTTGGTGTTTACTGAGCTTTGTGGATCTGTACTTGGGTATCTGTTATTAATTTTGGAAAATTACCAGTCATTGCTACTTTAAATATTTATCTGCTCCATTCTCTTTCTTTTACTGGTATTCTTATTAAGCATGCCAATCTTTTCTATTTGTCTCACAGTCTTTATATTCTTTTTTTTTTTCTTTTTCTTTTACCCTTTTTTCACTTTGCATTTAAGTTTGGCGAAGTTTGGGGAAGTTTCTGTTGATATATCTTCATGTGCACTGATTTTTTTTTTCCTCAGCTGTGTTTAGTTTACTGATGAGCCAAAATGAAACATTCTTCATCTCTTTTAAAGTGTTTTTGATATTTTTGTTATTTTGATTTTTCTTAGAATTTCTATCTCTCTATCTTCATTACACATCTGTTCTTGCAAGTTGTCTACTTTTTCCAGTACAGTCTTTAACATCATGGTTATTTAAAATTTCCCGTGTCATGATTCCAAAATTTATACCATATCTGAGTCTGGTCCTGATGTTTGCTTTGCATCTTCAGTTTTTTTTTTTTTTCCTACTGTTTATTATGAGTTGTAATTACTTTGTTGAAAGCCAGGTATGATATATCAGATAATAGAAACTGGGGCAAATAGACCTTTAGTGTGAAGTTTATGTTAATCTGACAAGGATTTGGGCTGCTTTTATAGTTGGCTGTAGCTGTAGGTTTCAGGTGCTTCAAATTCCTCCATTGTTCTTATTTTTAACTCTCTTTCTGCCTTTGTATTTTTATAAGAACTTCTTTCTAAATATAGCCTATGCCTAGCATTTTGTTCTCCATAATTCTATTATCATACAACAACCCTGCTAAAGTGGTGGTAAAGAGTTGGGTGGGGGGAATTATTCTATAATTTTTTAGTTAACTCTCAGTCTTTTTGTGGACCTATGACCCTTAGCTGACATTTTCACAGATGCTTCTAATCTTTTTTTTCTCTCTCCCACATATGTGAGATCGGAAGGCCAGTGAGTATTTGTGTTGGGTAACTGAGCCCCTGCCTATGTGGGATAAGGCTGTTAAAGTCTTTTTTTGTTGTAAAGTAGGCCTTTTATTAAATATGCACTAGTAACCATTTCACAATGGTTACTTTTCCCCTTGTCAAAGACAGGAGGTGCGTTTTCCTAACTCTTCCAAATGTTAGCAGATTTCTGAATCTTAAACCGACAAAAGTATACGAATCACCCCAGGCACAAGACCACATGTCCTCAAGAGTTTATCACTCTTAAGATAGTTTAAACATGGCTTCCAACAATTCATCAAAATTACCATTGAAGTCTTTCTACTAGTGTATGGCTGGGTGTGGTGGCTGATGCCTGTAATGCCAGCCCTTGGGGAGGCCGATAAGAGTGAATCACTTGAGGTCAAGAGTTCGAGACCAGTCTGGTCAACATGGTGGAACCCTGTCTCTACTAAAAATGCAAAAAAATTAGCTGGGCATGGTGGCGAGTGCCTGTGATCCCAGCTATTCAGGAGACTGAGGCAGGAGAATCACTTGAACCTGGGAGGCGGAGGTTGCAGGAGCCAAGATCATGCCACTATATTCCAGCCCAGGGGACAACGCCAGACTCCCCTGTCTCAAAAAAAAAAAAAAAAAAAAAAAAAAAAAAAAAAAAAAAAAAAAAATGTGTTTCTACCAGTGCATGGCTCTAGCAGCTTCTGCTCCAGGTTGGGCGTGTTTCCTTGTTGTAACCCATCTCTCCAGACTTTGGTCTGGGTGTTTTTATCGTATTGTTGCAATGGAAGTGATGACTTCTAAGCTGTTTATTTTACAGAGCTAAAACTAAAAGTCCTGTCTTTACATGTTTGATCTCAAGAAAATACTTAGCACATAAACAACAGTAAATACTACTATGTGGAATACACAGATGGAAGCCCTTATCAAATAAATGGAAAGTGAAATTTGAAAGTGAGTCTTCAGTAAAAGAGAGTAATGATAGAGTCAGTAGACAATGGAATAATGAGAATAAATGCGACAAGTAGATCATGTATTAACACTATAACTTCTAAAAGTAAGTGAACTGAGGCTTAAAAGTGTACAGAATGCCATAGTTTGTCTGTTTGTGTGAGTAGAGGGATTTTAGAGAGGCCACAATGTGGGAGCTCTTTAAATTAGGATATCAAAAATGAGAACATTTTTAAGATGATCATTCAAAATGATGTAATAACACTACTGATTCCACATAATTACTGTTTAAGCATAGTTTTTGTGCTTAGAATAAATTTTTTAAATTACTATCATATTATTTCTATTTTAATGTTACTTATATGAATCACTTTAATTTAATTAACAAATAATTATTAAATATAGCCTATGCTGGAGGTGAGTAGGTGATTGAGAGATCAAATGATTATTTAAAATAAATGGAAATTACTTTGAATAATTTCTTCTTTTATTGTTTTTCTCTATTGCTGGAAATTATCACATGATGCTTAAAGTTTCAGAGGTTAGGTTCCCTATATTAACATATCTTTACACCTATCAGGACAGTGATATTAATTATATAAGCAAAAATATTTACTTTAATAGGCAGAAATATATATTAAGAATTATGATATGGCAATACAGGAATATTAAAGAAAATACATATAAGCCCTTCAAGCAAGAATGAGGAAAATATTATGTTATTTTGATTTGTGGCTTGCAAACCATTGCTGTCAATATATTTATATATGGCATATATAAATCATCTTATTATTTCATGATCATGAACTTATTCCATATTTCTTAATACAATAAAATATACATTTTTAAAATGGACTAAAATTTCAAGACACTAAACATTACAAATCAATATGAACACTCTTTTCTTAATTATGGTATAAATTAATTATATTTTGGTAAATAAAAGATGCCAACTTTTTGATAGTTTATTTAAACCATATAAAATACAATAATACATTCTGTTTAATATTAGAGATTAACATTTATATTTTAGTGCTTATTAGGTTTGCATTGAGATGATGAAGAAATTTTATACTATTTCAGTGCTCAATAGACTGAAACATTTGAAAATTGTGAGTTAGTGAAGAAAACTGATGTACTATTTAATAAACTATGATGGTAACTAAAAACCACAAAAGAAAGATTAATACATTTGGCTACATTAAAATTAATATATATATATATATAGAGAGAGGGAGAGACAGAGAGACAGAGAGAGTCTCTTGGGGGAGCAAGTTGGACAAGTAGAAGTCTTTTAGTACTTCCCTCTGTATTAGTCTGTTTTCAGCTACTATGAAGACATACCTCAGACTGAGTAATTTATAAAGGGAAGAGGTTTAATTGACTCAGTTCAGCATGAGTGGGGAGGCCTCAGGAAACTTAGAATCATGGCAGAAGGGAAAGCAAACATGTCCTTCACATGGTGGCAGACAGAGAAGAATGTGTACAAGGGGAAAAGCCCTTTATAAAACCATCAGATCTCATGAGAACTCACTCAGTATCACAAAAGCAGCATGAGGGTAACCACCCCCATGATCTAATTATTTCCCACCGGTTTCCTCCCATGACATGTGGGGATTATGGAAACTACAATTCAAGATGAGATTTGGAGGGCACACAGCCAAACCATATCATCCCCCTCCACAGGAACGCCAACTGAACACCTATTCACGCACAAAAAAAGCATCTTCATTAGAATCCAAAATCAGGTGAGCAATCACAGTATCTGGTTTTAACATCATTTTTAGGAAGGAAGCACTGAGGAGGGTAGAAAAGACTGTTAAATTGCCTACACCACCATTTCCTCATCCCCTGGCAGCAGCTGATTGGTGTAAAGAGAGAATCTGTGCCCTTGGGGAAGGAAACACTGATTCTCAAGCTTTGCATTGAAACTTAGTGCTGCCCTGTATTAGTGGAAAGCAACAATGAGCAAAACTCAGCTGGTACCTAGGAAGGGAGCTTTTAGACCATCCTTATTCAGAACCAATTTGTCCATTCCAGCAGTCAGAATATAAGTTTCTACAAGGTCCACCACTACAGGTTAAAGTGTTTTGGGGTCCTACATAAACTTGAAAGGCAGTTTAGGTCACAAAATCTGCAAGTCTTGGACAAGTCTTGGTGCTGTGCTAGTCTCAGAGCCTGTGGACTTGCGGTTAACACAACCTAGTGAGACACTAGAAGGGGTCTCCAAGGGAGTGGTTTCATTGCACATAACCCATCCAAAAGCAGCCAAGCTCGCAGCTCCAGGAGAGAGTATTTCCTTCTGCTTGAGGAAAAGAGAAAAGTGAGCAAAGAGGCTTCTGTGTTGCAAGTGGAATACCAACTCAGCTAAATAAAAATAGGGTATCAGATAGAGTCTCAAGGCCCCCATCCCAGGACCTAGCTTCCAGATGACACTTCTAAATACATGCTGGCCTGAAGGAAACCTGTTGCATTGAAGACAAGGACCTAGTTCTCACAGAATTCATCACCTGCTGACTAGAGGACTCTTGGGCCCTGAATAATCAACAGTGGTAGTCAGAAATTACTTGCCACTAGCCTTGGATGAAACTAAGAGCTGCACTGGCTTCAAGTGTGATGCAACACATTCCCAGCTATGGTGGCTATGAAAAGAAACACCTTTTGCTTGAGGAAAAGAGAGTAAAGAGACTTGGTCTTGCAGCTTAGATAATGGCTCAGCTGCAGAGAGATAGAGCGCAAAGTGGGATCCTGGGGTCCCCAGTTCCAGGCCTTGGTTCCTGGATAGCACTTCTGAATGTACCCTGGTCTAGCAGGAGTCCACTTCCCTGACGAGAGAGAGCCAGAAGTGACAGTATACACCACAAACTGATCAAACAGGCTTGGCCATTAAGTGATCATTGGTAATAGCAGGTATGGGCATGGGGTGGTGGTGGCCTCTGGGAGAGATTACTCTGCTTAAGAAAAGGAGAGGGAAGAATGGAAAGAACAGACCTCCCCAGGACCAGGAGGAACTCATTTTCTTAAAGGGAAGAACATAATCCTGGCTGGATTTGTGACCTGCTGATTGTAGAGCCCTTGGGCCTTGAGTGAACATAGGAAGGGACCAGACAGTGGTCATTTTGGGCCTTGGGTGGACTCAGTGCTGTGCTAGATTCACATCTAACCCAGTGAAATTTAAATGGTGGTAGCCACACATCTAACCCAGTGCAATTTAAGTGGAGTTGCCTGAGTGACATAGGCAGCTCAGTTCAGAGGGAGACACTCTGTTTATTTGGGGGTGAATATGGAAAAGGAACAAGAGCCAATGCCTGATAATTGACAAAATTTTCCCAGATCTTACCCAGGAAGAACAAGACAGTACCTTTGTAACTTTGCAATAGCCACAGTGTTACTGGGCTAGGAATGCCCTCTAAAACTTTTATGGTTGCAGTGACCAAAGGTTTAGACCAAAACACTCACTCTCCTTTGAATACCTGGAAAGCTTTTCCAAGAAGGACAGGTACAAACAAACCGATACTGTAAACACTACAATAAACATCTAACCCTTTAATTCCCAGACACCACAGTGAAAATCCACATGTATAAAGACCATCCAGGAAACCATAATCTCATCAAATGAACTAAAAAAGCCATCAAGGACCTATCCTGGAGAAATAGAGATACGTGACATTTCTGACAGAATTCAAAATCGCTCTTTTGAGAAAGCTCAGTACAATCCAGGAGAATACCCATAATGAATTCAGAATCCTAACAGATAAATTTTACAAAGAGATTGAAATAATTTTTAAAAATCAAGTAGAAATTCTAGAGTTCAAAATGTAAAAAATATACTGAAGAATACCTCAGTATTCTCTTAATAGCAGAACTGATCAAACAGAAGAAAAAATTAGTGAGTTTGAAGACTATTTGAAAATCCAGTCAGATGAGACAAAGAAAAAATGAAAAAGAATGAAGCATGCCTACGAGACCTAGAAAATTCTCTACAGTGCAAATCTAAAGGTTATTGGACTTAAGGGGAAAGTAAAATGAGATACTGAAGTAGAAAGTTTATTCAAAGGGATAATAGCAGAGACTTTTCCAAACCTACAGAAAGATACTAAACAAGAAGATTATAAAACACCTAGCAGATTTAACCCAAACAAAGTTGTCACAAGACATTTAACAATCAAACTCTAAAAGATCAATATATAAAAAAAAATCATAAAACAGCTATATAAGGAAAACAAATAAAATAAAAATGATCTTCAATATATCTAACGGCAGCCTTCTCAGTGAAAATCTTACAGGCCAGGAGATAGTGATATGACATGTTTAAAATGCTGAAGAAAATAAACTTTATCCAAAATAGTATATCCAGTAAAAATGTTCTTCTAATATGAAGGAAAAATAAAGGCATTCTCAGACAAACAAAAGCTGAAGGATTTCATTAACACCAGAATTGTCCTACAGGGGATGCTAAAGGGAGTTATTCAATCTGAAAGAAAAGGATATTAATGAGTAGTATCTCCTGAAGGTACAAAAGTCATTGGTAATAGTAAGTACACAGAGAAACACAGAGTATTACAGCAGTGTAACTGTGGTGTGTAAATTTTTCATATCGAGTAGAAAGAATGAAAGATAAGCTGATCAAAAATACTAACTACAACAAATGCTTGAGACATAGGCAGTATAATCAGATATAAATAGAAACAACAAAAAGTTAAAATGCAGAATAATAAAGTTAAAGTATAGAGTTTTTATGAGTTTTCTCTTTGCTTGTTTGTTTATGCAATCTGTGTTAAGTTGTCATGAGTTTACAATAATGGATTATATTAGTTCCAAGCCTCATGGAAACCAAATATCAAAAATATACTACACATACACAAAAAATAAAGATAAATCAATTTCTCACACCACTAGGAAAATTACTTTCACTAAAAGGAAGACAGGAAAATGGAAGGAAAGAAGACCACAAAACAACAAGAAAACAAATAACAAAATGACAGAAGAAAATTCTTACTTATCAGTAATAACATTGAATGCAAATGGACTAAACTATTTAATCAAAAAACATAGAGTGGTTGAATTGATAAAAAGAGAAACCAAGCTAAATGATCTATTATGTAAAAGAAAAACATTTCATCATAAACACATACGTAGACTGAAAACAAAGGTATGATATGATAAAAGATCTTTTCATGAAAATGGAAATCAAAAATGAGTAGAATTACCTATACTTATGCCAGACAAAATAGATTTCATGACAAAAGCTATATAAAAAGACAGTATCTTATTCAATGATAAAAGGGTAAATTCACCAAGATGATATAACAAATATAATTATATATGTACCCCAAAATGAATAACCCAACTATATAAAGCAAATATTGTTAAAGAGAGAGATAGACCACAGTACAATGATAGCTGCAGATTTCAGCATCTCACTTTCACTATTAAACAAATCATCCAGAGAGAAAAATCAATAAAGAAACATGTGACTTAATCTGTACTACACAAGTTAATAGATATATACAGAATGTTTCATCCAAAAGCAACAGAATACACATTCCTCTCCTCTGCACATGGATAATTCCCAAGAATAAACCATATATTAGGCCACAAAATAAGCCTTAAAACATTTTTTAAAAAATTGAAATAATATCAAATATTTTTACCACAATGAAATAAATTGATAATAATAATTTTAGAAACTAGACAAAAAAGTGGAAATTAATATTCTTCTTAATAATCAGTGGCCAAGGAAGAAATTAAAAAGAAAATTATAAAATGTCTTGCAAAATGTGATAATGAAAACACAACATACCAAAACCTACAGAATAAAGTGAAAGAGTACCGAGAGGGAAATTTAGAGTTACAAGCACCTATATTAAAAAATAGAAAAACTTTAAATAAACAACATAACAATGTATCTTAAAGACTAGAAAAGCAAGAGTGAATCAAACTCAAAATAGAAAAATGGAAAAAATAAAGATCACAGTAGAAATAATGAAATTGAAACAAAGAAAATAGAACAAAACATTCACAAAATAAAGTGTTTTGAAAAGATAAACAAAACTGACAAACCTTTAGCCAAACTAAAAAAATGTAGGGAAGATCCAAATAAATACAATCAGAGACAAAAATGGTGACATTACAACTAATATTGTAGAAATTCCGCAGACCATTAGAAGCTACTATGAGGAATTTATGCCAATCAATTGTAAAACCTCAATAGAATGGATAAATTCCTAGATACATACAACCTACTAAGATTGAAACATGAAGAAATCCAAAACCTGAACAGACAAATAATAAGTAAAGAGATCAAAGTTGTAGGAAATAAAATAAAATAAAATAAAGTCCAGGACTTGATGGCTTCACCCAATATTACCCAGATGCCAAAAACAGACAAAGACACACCTAAAAAAAGGCAAACTACAGGCCCATAACCCTGATGAACTTTGACCCAAAAATCCTCACAAAAATGCTTGTGAACTCAATTCAACAATAAGTTTTAAATGTTATTAATCATGATTAAGTGATGAATATTTCATCCAAAAGCTGTAGAATAGATAGAGGGACTCCCTTGTTGTTCCTGGATGAGATCCAGAAGAATTCTTGGTACTACCAAAAAGAGTCATGTGTTTTCTTCTCTTATTAATTTTCTCTAAAAAAAAATGGAGTCTATCCCTCTGTCCTGAGCTGCCTGGAGCTGGGAGAAATGTGACACAAGCATCCCTGTGGCCAATACCACTGGGACGGTTCTGGGTCAAACCTGAAGCCAGCATTGCACTGGGTTTTGTCCAAGGCGCATTGTAACCACTACCTAGCTACTGCCTACACTTGCTCAAGATCCTATGGCTCTTCAGCCAGCAGCTGGTGATGCCACACAGTTTCCTTTCTTTCCCTTTAGGATGATGAGTTCCCCTGGGTCCCGGGTCCCAGGCAGAGCCAGAGATGCTGTTTGGAACTATGGCATAGAGTTAGAAATATTAGAAATTTATCTGGTGCTCTCTTCTACTATGGCTAAGCTGGCACCAAAACCACAAGACAAAGTCCTTCACATTCTTCCCTTCCCTTTCCCCAGGCAGGAGAGTCTGTTCCTATGCCTACCACTGTCATGGACCCATGGGGAGTACTGTAAAAGTACTCTTGATATTCACATAAGGCCCAAGTGCTCTTTGGTCAGCTTGTGGTGAGTGCTGTTATTCCTAGGACTCATCCTTCAGGATAGTAAGCACTCTAATGGCCCAGGGTAGATCCAGAAATGTTGTTCAAGATCCAACGACTGGAAACAGGGATGCTAAGGACCCACTTGGTACTCTTTTCCACCGTGGCTGAGTTGTTACCTAAGCTGGAAGATGAAATCCCCTTGATTCTTCCATCTCCTTTTGTCAAGCAGAAAGGTCTCTTCTTGTAGCCACCACAGCCTTGAATATGCTGGGTCACACCTGAAGCCAGCATGTCTCAGAGTCTCACCCAAGGCACATGGTGTATACTACCTACTACCTAGTTACCACTAGTGGTTATTCAGGGTCCAAGGGCTCTTTAGTTAGCAGGTGATGAATCCTGCCAAAATTGAGTCCATCCCTTCAAGACAACAGGTTTCCTTCTGGCCTATGGTTTCTTTAGAAATGTCATCTGGGAGCTAGGGCCTGAGATAGAGTCCTCATGCCTCTATCACATGGCCTATTCCACTATGCTTGAGTTGAAAGCCAAGTTGCAAAACAGAATCTTTTTTAGTCTTCCTTCTTCTCTCCTCAAGTGGGAGGAAGGGATCTTTTATGGAACTATGAGCTGTACTGATTGGGGTTTGAGTTGGGGTGACACAAGCATCTCAGCTGGTGTCTCAGTGGGTGAAGTCTACTACCATCTCAGCTGGTGTCTCAGTGGGTGAAGTCTACTACCATCTCAGCTGGTGTCTCAGTGGGTGAAGTCTACTACCATCTCAGCTGGTGTCTCAGTGGGTGAAGTCTACTACATCTGAGCAGAGCACTACACTAAGACTTACCTAGGAGTTGAAGTCTTTCAGGCCTAGACTGCCTTTCAAGTTTACTTAAGATCCCAGAGTCCTTTACCCTGTATTAGTCCATTTTCATGCTGCTAATAAAGGCATACCCGAGACTGGGTAATTTATAAAAGAAATAAGTTTACTTGACTCAGTTTAGCATATCTGGGGAGTCTTCAGGGAACTTATAATCATGGCAGAAGAGGAAGAAAACACATCCTTCTTCACATGGCAGCAGCAAGAAGTACAGAATGAAAGGGGAAAAAGCTCCTTATAAAACCATCAGATCTCATGAGAATTCACTATCATAAGAAAAGCATAAGAGAATCACTCCAATGATCTAATCACTTCCCATCAGGTCCCTCCCACGACGTGTAGGTATTGCAGGAAATACAATTCAAAATGAGATATGATGGGAACACAGCCAAACCATATCAAGTCCACAGCAGTAAGGCCTGCAGAAACTCAAGTTCTGACTGCTGGGATGAATAATTCCCTTCTGCCTTGGTTTGGTCTAAATGCTCAGTCTGTGTCTGTTGGTCGAATTCTTCCCAGTGTTGAAAGCACTGACTTTTAATGCAAAGACCCACAATCGCTGTGCTCTCCCTACCCCAATCATACAAAACTCTGTGCCACATAGCTGCTGTGGAGGATGCGGAGGGGTGGTGTCAGCAATTTAGAACTGTCTTTCTTACCCTCTTCAGGGTCTCTGTAAGTGATATAAAATTAAAAACAGATACTATGATTGCTCCCCTGATTTTTAGTTCCTATGAAGTTTCTTTTAAAGTAGATAGTTGCCGCATTTGGTATTCCTGTGAGAAGAATGATTGGTGAAGGCTTCTATATGACCACCTTCTTTGCCTCCCCCCATCAAATTGTTAACAGTAGTTATTTCGAGGGGCATTTGCTTAATTTTTATAATAAAAATGTGTTACTTTTGATTCACATAAAAATACCGCCCTATTTCTTAAATTAATTTAATTGACAAACTAGTAGAAATTGAATCAAACTTATTTTTTGGTGACCTATTCTGAACCTCATCATAGGTTTCAAAAATTAACTGCTTGATGAAAATCAGAGCCAAGTAGAGTTTGCTTTCAAACATAGAAGCAAGAAAAGAGCAGATACTTTTATTTCTAGCCTTTCTTGCTTAGCAAGTCAGACCCAAAATCTTGTGCTTTGAATTAAAAAATTGTGGTGAAAAGAAACATAGAGTGTAGTAAATCAACTTAGGATCAATAGCAAAGACAATGTCTAATTTCAAGAAGTGGTCATTGCAATGTAGCCTGCAGGGCTCCCTTTTTTAGTGCTTATTCTATATACAATAAAGGTAGAACCGCATCATGGCCTTCCTTACTGGTCCTGCAGCTCTCTTTTCTGTGACTTTAAAATCTCTCTTGTGTTTGACAGTTTTTCTTTCGTGGTGCTCCAGATTTTCTTGCATTAGTTGAGTGACCCAGTGTATGAACTACTTTAAAACTTAAATTTGTTTGAACTAGTCTTTTTGTGCTTGTGCAATCAAGAACTGTGGCAGATAGAGAACATATACAATAAAGTGAAAAAGGAGATTTAGCCTGTAAGGAATATATTAAGGCTTACATGTGAAAATCTAGATAAAATATTTGAAAGTATATTGTAGAGAACACATACAATAAAATGGAGGAAATTCAGCCCATAAGGAATACATTCAGACTTACATGTGAGAATCTAGATAAAATGTTTGAAAGCATGTAAGCTGTCCCCATCATAGCATTGTTTATAATTGCAAAGATAGTCTTTATAATACTTAGAATAAATATTTGTGCCAAATATTAGCTCTAATTTCAGGAAGGTTCTCAGCTATATTTGTTTCTTATAAAGACCATAACCATGGCCTTAATAAAATGTTGCCATTTTCCAGGTATTCATACCATTGCATATTGGATAAGAAAGTTCCTAGAAGTACTATCTTATACTTGAGAAAGGATTGGAGAAATCTCCAAACCATTACACTTCAACCCACACAAAGCATGGCTTTATATCTCATGAATGTAAACTTATAATACCAGGTTTTACAATATTAAACAATAATGCCCTTAGCCAGAACCGCTTAGGAAGCCTAGTGATTTTTCTCACAAACTATGTTAACATTTTTTTTTTTCAAAAGATGTTTATCTGTCAGCATTGAGATATTTATACCTGTTTTTAAACTCAAAAAAAGAGAGGCCTCCACTCAATGGGAAGATTAAAAATTCTCTACCTATAGCTACAGTATCTGAAAAAATAATTACCCTGGTGAAATATATTGATAGCAAAGAAAATCAACCTTGCTAAACATAGAATACTCAGGTTTGAGACAGAGTGAAAAGAAGAGGAAGAGGAGAGAGAGGCTCATAACATCACAAAAGCATAAGTAATATTTATTTAAATTATAAAAGAGTAAGTAAATTATATTATCAAATCTCTGAAGACTCATTTCTTACCTGTTTTCACTGAGTAAGTGTTCTGAGGGAATAATGGAATTTAATTAAAAACATGTAGAATGCTGGAAGATTCAGATACTGTAGCAATAAACAGGAAATATAATTAATTTAATGTAAGGTACATATTAATCATTAGCAACTACTCTGTGTCAGACACTCCTTAAGTGCTTTACATATAATAACTCATTTAATATTCAGAAAAATCTTGTGAGATATAAAATTCTTATCTGTAATTTCCATATGTAGAATTTGAGACATAGTGATATGGAGTAGAAGGCCCAAGGACACACAGCAAAAATGTACTAAATCTGGGATTTAGGCAGTACTCTAATTCTAGAATATACACTTGATGCCTCTGCTGTTATAGCAAGTTATATATAAAAAAATCAGTTGAAAATAAAGATACAGGATGAAGGCAGAGACAGAATAAGTCTTCTTCAATTTAATGATTCATGAGTCAAAGCATCTATTTGTGTTAACTAAACTTTCATGATAAGCAATATCAATAACCCTGAAAGTAAGATACAAACATATCACCATATAATTCAATTTCTTGGTGAAAGCTGTCAGCTTTGGGTTCTTTTATTGAGCATGACTTCACACAGTATAAAAACTACATCATTGTTATAGTACACTAATAAGCACAAGGCATATTAAAAGAACACATACACGAGTAATTCAAAAAATGTGATATGGGGCAATTAGGTCAAGAAGGATATTATATAAATAAAGTCATGCTAAGGGAACTTTATTCAATAACTATTGTTCTAGTAACCATGATGTCCAGGCATTCTCAGGTATTGAGATATTTCAGTGAACAAAAGAAATAAAAAGCTGAGACTTTTTAGACTTTCTGGTTTAAAAATGGAGAGCATGAAATCCACAATACTCATTGTATGTCATAAGGCTATTTTCAAATAAATTTTTAAAATGTAGATAATAATAAGAGAAATTAAAAGTGCCAACACGCGGATGAGAGTTGAATTAGACAAACAAAAACAGAACAAGTAATACTTGAATAAATTATTAAGAAACTGGAATTGAAGTTACACAGAGAAATACCTGGCAAAATTGTGTGGCACTTAAAGGGGTGTAAAGACCCCAAGGCAGGAAGGAAACTTCTGTATTCAAGGAACAACCACAAAGCCAATGCAGCAAAGGGATGAATGGGGAGAGTACTGGAAATGAGCTCAGAGGAATAGTTAAGTGCTGAACCATGTGGAGACTTCTAGGCCATTTTATAGACTTAAACTTTTACTGTCAAGTGTGTGGATGTCCTTGAAGGGCTTTAGCTGGAAAAGAGATATAATCTGATTAAGATTTTTTAAAGAATCATATTGGCTGTGGGTTTGTCATAAATAGCTCTTATTATTTTGAGATACGTCTCATCAATACCTAATTTATCAAGAGTTTTTAGCATGAAGGGCTGTTGAATTTTGTCAAAAGCCTTTTCTGCATCTATTGAGATAATCCTGTGGTTTTTGTCTTTGGTTCTATTTATATGCTGGATTATGTTTATTGATTTGTGTATGTTGAACCAGCCTTGCATCCCAAGGATGAAGCCCACTTGATCATGGTGGATAAGCTTTTTGATGTGCTGTTAGATTTGGTTTGACAGTATATTATTGAGGATTTTTGCATCGAAGTTCATCAGGGATATTGGTCTAAAATTCTCTTTTTTTGTTGTGTCTCTGCCAGGCTTTGGTATCAAGATGATATTGGCCTCATAAAATGAGTTAGGGAGGATTCCCTCTTTTTCTATTGATTGGAATAGTTTCAGAAGGAATGGTATCAGCTCCTCCTCGTACCCCTGGTAGAATTCGACTGTGAATCCCTCTGGTAGGCTCTTAATTATTGCCTCAATTTCAGAGCCTGTTATTGGTCTGTTCAGGGATTGAACTTCTTCCTAGTTTAGTCTTGGGAGGGGATATTTGCACAGGAATTAATCTATTTCGTTCTAGATTTTCTAGTTTATTTGCATAGAGGTGCTTATAGTATTCTCTGATGGTAGTTTGTATTTCTGTGGGGTCAGTGGTGATATCCCCTTTATCATTTTTTATTGCGTCTATTTAATTCTTCTCTTTCTTCTTCTTTATTAGTCTTGCTGGCTCTCTATCAATTTTGTTGATCTATTCAAAAATCCAGCTGCTGGATTAATTGATTTTTTTGAAGGGTTTTTTGTATCTCTATCTCCTTCAGCTCTGCTCTGATCTTACTTATTTCTTGCCTTTTGCTAGCTTTTGAATGTGTTTGTTCTTGCTTCTCTAGTTCTTTTAATTGTGATGTTAGGGTGTCAATTTTAGATCTTTCATGCTTTCTCTTGTGGATATTTAGCACTATAAATTTCCCTCTATACACTGCTTTAAATGTGTCCCAGAGATTCTGGTATGTTGTGTCTTTGTTCTCATTGGTTTCAAAGAACGTCTTTATTTCTACCTTCATTTTGTTGTGTATCCAGTAGTCATTCAGTAGCAAGTTGTTCAGTTTCCATGTAGTTGTATGGTTTTGAATGAGTTTCTTAATCCTGAGTTCTAATTTGATTGTACTGTGGTCTGAGAGACAGTTTGTTATAATTTTTGTTCTTTTACTTGCTGCAGAGTGTTTTACTTCAAACTATGTGGTCCATTTTGGATCAAGTGCTATGTGGTGCTGAGAAGAATGTATATTCTGTTGATTTGGGGTGGAGAGTTCTGTAGATTAGGTTCCCTTGGTGCAGAGCTGAGTTCAAATCCTGTATATCCTTTTTACCTTTCTGTCTCATTGATCTGTCTAATGTTGACAGTGGGGTGTTAAAGTCTCCCATTATTATTGTGTGGGAGTCTAAGTCTCTTTGTAGGTCTCTAAGGACTTGTTTTATGAATCTGAGTGCTCCTATATCGGATGCATATATATTTAGGATACTTAGCCCTTCCTGTTGAATTGATCGCTTTACCATTATGTAATGACCCTCTTTGTCTCTTTTGATCTTTGTTGAATTAAAGTCTGTTTTATCAGAGACAAGATTGTAACCCCTACCTTTTTTTGCTTTCCATTTGCTTGGTAGATCTTCCTCTATCCATTTATTTTGAGCCTATGTGTGTCTCTGCACGTGAGATTAGTCTCCTGAAAAGAGCATATTGATGGGTCTTGACTCTATCCAATTTGCCAGTCTGTATCTTTTAACTGGAGCATTTAGCCTATTTACATTTAAGGTTAATATTGTTAGGTGTGAGTTTGATCCTGTCATTATAATGTTAGCTGGTTATTCTGCTCGTTAGTTGATGCAGTTTCTTTCCAGCATTGAAGGTCTTTACAATTTTGCATGTTTTTGCAGTAGCAGGTACTGGTTGTTCCTTTCCATGTTTAGCGCTTCCTTCAGGAGCTCTTGTAGGGCAGGCCTGGTGGTGACAAAAAATATCTCAGCATTTGCTTGTCTGTAAAGCATTTTATTTCTCCTTCATTTATGAAGTTTAGTTTGGCTGGATATGAAATACTGGGTTGAAAATTATTTTCTTTAAGAATGTTGAATATTGGCCCCCACTCTCTTCTTACAGAAGCACTCTCAGCTTATAGAGTTTCTGCTGAGAAATCTGCTGTTAGTCTGATGGGCTTCCCTTTGTGGGTAACCTGACCTTTCTCTCTGGCTGCCCTTAACATTTGTTCCTTCATTTCATCTTTGGTGAATCTGACAATTATGTATCTTGGAGTTTCTCTTCTCGAGGAGTATCTTTGTGGTGTTCCCTGTATTTCCTGAATTTGAATGTTGGCCTGTCTTGCTAGGTAGGAGGAGTTCTCCTGGATAATATCCTGAAGAGTGTTTTCCAACTTGGTTCTATTCTCAGTCAAATTGTCCCTGTTGCAGATGATATGATTGTATAGTTAAAAAATCCCATTGTCTCAGCCCAAAATCTTCTTAAGCTTAGAAGCAAATTCAGCAGTCTCAGGAAACAAAAATCAATATGCAAAAATCACAAGCATTCTTATACACCAGTAACAGACAAACAAAGAGCCAAATCATGAGTGAACTCTCATTCATAATTGCTTCAAAGGGAATAAAATACCTAGAAATCCCAATTATAAGGGGGTGTGAAGGACCTCTTCAAGGTGAACTACAAACCACTGCTCAATGAAATAAAAGAGAACACAAACAAATGGAAGAATATTCCATGGTCATGTATAGGAAGAATCAATATCATGAAAATGGCCATACTGCCCAAGGTAATTTATAGATTCAATGCCATCCCCATCAAGCTGCCAATGACTTTCTTCATAGAATTGGAAAAAAACTACTCTAAGTTCATATGGAAACAAAAAAGAGCCTGCATTACCAAGTCAACCTTAAGCCAAAAGAACAAAGCTGGAGACATCACGCTACCTGACTTCAAAATATACTACAAGGCTGCAGTAACCAAAACATCATGGTACTGGTACCAAAACAGAGATATAGACCAATGGAACCGAACAGAGCCCTCAGAAATAATACCACACATCTACAACCATCTGATCTTTGACAAATCCAACAAAAACAAGAAATGGGGAAAGGATTCCCTATTTAATAAATGGTGTTGGGAAAACTGGCTAGCCATATGTAGAAAGCTGAAACTGGATCCCTTCCTTACACCTTATACAAAAATTAATTCAAGATAGATTAAAGCCTTAAATGTTAGATCTAAAATCATAAAAACCCTAGAAGAAAACCTAGGCAATACCTTTCAGGACATAGACACGGGCAAGGGCTTCACGTCTAAAACACCAAAAGCAATCACAACAAAAGCCAAAATTGACAAATGGGTTCTAATTAAATGAAAGAGCCTCTGCATAGCAAAAGAAACTACCATCAGAGTAAACAGTCAACCTACGGAATCAGAGAAATATTTGCAATCTACTCATCTGACAAAAGGTTAATATCCAGAATCTACAAAGAACTCAAATAAATTTACAAGATAAAAGCAAACAACCCCATCAAAAAGTGGGCAAAGGATATGAACAGACACTTCTCAAAAGAAGACATTCATGAAGCCGATGAACAAATGAAAAATGCTCATCATCACTGGCCATGAAAGAAATGCAAATCAAAACCCTAATGAGATAGCATCTCACACCAGTTAGAATGGTGATCATTAGAAAGTCAGGAAGCAAAAGTGAGGGGGAAAATGGAACCAAGTTGGAAAACACTCTTCAGGATATCATCCAGGAGAACTTCCCCAACCTAGTAGGGCAGGCCAACATTCAAATCTAGGAAATACAGAGAATGCCACAAAGATACTCCTCGATAAGAGCAACTCCAAGACACATAATTGCCAGATTCACCAAAGTTGAAATGAAGGAAAAAATCTTAAGGGCAGCCAGAGAGAAAGGTCGGGTTACTCACAAAGGGAAGCCCATCAGACTAACAGCAGATCTCTTGGCAGAAACTCTACAAGCCAGAAGAGAGTGGGGGCCAATATTCAACATTCTTAAAGAAAAGAATTTTAAACCCAGAATTTTATATCCAGCCAAACTAAGTTTCATAAGTGAAGAAGAAATAAAATCCTTTACAGATAAGCAAATGCTTAGAGATTTTGTCACCACTAGGCCTGCCTTACAAGAGACCCTGAAGGAAACACTAAACATGGAAAGGAACAACCGGTACCAGCCATTGCAAAAACATGCCAAAACGTAAAGACCATTGAGGCTAGGAAGAAACTGCATCAACTAACGAGTAAAATAACCAGTTAATATCATAATGGCAGGATCAAGTTCACACATAACAATATTAACCTTAAATGTAAATGGACTAAATGGTCCAATAAAAAGACACAGACTGGCAAAGTGGATAAAGAGTCAAGACCCATGAGTCTGCTGTATTCAGGAGACCCATCTCACATGCAGAGACATACATAGGCTCAAAATAAAGGGATGGAGGAAGATTTACCAAGCAAATGGAGAACAAAAAAAGCAGGGGTTGCAATACTAGTCTCTGATAAAACAGACTTTAAACCATCAAAGATCAAAAGAGACAAAGAAGGACATTACATAATGGTAAATGGATCAATTCAACAGGAAGAGCTAACTATCCTAAATATATATGCACCCAATACAGGAGCAACCAGATTCATAAAGCAAGTCCTTAGAGACTTACAAAGAGACTTAGACTCCCACACAATAATAATGGACGACTTCAACACTCCACTGTCAACATTAGACAGATCAATGAGACAGAAAGTTAACAAGGATATCCAGGAATTGAACTCATCTCTGCAGCAAGCAGACCTAATAGACATCTATAGAACTCTCCACCCCAAATCAACAGAATATACATTCTTCTCAGCACCACATCGCACTTATTCCAAAATTGAACACATAATTGGAAGTAAAGCACTCCTCAGCAAATGTACAAGAACAGAAATTATAACAAACTGTCTCTCAGACCACAGTGCAATCAAACTAGAACTCAGGACTAAGAAACTCAATCAAAACCACTCAACTACATGGAAACTGAACAACCTGCTCCTGAATGACTACTGGGTACATATCAAAATGAAGGCAGAAATAAAGATGTTCTTTGAAACCAATGAGAACAAAGATACAACATACCAGAATCTCTGGGACACATTTAAAGCAGTGTGTAGAGGGAAATGTATAGCACTAAATGCCCACAAGAGAAAGCAGGAAAGATCTAAAATTGACACTCTAACATCACAATTAAAAGAACTAGAGAATCAAGAGCAAACACATTTGAAAGCTAGCGGAAGGCAAGAAATAACTAAGATCAGAGCAGAACAGAAGAAGATAGAGACACAAAAAACCTTCCAAAAAATCAATGAATCCAGGGGTTGGTTTTTTGAAAAGATCAACAAAATTGACAGACCACTAGCAAGAATAATAAAGAAGAAAAGAGAGAAGAATCAAATGGATGCAATAAAAAATGATAAAGGGGATATCACCACCGACCCCACAGAAATACAAACTACCATCAGAGAATACTATAAACACCTCTACGCAAATAAACTGGAAAATCTAGAAGAAATGGATAATTTCCTGGACACTTACACGCTTCCAAGACTAAACCAGGAAGAAGTTGATTCCCTGAATAGACCAATAGCAGGCTCCGAAATTGAGGCAATAAGTAATAGCCTACCAACCAAAAAAAGTCCAGGACCAGATGGTATTCTACCAGAGGTACAAGGAGGATCTGGTACCATTCCTTCTGAAACTATTCCAATCAATAGAAAAAGAGGGAATCCTCCCTAACTCATTTTAAGAGGCCAACATCATCCTGATACCAAAGCCTGACAGAGACACAACAAAAAAAGAGAATTTCAGACCTATATCCCTGATGAACATCGATGCAAAAATCCTCAATAAAATACTGGCAAACTGGATTCAGCAGCACATCAAAAAGCTTATCCACCATGATCAAGTGGGCTTCATCCCTGGGATGCAAGGCTGGTTCAACATTCGCAAATCAATAAACATAAACCAGCATATAAACAGAACCAAAACGAGAACCACATGATTATCTCAATAGATGCAGAAAAGGCCTTTGACAAAATTCAACAGCCCTTCATGCTAAAAACGCTCAATAAATTCGGTATTGATGGAACGTACCTCAAAATAATAAGAGCTATTTATGACAAACCCACAGCCAATATCATACTGAATGGGCAAAAACTGTAAAAATTCCCTTTGAAAACTGGCACAAGACAGGGATGCCCTCTCTCACCACTCCTATTCAACATAGTGTTGGAAGTTCTGGCTAGGGCAATCAGGCAAGAGAAAGAAATCAAGGGTAATCAGTTAGGAAAAGAAGAAGTCAAATTGTCCCTGTTTGCAGATGACATGATTGTATATTTAGAAAACCCCATCATCTCAGCCCAAAATCTCCTTAAGCTGTTAAGCAACTTCAGCAAAGTCTCAGGATACAAAATTAATGTGCAAAAATCACAAGCATTCTTATACACCAGTAACAGACGGACACAGAGCTAAATCATTAATGAACTTCCATTCACAATTGCTTCAAAGAGAATAAAATACCTAGGAATCCAACTTATAAGGGATGTAAAGGACCTCTTCAAGGAGAACTACAAACCACTGCTCAGTGAAATAAAAGAGGACACAATCAAATGGAAGAACATACCATGCTCATGGATAGGAAGAATCAATATCGTGAAAATGGCCATACTGCCCAAGGTCATTTATAGATTCAATGCCATCCCCATCAAGCTACCAATGACTTTCTTCACAGAATTGGAAAAAAGTGCTTTAAAGTTCATATGGAACCAAAAAAGAGCCCACATCTCCAAGACAATCCTAAGTCAAAAGAACAAAGCTGGAGGCATCACGCTACCTGATTTCCAACTATACTACAAGGCTATAGTAACCAAAACAGCATGCTAATGGTACCAAAACAGAGATATAGACCAATGGAACAGAACAGAGTTCTCAGAAATAATACCACACATCTACAGCCATCTGATCTTTGACAAACCTGAGAGAAACAAGAAATGGGGAAAGGATTCCCTATTTAATAAATGGTGCTGGGAAAATTGGCTAGCCATAAGTAGAAAGCTGAAACTGGATCCTTTCCTTTCTCCTTATACAAAAATTAATTCAAGATGGATTAGAGACTTAAATGTTAGACCTAATACCATAAAAACCCTAGAGGAAAACCTAGGTAATACCATTCAGGATATAGGCATGGGCAAAGACTTCATGTCTGAAACACCAAAAGCAACGGCAGCAAAAGCCAAAATTGACAAATGGGATCTAATTAAACTAAAGAGTTTCTGCACAGCAAAAGAAACTACCATCCGAGTGAACGGGCAACCTGCAGAATGGGAGAACATTTTTGCAATCTACTCATCTGACAAAGGGCTAATATCCAGAACCTACAAAAAACTCAAACAAATTTACAAGAAAAAAACAAACAACCCCATCAAAAAGTGGGCAAAGGATATGAACAGAGATTTCTCAAAAGAAGACATTCATACAGCCAACAGACACATGAAAAAATGCTCATCATCACTGGCCATCAGAGAAATGCAAATCAAAACCACAATGAGATACCATCTCACACCAGTTAGAATGGCGATCATTCAAAAGTCAGGAAACAACAGGTGCTGGAGAGGATGTGGAGAAATAGGAACACTTTTACACTGTTGGTGGGATTGTAAACTACTTCAACCATTATGGAAAACAGTATGGCGATTCCTCAAGGATCTAGAACTAGGTGTACCATATGACCCAGCCATCCCATTACTGGGTATATACCCAAAGGGTTACAAATCATGCTGCTATAAAGACACATGCACACGTATGTTTATTGCGGCACTGTTCACAATAGCAAAGACTTGGAATCAACTGAAATGTCCATCAGTGACAGACTGGATTAAGACAATGTGGCACATATACACCATGGAATACTATGCAGCCATAAAAAAGGATGAGTTTGTGTCCTTTGTAGGGACATGGATGCAGCTGGAAACCATCATTCTTAGCAAACTATCACAAGAACAGAAAACCAAGCACCACATGTTCTCACTCATAGGTGGGAACTGAAAAATGAGATCACTTGGACTCGGGAAGGGGAACATCACACACTGGGGCCTATCATGGGGAGTGGGTAGGGAGGAGGGATTGCATTGGGAGCTATACGTGATGTTAATTACGAGTTGATGGGTGCTGACGAGTTGATGGGTGCAGCACAGCAACATGGCACAAGTATACATATGTAACAAACCTGCACGTTATGCACATGTACCCTAGAACTTAAGTATAATAATAATAAAAAATAAATAAAAATAAATAAGTAAATAAAAGTCTGGAAGCAACAGGTGCGGGAAAGGATGTGGAGAAATAGGAACATTTTTACATTGTTAGGAGTATAAATTAGTTCAACCATTGTGGAAGACAATGTGGGGATTCTTCAAGGATCTGGAACTGGAAATACCTTTTGATCCAGCCATCCCATTACTGGGTATATACTCGAAGGATTGTAAATCATCCTGCTTTAAAATCACATACACACATATGTTTATTGCAGTACTATTCACAATAGCAAAGACTTGAAACCAAGCCAAATGTCCATCAATAATAGTCTGGATTAAGAAAATGTGGCACATATATACCATGGAATACGGTGCAGCCATAAAAAAGGATGAGTTCTTGTCCTTTGTAAGGACATGGATGAAACTGGAAGCCATCATTCTCAGCAAACTATTGCAAGGACAGAAAACCAAACACCGCATGTTCTCACTCATAGGTGGGAACTGAACAATGAGAACACTTGGACACAGGAAGGGGAACATCAGACATAGGGGCCTGTTGTGGGGTAGGGGGAGGGAGAAGGGATAGCATTAGGAGATATACCTAATGTAAATGATGAGTTAATGGGTGCAGCACACCAACGTGGCACATGTATACATATGTAACAAACCTGCACATTATGCACATGTACCCTAGAACTTAAAGCATAATAATACTAATAATAAAAGATTTTAAGGAATCATTCTGCCAGCTTTGTTAACTAAAGAAAGGTAGAATGGCTGTGGTTTAGGCAATGAGAGGAGCAGATGTTGCAGATGGGGTGTTGTAAACTAGTTCAGAAAAGAGAGAATTATGACTTTGACCAAGGTCATTTTAATAGAAGTGGACTCAGTAAAGGAGTATAGGAAAGAGTGAATCAGTTTCACTGAGCACAGGTTTATAACTTGTCTGAATCTGGTAAGACAGAACACACAAGTTATATGAAGCAGATTTACTGCTTACACAAAGGGAGCAAGAAACAACTGAAACTTAGGATTCATTGTGAGCTGGCCATCCAAGGCCTCAGAATTCTTTCCAGGATAGATGGATTTTTCACTGCACATGCCCCATTTTCACTGTAAGTAACGGAACTCAGCAAGCAGCCACTCTAGTTTTGATCCCTCTTCATAACAGTATTCACTAGGCTAAAGCATTGAAGAACACCTTGTTCCTAAGGAGAACTGGAGTAGAGACTGGGCTTTTCCTGCATGCTCCATCTTTTCTCAAGATGTTGCATTCCCCACATGTTCTACAGTTAATCTTGAGGACTACAGGTGAGAAAAGGAATGATCTGAACTCTGCAGTAATGTGGGAAAACAATAAAATAAGTGTGATATTCCGGAAACCAAGTAAAGTAAGGTGCTAAGAAAGAAGAAATGACCAACTGCACCAAATACTGGCTGGTGGTTCAAATAAAGAAGTGTAGCTATATTGAATTTAACAATGTAGGGGACAGGGACATTGACTTTTGTAATAAAAGCAGTTTTGTTAGAGTGCTGGGATGGAAAACTAGAGGAGAATAAAGTAATATTATTAATATTAATATAATATAATATGTAATTATTATAATATAAAATATCCAATGTATATTTATTATTGTATAAATGTATAGTGTATTATTATATTATATATAATACATATTATATAATATATAATATAATAATATATATTGCGATTATAAAATAAGTATAAAATATGTGTCATTATATTATTATTATATTATTATATTTTATATATTATATATTATGTATATATAAACATTTTATATATAATATATGTTGTATATTATATATTTTATATATGAAATATATTATATATTATAATCTTTATAATAATATATTATATTTTATATATGAAATATATTATATATTATAATCTTTATAATAATATATTATATTTTATTATATATTATATATAATTTATTATATATTTAATAATATATCTGTATATTTTCATTTTATATATAATTTATTTTATATATTACATAGTACATATTATATATTATAGAAACCTATAAATATGATTATATATTATATATTATAATATATAATGATATATGCATGTTATATATAATATATAAAATATGTTTATATATAAATGTTATATAACATAAAAATAATATACTACAATAATAATTAATATAATAAGAATAATTAATATTATGGTAATGATATATGATATTTGAATGTCTTCTTGTAGTTTACTGGTACTTTTGTTTAATATATTCACAAAACAAAATGAAGTCACATTATGTACATCCATGTAGGTGATATCACAAATAGAAAGTACAATATAAGCAAGTCAGGAGAATATGTACACTGTGATTAAATTTATATGAAACTCAAAACAAGGAAAACTTGATAGTATATATATTTGTATTACAGGTGCTATTTGTTTCTAAACACAGGAGTTTCTGCACAGAAAAATTAAAAATATATACTCTCTAAATTCTAAGCCAATTGAAAAATGGCACAGTAATTAAATAATCAAAGCAAAACTAGGTAGGAAATTCTGATTTTGTGTTCAAAGTGGACTTAGTAATTTTCTTTTCATGAATTGAAACCTTTTAGATAAAATGAGCACACAGAGACACCCACAACACTCTCCCAATGAGAATTTATATGGCTTGTTGCTAGTAGATGCTGAGAGAGAGCTCCAGGGTTATTTTATTTAAATTTTCAATTTAATAAATCATTCAATATTCTCTGTCCAGAATGGGGACTCAAGTGTGGAGAAGAATGTTTAAGTTCACCCCAACAGAAATTCCCTTAGACCTGGGTAAGTGAAGCTCCTGGCTCAGATCCTAGGCCTCAAGGGACCCAGTGCTGTGAAGTGTCTCCCCAGAAAAGTCCACTACATAGGTATCTAGTGTGTCTGAAACTGATCAGAGTGCAGAGGCTATGACCTTTCAAAATGCAGGTGCAGCTTTACTGCAGCTCTACTGGAATAGGGTAAATGACTCCCTACTACAAATAAAAGAAAGAATACGAGGTAAGTAACTGGTGAACAACTATGTTTTTCTTATTTGCTTCTCACAGCTACCTGATGAGATAGGTAAATATTAACATGATATTTCATATGAAAGGAAACATTTAAAAGTGAAATGAGCACCCAAAGTTATAGTGCTCTTTGTCAAAGCTACATGTAACATCTTGGAATCATTTTTACGCTACAAATTAATTTCACAAAGTAATAACTGTATATTTAGGTGCTTTGGCAAAAAGGAGACCACACCTTCATAGAAAGAAGATTCATAGTATACAACACACTCTGGGACAGTATCTTTAGTTCAGGAATTTTTTGTTTGTTTGTTTCTTTGGTTCATGTAATTGCAAATCAATTCTTACAATGCTAATTATTCTACACAGCAAAGGGAAGCTTAAAAATGGTTTGGAAATTCTATTTACTATTAAAATATATTGGTTTGTTTTATTCAGTGGTTAGTTTTAGTTTAATACAATTGAAACTAAGAATTTGCTCAATATGCAGTTAATAAAGTGATAAATTTGTGCAACACCCTACTTGGCCATTTGGCCTTTTTCAAACTGTCTCTCAAGCACCAGCAACCACATATCTGAAATGGAGAAAATGCTTTGGTTTTTCACAGATGTATCTGGGACTTCCTCTTATGTTTACCCTACTACGTCTCTGTGCCAAGGGATCTTTCACTCCCTTTCTTTCTGTACTCATATCACTCAGTACTGTTTTCCACAAAATATGAGTCTGCTTCATCTTCCAGGCTAATTTTGATACCAGGAAAAAATTAGGCAACCTTTATATAGAGAAGTGTCTTTTTATGGTCTATAGTAGAAGATACAGCAATATTTCTTACCTTTGTAAAACCTATGTGCCTTTTTGATAAACCTTACAATTATATATTATGTATTAACATGGTTTGGCACTTCACAAAACATAAGACACTGTAACTAAAAAGCCAACCAAAGCAGTTTAGATAATTTTATTTTGTAACCACACATAATTGCAAAATGTTTTGTGTTCCTAGTGCCAGGAAATCCTTCCAATGTCATCTGACACTGTAATTTATTACCTTAATAGGTCTCACCCTCTACATTGAGAATAACTGGTGTATAACTAAAGGGAGCTAAAATGTTAAAAATTTATCAAATGCTTTTTCAGCATCAATTAAAATTATCATACTGTATTTATCCTTCATTCTGTTAATATGATATATCACGTTGTTTGATTTCTGTATGTTGGACTACCCCTTCATCCCAAGAACAAATCCCACTTGGTCATGATGAAGGATTTTTGTAATGTATTCTTTTGAAAACGTTAAAACATTTTTGTTTTGTTTTTAATTCAATAGGTTTTTGAGGAACAGGTGGTGTTTGGTTACATAAATAAGTTCTTTAGTGGTGATTTGTGAGATCTTGGTGCACCTATCACCTGAACAGTGTACACTATAACTGATATGTAGTATTTTATCCCTCACCACTCCCAGCCTTTTCCCCCAGGTCCCCAAAATTAAATGTTTGCCTTTACATACTCATAGCTTATCTCTCACGTATGAGTGAGAAGATACAATGTTTGGTTTTCCATTCCTGAGCTACTTCACTTAGAATAGTCTCAGATTTTATTCAGATTGCTGTGAATGTCATTATTTCATTCATTTTTATGACTGAGTAGTATTCCATGTTATATGTATATACCACATTTTCTTTATCCACTCGTTGATCGATGGGCATTTGGGATGGTTCCATATTTTACCAATTGCAAATTATGCTGCTACAAACATGTGCATGCAAGTATCTTCTTCGTATAATGACTTATTTTCCTCTGGATAGATATCTCGTAGTAGAATTGCTACATCAACGGGTAGATTTATTTTTAGTTCTTTAAGGAATTTCTACACTGTCTTTTATAGTGGTTGTACTACTTTGCATTCTCACCAACATTCTATCTGGAAGGTCTGTCCAATGCTGAAAGTGGAGTGTTGAAATCTCCAGCTATTATTTCATTGAGCCTTTGCTCTCTCCTTAGTTCTAATAATATTTTATTTTCATATCTAGATGCTCCCATGTTGGGTTCATATATTCTTAAAATCATTATATTCTCTGGCTGAATTGACCCCTTTATTGTTAGTGACTTTCTTTTTTTTTTTTTTTCTCTGAAAGCTTCTTTCTTTTATTTATTTACTTATTTGTTTATTTATTTGTTTTTTATTATTATTATACTTTAAGTTCTAGGGTACATGTGCATAACGTGCAGATTTGTTACATATGTATACTTGTGCCATGTTGCTGTGCTGCACCCATCAACTCGTCAGCACCCATCAACTCGTCATTTACATCAGGTATAACTCCCAATGCAATCCCTCCCCACTCCCTCCCCATGATAGGCCCCGGTGTGTGATGTTCTCCTTCCCAAGTCCAAGTGATCTCATTGTTTAGTTCCCACCTATGAGTGAGAACATACGGTGTTTGGTTTTCTGTTCTTGTGATAGTTTGCTAAGAATGATGGTTTCCAGCTGCATCCATGTCCCTACAAAGGACACAAACTCATCCTTTTTTATGGCTGCATAGTATTCCATGGTGTATATGTGCCACATTTTCTTAATCCAGTCTGTCACTGATGGACATTTGGGTGGATTCCAAGTCTTTGCTATTGTGAATAGTGCTGCAATAAACATACGTGTGCATGTGTCTTTATAGCAGCATGATTTAGAATCCTTTGGGTATATACCCAGTAATGGGATGGCTGGGTCATATGGTACATCTAGTTCCAGATCCTTGAGGAATCGCCATACTGTTTTCCATAATGGTTGAAGTAGTTTACAATCCCACCAACAGTGTAAAAGTGTTCCTATTTCTCCACATCCTCTCCAGCACCTGTTGTTTCCTGACTTTTGAATGATTGCCATTCTAACTGGTGTGAGATGGTATCTCATTGTGGTTTTGATTTGCGTTTCTCTGATGGCCAGTGATGATGAGCATTTTTTCATGTGTCTGTTGGCTGTATGAATGTCTTCTATTGAGAAATCTCTGTTCATATCCTTTGCCTACTTTTTGATGTTTGTTGTTTGTTTTTTTCTTGTAAATTTGTTTGAGTTCTTTGTAGGTTCTGGATATTAGCCCTTTGTCAGATGAGTAGATTGCAAAAATGTTCTCCCATTCTGTAGGTTGCCTGTTCACTCTGATGGTAGTTTCTTTTGCTGTGCAGAAGCTCTTTAGTTTAATTAGATCTCATTTGTCAATTTTGGCTTTTGCTGCTGTTGCTTTTGGTGTTTTAGACATGAAGTCTTTGCCCATGCCTATGTCCTGAATGGTACTACCTAGGTTTTCCTCTAGGGTTTTTACGGTATTAGGTCTAACATTTAAGTGTCGTGACTTTCTTTGTCTCTTCTTATTTGGTCTTAAATCTTATTTTGAGTGACATAGGTATAGCTACTCATACATTTTTTTGGTTTCCATTGAGATGAAATATTTTTTTCTTCTCTTTATTTTCAGTCTATATGTGTCTTTATAGGTAAAGTGTGTTTCTTATAGGCAACAAATCATTGGGGATTGTTTTTTCATGCATTCAGCCACTATACATCTTTTGATTAGAGAGTTTAGTCTATTTACATTCAGTGTTATTATTGATAAGTAAGAACTTACTACTCTCATTTTTTTTTTTTTTTTCTGGCTGTTTTGTTGTTTTTCTCTTCCTTCTTTCTTTCCTCCTGTCTTTCTTTAGTGAAGGTGATTTTCCCTGGTGATATGATTTAGTTTCTTGCTGTTTATTTTTTGTGTATTCAATATATGTTTTTTGGTTTGAGGTACCATGGAGCTTACAAATATTATCTTATAACCCATTATTTTAACCTGATAGGAACTTAACATTGTTTGCATGAACAAACAAATCAAACAAGTAAAAAGAAAATGAAAAAAACTTTATGCTTAACACTGTTTGCCTAAAGAAGCAAATCAAACAAGCAAAACCGAAAGGAAAAAACTTTTAACTTAATCTTAACACTTTTTACCTTTTGTTTGGTTCTATTCATGTTTTATTGTACTGCCTATGTCTTGGAAAGTTGTTGTATTTATTATTTTTTATTAGTTTGTTTTTTACTCTCTCAGGATAAGAGTAAGTTACAACCACAGTTACAGTGTTACAGTATACTTTGTCTTTCTGTATACTTACTGTTACCAGTTTGCTTTTACTTATAGGTGAATTCTTATTGCTCATTAACATCTTTTCTTTATGATGGAAGCACTTCCTTTAACATTTCTTGCAGCTCAGATCTGGTGTTGATGTAATCATTCAGCTTTTATTTGTCTGGTAAAGTCTGTATTTCTTTTTTCTTGTTTGAAGACTATTTTTGCAAGATATACTATTCTAGGGTAAGAGGTTCTTTATCTTCCATAGTTTATGTCACGTCAATTTCATTTTGCCTTTAAGTTTTCCACTGAAAAATCTGATACCAGACATATGGTACCTCCATTGCATGTTGTTTCTTTTCTCTTGCAACTTTTATGATCCTTTCTTTATCCTTTATCTTTGTGAGTTTGATTATTAAAAGTCTTCAGGTAGTATTCTTTGGGTTAAATCTGCTTGGTGATCTGTAACCTTGTATTGGATATTGATATCTTTCTCTAGGTTTGAAATTTTCTCTCTTATTATTCCTCTGGATAAACTTTCTACCCCTCCTATTTCTTTCACTACCCCCTCTTTAAGCCTAATGAGTCTTAAATTTGCCCTTTTGTGGATATTTTCTAGATCTTGTAGTTGTGCTTCATTTTTAAAAAAATCTTTTTTCTTTTGCCTCTTCTGGCTGTGTACTTTCAAATTGCTTTCTCTGACTATGTATTTTAATTCCTTTTGTTATTAACCTCCTCTCACCATGTAATTTCTAGATCCTGTAGTTGTGCTTCATTTTTTTTAATTCTTTTTCCTGTTGCTTCCTCTGACTGCTTCTTTCTTCTGCTTGACCAATTACTTCTACTATTAAAAGACTCTGATACATTCTTCAGTATGCCAGTTGCACTTTTCAGCTCTAGAATTACTGCTTGATTCTTTTTAATGATTTCAATCTCTTCTAAAATTTATCTGATAGAATTCTGAATTCCTTTTGTGCATTATTTTAAAATTCTTTGTGTTTCTTCAACACGGCTATTTTTAATTCTTTGTATGAAAGGTCACATATCTCTGTTTCTCCAGGATTGGTCCTTGGTGCCTTATTTACTTCATTTGGTGAGGTCCTGGTTTCCTGGATAGTGTTCATGCTAGCAGCTGTTCTTCATTTATTGACATCGAAGAGTTAGATATTTATTGTAGTCTTCACTATCTGGTCTTACTTGTAGCCATCCTTCTTGAGAATGCTGGCCATATATTTGATCTAACCTGTATCTACTTTGGGGGGACCACAAGCTCAGTAATGCTGTGGTTCTAGCAGAATCATAGGGGTACTTCCTTGATGATCTTGGACAAGATCTGAGAGAATTATCTGGAATACCAGGCAGAAACTTTTGTTCTCTTACTTTCACCCCAAGATACAGAATGCCTCTCTCTCTCTTTCTCTCTCTTTCTCTCTCTGTCTGTCTTTCTCTCTCTCTTCTGAGCCACCTAAAGCTGGAAGCAAAGTGACACAAGCAACCCTGTGGCCACCACCACTATCAATGCACTTGGTCAGACCTGAAGGGAGCACAGCATTGGATCTCCCCCAAGGCCCGCCATAACCACCTCCTGGTTACCCACTATGAACGCTCAAGGCCATGGGACTCTATAATTATCATGTAGCTAAGCTGTCAGGCCTGTAACCTTCCCTTCAGGACAGTGAGTTCCCCCAGATCCCTGGGTGAGTCCACAGGTGCTGTCTTGGTGTCAGGGTTTAGAGTCAGAAATCTTACACGTCTACCTGGTGTTCTATTATAGTGTGGGTGAACTGGCATTCAAACTACAAGACACAGTCCTTCCCGCTCTTCCATCCCATTTACAAAGCAGAGAAGCCTCACCCCATTGCTACCGCCCCCACAGGCCACATGGGATACTACCAGATTACCACTGACACTTTCATACAAAGCAGAGAAGCCTCACCCCATTGCTACCGCCCCCACAGGCCACATGGGATACTACCAGATTACCACTGACACTTTCATAATTCCCAAGGGCTCGTAGGTCAGCTTGTGAATGCTCCTGACCTAGAACTCACCATTCATGGCACTGGGCTACCCTCTGACCCAGGACAGGTCCAAAAATGCCATTCAAGAGTAAAGTCCTGGAAATGAGACTCCAAGAATCAGCTTAGTGCTGTAAGTCACCATGATCATGATTGCACCTAGAATCAGCAATTCTCTGAGGCTCACCTAAGTATTATCTGGGGATCGTTGTTGGTTAACCGGGTGCCAGGACTGGCTTCTTCCCTTTAAGGTAGTGGGTTCATTTCTGGCCCAGGATGTGTCTAGAAATGTCATCCTGGAGCTATGGACTAGACCTGGGGCTTCATGACTCTCACTGATGCCCAATTCTTCTGTGGCTGAGCTATACCTAAAATGCAAAGTTCTCCCTACTCCTCCCTCTCCTCAAGCAGAAAGAAGAAGTCTCTTTTAGAGCTACAATCTGTGCAATCTAGAGTTAGGGTAGGAGTGATACCAGCACTTCCTTAGCCATACCAATGGGTATCTCATTTCGCCTGCCTTCTCTCCCTACAGTCCACTGCCTCTGGACCTAGTTGAGACTCACCTAAGATTTGCAGTCCTTATGGCCTAGACTGGGTTTCAAGTTCACTTAGAGACATAGTGTACTTCCACCCTGGGTAGTGACTTTTACAGGCACTTAAATTCAGAACACCAGGATCAGCAATTCCTCTCTGGCTAAGGCTGGTAAGTTTGGTCTGTTTTTTCTCTCTGCAGTACAGGATATTATTGAGTTCAAGCCCTCACACTGTCTGTGCTCTCTCTCCCCCAGTGCCCAGAGATGATCTTAGCACCATATCTTTAGGGACAAGGGGGAGGGTAACCTCAGTGATTCAAGATTTTTTTTTTTTTCTATTTCTTAAGTGCCTCTTTCAGTGATGTGAAGTTAAGTCCAGCTACTATGAGTACTCAACTGATTTGTTGCTTCTTATGAAGGTGTTTCTTCTGTGAAGATAGGTGTTAAATTGGTGTTTTTGCAGGACAAGGGGGACAATCATTGGAGCCTGCCATCTTGTTCCACCTTCTCTCCCCTGTGGAAATTTTTATGTAAGACTGATATCTCAGAACTCCCAGTGGTAAGCAAAGCTGACTCGTCAGTTTCAACTTTCTGGGTGAATATGATAAGTCACATATAGTCTCTGAAAGTCAGGAAAAGTATTGGAAAATCAATATTCTTATTTTTGCCTCAAAGATAGGTTAAACATAATGTTTCAAGTCAGAACAAGTTAGTTTGATCCTCTGTTTAAGGTCAAAAAGTCTCATATAAGTAAAGCACAGAGACAAAAACATATCATGGGCTAGTGTTGTTCAGGTAACTCAGTTTATTAATGTTTACTTGAGCAGGATTACAGAGCTGCTTACTCCCTTTGGAGAACCTATATGCTGTGTTAACTTTGGTTACTTAGTTGTCAGGCAAACTAGGTCTTCCCTGACTTTCTTATGGGTCTTGTCTTTGTCATTGTCAGTGTTGAAGTTGAGATCTCTTTCCAAACTAAGATGAATAATGGTAAAGAGATAATTTACTTCTACTATACTAATATTTAGTACTATATGATAGCAAAAGTAAGTTTTAGAATTCTGATTGAACACTTGCTTGTCATCCTCTGGCTGAATAATTCTTGGAAAATGTGTTAATCATTTTGATTTTCAGCCTCCTCATCTGGAAAAGAGAGAATCATGAATTCATTCCTTTAATTAAACAAACACCTATTTATGAAACAAGTGATGATAAAAATATCTGTTAGAATATTTTGAAGAATTTAATATATCCATATATTTATGTATTTACCTTAACTTTTATTTTAGCTTCTGGGTACATGTGCAAGGTTTGTTACATACATGAACTCATGTCATGGAATTTGTTGTATTAAACAATGTGAAAAAAACACACGTTCTTTAATATATTAACAATAAACATTCAACAAATGTTTAACTGTTTCTGACCTTTTATCTATTCCATATCTCATTTATAGTTGTATTCAGGTCATTTATATTTGCTTCTGTGTCACTTCATAGATTTAATAATATTTTTACATAAAATGACTACTTATGCCAATATTATATGACTTATGATAATTCTAAACTATTTATAACAAGATACTTGAAAGTCACAAATACCTAAATTATATATTTATGCAAATTTATACTCACAATGTGAGGTTTAAGAGAAGCATAACCCAAAATATTAACCCTGGATAGCTCTTTGGAGGATGTATAATTTTTTAATTTATGTATTTACATGTCAATATTTTGCAAAATGAAATAATATTATTTAAAATTAATATGCATAATATTATTGGGAGAGACAGAACTTTTAAATCATTTTGGTACATCATTGTACTATTGATATTTTTCTATAATTTTAATAGCAATTATTCAATATATCATTGTAGGAGTAAACATTAAAACTTGGCTTGTTTCAAATCATAAGTCTATATCAATAATAATTTTAAAATTTAAAATTATATTTACTTTTTTTCTTTTCTTTTCTTTTCTTTCTTTATTTTTTGAGACAGAGTTTTGCTGACTTCCAGGCTGGAGTGCAGTGGCACAATCTCAACCCACTGCAACCTCTGTCCCCCAGGTTCAAGCAATCCTCGAGCCTCAGCCTCTCAACTAGCTGGGATTACAGGTGCCCCACCACCAAGCCCAGCTATTTTTTTTTTTTTTTTTTTTTTTTTTGTATTTTTAGTAGAGATGAGGTTTCACCATGTTAGACCAGGCTGATCTCAACTACTGACCTTAAGTGATGTGCCCACTCCAGCCCCAGTGCTGGGATTACCGATGTGATCCATTGTGCCAAACTTCAAATTTTATTTTAATATCTCATTATTTAGTGAGAATTTTTCCATTCCAATTTTTGATTTTCCACCTGGTATAAGTCAACTTGTAATTACAATTTTATTATTTTAGCATTAAATGTGATTGTATTAGATATTCACCATGCAGAAATCCCTGGAAGAAATAGACATTTTTTTTTTAATAATGAGGAAGTAAAAGGAGTAAAAAATTACACTGAAAGCCCCATTTACATGTATGCAATGAATCAGTCTTTGTGCCATTTAATTAACTGGGATCTTCATAAATACTAAAATTATAACTGCATTCATATGAATGTATTAACCTTCAAGAGTATATACAGGTGGTTAATTTGTACTTAGCAAGATATAAATACCAAATTAGATGTCAATTAATTGATTATAATATCTTATATTTGAGTAGCTATTTTAAATCTGACATTCAATGAACACCTTCCAAAAGCAGATGGAATTTTGACGGGCATTTCCCCACATATTTTCAGTCTTAAATTTTATTTGTCATTTGTTAAACTCCAAATATGTGTCAGGTGCCATGTAATGCTCTCTTTCTGCTCTAAAAACATTTCTCTAATTTTAACTCTAACAAATTTTGACCAATGCCACTGCTAAAGTTTACTTCTTTCCTAAGTTATGGTCCTAGGAATGTTTCCAGAATGAAAAAATTTTCTAACATTTTATTTTTAATTTTCTTAGATATTTGATTTCAATTTATCCAGACTTTACTCCATCATCTCTCTATAATTCGATGTTAAATTAAATTACCCAATTGAAAAGTTATTTGTAACTATATTGGTATTAATCATTGACAATCTCTTATAGCATCTTTTCCTGTCAATCGTTTTTCAGTAATTTATCTCTTTATCCTCTTTGTCAGTGATTCATTCTTGATAATTTTTTCACTAACATTCCACGGGTAGATATATAAGACATAGAAAGTTCTTAACTTGGCTCAGTATTTATTATTGTTTGCTAATACATCTGATGTTTTAAATGAGATCTACTGAGTTAATTAAAACTAATATAATTTACAAAGTGCTAATATTTATCAAACGTTTTTGGCTGTCAGAATAATAGAAGGAAACATCATTGCCAGATTGATACAAAAGCACTGTGGATTACTTATTTAGACAATAATTTGATTTTGTTATACAAATGAAAATAGAATGGTAATTACTCATCACCTAATCCTTTCCTTCCAAAGAGTCCCACCGACCAATGGGATACACCATCTTAATTATTTACTTAGCCAACTGTCTTATTTATTATCAATCATATAATTCATAAGAGACAAGGGTTAAGCTGCATAAAGTGATTTAAATTTAAGTTGTATTTCATAATATATAACGAGGATATCACTGGGATTTTTCAATAAAATTTATTTTAATGATACAGTCTTTTATTTAAAATGTTGTGAAACACATTTGAATAAAATATGCAGGAAGCATCTATTAAAAAACTCTGGCCATACTTAACATTACATTGCATCAAATAGTCTGTTTTTATTCTTCTAACTTCCAAAGCACCCAACTACAATTCTACAGTCCTGAGGACAGATCTGCCACATAATTGCAGCTTTCATAAACACATTTGTATGCTCATGTATCTAGGACCAGTTAAAGGTGGTTTCCAGTGCTAAAATCATTCTGTCCTCTTCTGCCTGAAAGTAAAGATTATTTTAAATTCTTCGTTCTAAAGCACTGATGAAGGTATGAAGCTGTTTTTATTATGATCCAATTTAATTTTGAATCAATTAGGACTAGAATCAAGATATATTTCTGATACAAAGCTTTTTCAGAATATAAAAGCATACATTCAATCATATTTAGAGCAACTGAAGCAGCTATTACTTTAAAATAATCTTTATATTATATCTCTGGCAATTTCTCCCCACTTCCAAAGTCAAAATCTAATTCATGTTCTTTTGCCTGAATTTGTCTTAGTTTGCTGCATTTTTATTAAGCCAATGATTTCATCTACTTTCTCTAGAGATAAGAATTTAAAGGATATTTGTTTTCATAGTAAAACAGAAAAAGGAACATTTTGTAAAGTGAGAGTAAATCCACAGGAAGATGATTATGCATCCAAAGCATATACAAATCCATTTTTGTTAGCTTTTTCTTGTTGTTAATATCACCATATTTGGTAAATGGCATAGATATGTAAATATTAGACATTTATAATCTCCTGTACTTTCGATTAAAAAGCAATATTAAAAGTAGAAACATAGAAACATAATTGCAAGCATGGTAGAGAAAAGGTTATTATCCTTAATATATGAGTTCTTGAAAATATGTAACTAATCACTTTTTTTCATTAGAATACTACATAAGTGTATGAAAAGATAATTGTTAGGGAAAAAAATACAGAAAGGCAGCACACAGTAAAATATGCTCATTTACACTAAAAAACAACAAAGAATAGAGATTTCCTATGACTTGAATTAATAAAATTTACGAAATTTTATTTTACTTATTTTTAAAACTCTTTTACTTTAATAGCTTAAAAAGTACAAGTGGTCTTTGGTTACATGTATGAATTGTATGGCGGTGAATTCTGTGATTGTATTATACTCACCTCTTGAGTAGTGTACACTGTGGCTCAACAGATAGCTATTCGTCCCTTACCCTTTTCCTACCCTCCAGCCTCTGAGTCCCAATGTTCATTACACCATTCAGAATGTCTCTGAGTACATACACACACACACACACACACACACACACACACATACACACACACCATAGAATACTACTCAGCCATAAAAAAGAATGAAATAATACCTTTTGTAACAACAAAATATTATGTAATAATTATGATGGTCAGATCTATGCAGAAATGAAAATGTTCATAAAATGGTGAAAAGATTGTATTTTTTCTTTTGGATTTCTCTAATTATTCTAAAGATGCTAAGAAATATCAGTGAATGCCTTTTGTAGTATTTTTCTTTTTCTTTTTTTCTTTTTTTTTTAATTATACTTTAAGTTCTAGGGTACATGTGCACAACGTGCAGGTTTGTTACATATGTATACTTGTGCCAGGTTGGTGTGCTGCACCCATTAACTCGTCATTTTATACCAGGTATAACTCCCAATGCCATCCCTGCCCCATCCCCCCTCCCCATAATAGGCCCCTGTGTGTGATGTTACCCTTCCAGAGTCCAAGTGATCTCACTGATCAATTCCCATCTATGAATGAGAACATGCGGTGTTTGGTTTTCTGTTCTTGTGATAGTTTGCTGAGAATGATGGTTTCCAGCTGCATCTATGTCCCTACAAAGGGCACAAATTCATCCTTTTTTATGGCTGCATAGTATTCCATGGTATATATGTGCCACATTTTCTTAATCCAGTCTGTCACTGATGGACATTTGGGTGGATTCCAAATCTTTGCTGTTGTGAATAGTGCCGCAATAAACATACGTGTGCATGTGTCTTTATAGCAGCATGATTCGTAATCCTTTGGGTATATACCCAGTAATGGGATGGCTGGGTCATATGGTATTTCTAGTTCTAGATCCTTGAGGAATCACCATACTGTTTTCCACAATGGCTGAACCAGTTTACAGTCCCACCAACAGTGTAAAAGTGTTCCTATTTCTCCACATCCTCTCCAGCACCTGTTGTTTCCTGACTTTTTAATGATTGCCATTCTAACTGGTGTGAGATGGTATCTCATTGTGGTTTTGATTTGCATTTCTCTGATGGCCAGTGATGATGAACATTTTTTCATTTATCTGTTGGCTATATGCATGTCTTCTTTTGAGAAATGTCTGTTCATATCCTTTGCCCACTTTTTGATGGGGTTGTTTGTTTTTTTCTTGTAAATTTGTCTGAGTTCTTTGTAGGTTCTGGATATTAGCCCTTTGTCAGATGAGTAGATTGCAAAAATTTTCTCCCATTCTGTAGGTTGCCTGTTCACTCTGATGGTAGTTTCTTTTGCTGTGCAGAAGCTCTCTAGTTTAATTAGATCCCATTTGTCAATTTGGGCTTTTGTTGATGTTGCTTTTGGTGTTTTAGACATGAAGTCTTTGCCCATGCCTATGTCCTGAATGGTACTACCTAGGTTTTCTTCTAGGGCTTTTATGGTTTTATATCTAACATTTAAGTCTGTAATCCATCTTGAATTAATTTTCATATAAGGAGTAAGGAAAGGATCCAATTTCAGCTGTCTACTTGTGGCTAGCCAATTTTCTCAGCACCATTTATTAAATAGGGAATCCTTTCCTCACTTCTTGTTTTTCTCAGGTTTGTCAAAGATCAGATGACTGTAGTTGTGTGGTATTATTTCTGAGGGTTCTGTTCTGTTCCATTGGTCTATATCTCTGTTTTGATACCAGTACCATGCTGTTTTGGTTACTGTAGCCTTGTAGTATAGTTTGAAGTCAGGTAGCGTGATGCCTCCAGCTTTGTTCTTTTGACTTAGGATTGTCTTGGCCATGCGGGCTCTTTTTTGGTTCCATATGATCTTTAAAGCAGTTTTTTCCAATTCTGTGAAGAAACTCATTGGTAGCTTGATGGGAATGCCATGGAATCTATAAATTACCTTGGGCAGTATGGCCATTTTCATGATGTTGATTCTTCCTATCCATGAGCATGTTATGTTCTTCCATTTTTTTGTGTCCTCTTTCATTTCACTGAGCAGTGGTTTGTAGTTCTCCTTGAAGAGGTCCTTTACATACCTTGTAAATTGGATTCTTAGGTTTTATTCTCTTTGAAGCAATTGTGAATGGAAGTTCATTCATGATTTGGCTCTCTGTTTGTCTGTTACTGGTGTATAAGAATGCTTGTGATTTTTGCACATTAATTTTGTGTCCTTAGACTTTTCTGAAGTTGCTTATCAGCTTAAGGAGATTTTGGGCTGAGATGATGGGGTTTTCTAAATACACAATCATGTCATCTGCAAACAGGGACAATTTAACTTCTTCTTTTCCTAATTGAATACCCTTGATTTCTTTCTCTTGCCGGATTGCCCTAGCCAGAACTTCCAACACTATGTTGAATAGGAGTGGTGAGAGAGGGCATCCCTGTCTTGTGCCAGTTTTCAAAGGGAATTTTTCCAGTTTTTGCTCATTCAGTATGATATTGGCTGTGGGTTTGTCATAAATAGCTCTTACGATTTTGATATACGTTCCATCAATACCGAATTTATTGAGTTTTTAGCATGAAGGGCTGTTGAATTTTGTCAAAGGCCTTTTCTGCATCTATTGAGATAATCATGTGATTTTTGTCTAGTTCTGTTTCATAATAGTAAAAAATGGAATATGTCATGCATATTCAATACTAGTTCTGTTAGATTATGTTGTGACTATATGATGCAATATTATATATATTATATTGTCATTAAAATTAATACTGAAAGTCTAATGGCATGAAAATTGGTTGTATTAAAACAGTAGTAAGGTAGGTAACAGAACTCTGAATTCAATTTTACCCTAACTTTTCAGTTGGTTAAATGTATTCAAATATAATTACAAGAAAGGAATTCACTAAAATATTAACCCTGGATAGCTCTTTGGAAGATGTACAATTTTTAATTTGTGTGTTTATATGTCAATATTTTGCAAAATGAAATAATATTATTTAAAATTAATATATGTAATATTATTGGAAGAGAGAGAACTTTTAAATCATTTTGGCACATCATTGTACTATTGATATTTTTCTATAATTTTAATAGCAATTATTCATATATCATTGTAGGAGTACACATTAAAACCTGGATAGTTGCATAGCATAAGTCTATATCAATAATAATTTACATTTGAAAACTGTAAAACATTCTGTATATACCTAGATTTCAGAATATGAATGGAATGTCTGCATTTCCCTAGACATTGAAGGAGAACTTGTATAGAATTTTAGCTTTCTTCTCTAAAACTGTATATATATCAAGCCTACGGATGTGAGCCTAAACACACACACGTTGTTTAGAATTAGTTGAGTGTATTATGAGCTTTTACAAATACAAAATATTGATTTTCTGATGATCTTTTAAATAATCTCAAGATATGACAAAATATAGCTTTCTGATTTTTGTAGGATCCTGATGGCTGATGGTATCTGCTTTATTTTTCATCATAGAACCCAGCTCTCTGAACTTAGGTTATCTGCCTAAAACTTTTTGGTATTTATACTTAAAAACCGTGTTGACCAAAATATCATGCAGTAGTGGTATGCCTTTAAAAAAACTGAGATTTTTACATAATCAAGTTTAGGAAAATAAGAAGTTACATGACTTCTAATTTTTAAAACATTATATTTGTATTTATGTATTCCTTGAAGTAGAAGTGACTTATTTGTGTTTAAGGTATCTAGCAAGATAGCAAATTAAAGGATGATGAAGTGAAAGTTTATTTTAATTTAAAAATAAAAGGTATGTAAGGAGACAATCTATACGTTCTTTGGTACTGATAAAATTAGAGGTCAGGCGCGGTGGCTCACGCCTGTAATACCAGCACTTTGGGAGGTTGAGGCGGGTGGATCACAAGGCCAGGAGATTGAGATCATCCTGGCTAACACAGTGAAACCTTGTCTCTACTAAAAATACAAAAAATTAGCAGGGCGTGGTGGTGGGTGCTTTTAGTCCCGGCTACTAGGGAGGCTGAGACAGGAGAATGGCATGAACCCAGGAGGCACAGCTTGCAGTGAGCCGAGATTGCACCACTGCACTCCAGCCTGGGGGACAGAGTGAGACTCCGTCAAACAAACAACAACAACAACAAAAATAGAAGTTACAATTAAACGTTGAAATGTTTCTTTGCAGAATACTTGAATGTGCATCATAACATAGTTTGCATTACATTTGCCAGCACAGATTATTTTATTAATGCTTAAGTAGATGAATTAGTAATATTAACTTAAGTTTATATGTGACACATTTTTCCCATGCCTTTATGTGTAAATTGTTGGAGTAATTTCCAGTGTGATTTTCTTTGATAGAAGAGAAGATAGTGCTTTTCTATGAAGTGTATGAAGTGATTCAGATAAGAAAAAATTCAGGGACTTGTGAGAATATTTCAACTTGAAGCAGGCTAACATCCTTTGCCTTAGTCTTTAACTTCCCGTTTCCAAGTCTCACTACATGAATTCCTCCCTGATGGACAGCATGCATATTCATCTCAGTGTGTAGAAGTTTAAGACATGCTAAAGCCATTCATCTTCTCTGAATGCCTGGACGATCATAAGCACAGACATTTTGTGTTCAACAGAGGATTACATCCAAAAGATTGGTTGAGTACACATATTTTTCATTGTCAGATCTGTACATGGAGTCCTTCATATGGAATACAGTGTGCTGTCGTCAGCCACTGGATTCAATCAAACAGAGAGTTAGTACCTGAACTACATTTTACTGCACCACCCCACCACTCCTACAGAATTGCTTGTGTGAATTCTTCATCAGTCAATATTGGAGAAAATGCTATGACAAATGTACAGGAAGCAAAACCTTATCACAGCTGTTTTAAGACAATGTCATCAAGGACTTTATTATAGCAAACACTGTCTGAGTAGATTCATTCTTGTTCCTCCAAGAACATATTTAATTTTATGATCACTGTGAAATGTGTAAATGAGTAAACTAACATCTTCTTACAGGAGTTTTTAACAAACTTTGAGACAAATTTGTGGTACATGAAAGTAAGAAGGTAATTGTTATGAATATATTCAATTTTATTACTAATTTCTGTCCCTACCCTAGCTTTCCTTTTTTTTAAAATTTTAGACATATAAATATATATAGAGGGAGAGACATGTATTCTAATAAGCCATTCGAATACATCTATAATAAAAACTTTATATATTCTTTAACATTCTTTCTGGTATAATGTGTGTAAATAGCAAACAAATGCATGCATAATGTAAATCTTGCCAAGATCACATGAGATTTTGTGTGTGTTTCACAGTAATGTTAAAAGGAAAAAGCCAGTGTGTTTGCTGTGCAATTCTAAATAACTTCACAATCCATATATCAAAATAAGTCTTATGATAGCCACAGCTTTTTACATAAACTTTCCTTGTATCAATCCTTCAATTTTTGCATAGTATTTTTAATTTGTTGAATAAAATCCTTTGATTTAGTGTAAAAGAAAACATTTATTCCTTGTACTTGTATCATTGATGGAGAATCAAATAAATAAAAATTTAGCAAAATCAACTTATTTTAAATACATGTTATAATAAAAAAATATATTAATAATGGCTGTTCTTGTTCATATGAAATTGCATTGCTAGATTTAAAATTTATGATTTATTTTCTTTAGCTTCTTGGGAACTCTAGTTTCCTAATTTAACTCCCTTCTTTCTGTCTTCAAATCTCCCCTAAACCTGAAACCGCTAAATAGTTCCTTAACTTTAGACCTAAATACCCACATCCTAGATAATAATCTATCCTCCATCTAGATAGTCACAGATACCTCAGAACCAATTTGTTCTAAACTGAATTCATCATTCTACCACTCATCACTTATTCAACATCACCCCCACTCTGATAAAGTATCTCCTACCAATTTCATGCCATATCTCAGAATGACACTGTTTCCAGTTTCTCAAGCCAGAAACCATAATTCTCTCTTAATCCATCTTCTCACTCGACAGCCTCATTTTCAATTATTCATTGAATACTGAGAAGTCAAACTTTGAAATACTTATTGAGTCTATAATCTTCTTTCCAACATGATTATTTCTCCTCTGAATCAGGCAGCAGTTTCCCAGTTAATACCCCTGCCTCCAACCTTGTCTTTCCTCAATATATTCACACTGCAAAATGCAAGTTCTAAAATGCAATTAAACATTTCATTGCCTTCTGGATAAAATCCAACATCACGGCATGACCAATAAGTTTCTTTATCTCCTTACATATTACCTTACTTTCAAAATATTGAAATTGCCTTCCGTTTCCATGAGGTATTAGACACTCGCCAGAAAAATCTTCATAAAACCTTACATTATCAAGTTATATTGTGATTGCCTGTCTAAAGTTTGTACTCCTGGCTTTCAAATCTTATAACTTTCTACAAGAGTAATTCATCAATTCTTTCATTTTCCTGTGGCATTATAAGTGACCTTTTAATTCTATTGATCTACTTAGTGGCCTCCAAATTCTGGCATGTACAATTCCTCTCTCTTTAACTTCTCTATGGCTTTAACTTTGCCTAGAATTTGTTGTATATTGTATCTCTACTTTTATTTATAGATTCATATACTCACAGACTAATCCATTCCTCTGTTATTTCCACAGCTCTATACACTAAGATTATGCAGATTTTATTATTTTCCCTTCAAGGGTTTCTGAAAAGTAAACAAAAATAACTATCTTAATTCCTGTCCTTTAATTGGAGGCAGACACCTCTGCATTCAGAATAGCACATGACAAGTTTGGTGAGTGTGTGTTTGTCTACAAGCCATAGTTTGCGTGACAATGAAACAGACCTTTTGAGCAACTATGAATCTGTTTTCTTTATAAAGCTATTTAAGTCTCCTCCAGTCATTAACCTCTTCCTCATTTCTTCTTTAAATCTATGAAATAGGTATGTTTACTACTTACTGCCAATATATACACTTTCATATCAATCATACTATATTTTAAAATAACTTTCATTTTCACTTGATCTCTCTCTCTCTGTATCTCTGTCTCTCTTTCTCTCTCTCTGTCTCTCTCTCTCTCTATCTCCTCCCCACCACACTTTCTCTCTCAAAACTAACAACAACTAGAGAATAATGTATGTTTCTTTACAGTTTGGCAGACTATAACCCACAATATCTTTGGAAAGAAATTTCTCTGAAATCTCATGACCTATTTAAAATTATAAATACATCTGCTTTCTATTTTAAATTAAAGTAGTATTGTTCTGATAAAATAAAGATGTAAAGATATAAAGCTTACTATTACTTACTATTAGCAAAAGGAAGCAACCAAAATATTCTTAAATTTCCTATTTATGTTTTTAATCAATAGGTGATGTGGTTTCACTGAGTCTATCATATTTCTTCCAGGTATTTTTTCTCATCTGCCTAATTGCCAAAATGTTACCCTACGGTTTTACTAAATATGAGTATACAAACTGAAACAATGTAAATGTTGCTGTGAAATCATAGTACATAGGTTTATATTTTGATCTTTTCCATATGAAAGCAACAAGACTTAGAGTCAGTGTAATCTACAGTGATAAAACTCATTTCAAAATAAACATCTAAGTCCATTTCATGCTTTTCATCATAAATAGTACTTATAACTGATTTATGTATTGTATTTGTGATGATAATAGCATTTTTAATAAGAACCTTATTATTGTGATTTTGTGGAACACTATTGACATAATTTGACATAATTTGATGATTTCAAGTTTAATATGAATCATTAAAATAATTCATTGTTATTAATCTGTGGTATTTTAAACTTCTTGTTTTCAGTAGTTCATGTTTCCACTTAAAGCATAAGCCAAACATTATTAAACTTTGAATGATTAATATGAAATTTACCAAACCAACTAATCACACAAAGCAATATTTTATTTGGTAAAAATATTTTACCAAAAAATATTTATTGGTAATTTCATATTTTATTCCCCTTGTGGCAGGGAGTGGAATGGAATTTAATATTAATTGAGGATTTATAGTTATTTGTAAGGAATATATCTTTATTTATATAGAAATATTATATATATATGTTCATTCTTGGCCGGGCGCGGTGGCTCATTCCTGTAATCCCAGCACTTTGGGAGGCCGAGGCGGGCGGATCACGAGGTCAGGATATCGAGACCATCCTGGCTAACACGGTGAAAACCCGTCTCTACTAAAAGTACAAAAAATTAGCCGGCATGGTGGCGGGTGCCTGTAGTCCCAGCTACTCGGGAGGCTGAGGCAGGAGAATGGCGTGAACCCAGGAGGCGGAGCTTTCAGTAAGCCGAGATCACGCCACTGCACTCCAGCCTGGGCAACTGTGCATGACTCTGTCTCAAAAAAAAAATATATATATATATATATATTTTCATTTTTAAACTATTACATTCATTTTTTAAAAAATTTACTTACAAGCTTCTATTGAGTGATCAAAAATCTTAAATTCTCAAGCTTTTAGACCAACATTAGCTGGCCATATAAACAACATTAGATCAATTATCTGTTCTTCCTATAAAAACAGGCTGAGCGTAGGTATAATTGTAGCATTGGAAACAACAGAGATAACAAGAGCTATGAAACATTTCTTACTCAGAAAGCAAAAATTGTTTTTCCCCCACAACTCTTTGGAGATTATTACATAAGATCCTTAATATGTTGAACTATATGTTATTTCTCTTCCTATTAGCTTAATTATAGCATTTCCTGTATAAGATGAACTTTTCTAGGTTTTTTTTTCACCCCTGGGAGTTGCTTCATACTTAGGGAAATATTCTATTGTTAAAAAAGATGATCACCTCTTGGTGATATGAGACAATCATTTATATCTCCTGTTTTGATACAAAAATTAAGATGATGCACAACTTATTTCATCCAAGTGAAGTTTCAGCTCAGAATTTTAAATGATGCTTGCAACTTTCACATTTTTACTTGATATAACCACTTGAACTAGCTACCTGTCCAATCCAGCCAGTGAAGGTTTATGAACCAAATCTGTTAACATCACTTAGTTATTGTACCCTTTGATTTTTCACAGTGAGAAGAAGATTAAGATAAGCAATTTTTGAAAGAAAATGGCTGTGAAATTCCAAAACCATCAAAAAGTTATGAAATCACATTTTTAGGAAGAAACTCTCTATAGGGTAAATAAAAAATAACAGCAAACCTAAACACACAATAGTAAATTTGCTAAAAGAAAACAAAAATTAACAGCAGCCAATAAAATAAAAGTGAAATGATGAGAAGAATGTATTGCATAGTCTCAAACTAAGAGATAGCTGATGTAGCTATATTAATGTTAAATCTATTAGAATTTAAAGGAAGAAACATTACTGGAGTTGAATGAGGCATTTCATACTCAAAAAAAGGTTAATCTATCTGGGAATAAAATAAGAAAAAAATCTAAATTTGTATGCTTTTGATAGCATAGCTGTAAAGTTTTCAAAATCTAAAATTGGGTTAATATATAAATATATAAGTAAACAAATGAATTCTCCTAATTTGAGATTTGACGCATTCTTCACAGAAAAGCAAACAAAAAGTTAGAAAGGTTGGAAATTTGAAGAATAAGATTAGCAAATTGACTTAAATAGCATACATAGGACCATGTACAGCTGGCTTATCAGTTATATAATCTCTTTAAGTGTACATATAACATTTCCTATGATTGACCATGCATTGGGTTTAAAATTAAATAACAAATGTCAAAGAAATAAGATCACACACAGTTTATTTATTTGTTTGTTTATTTATTTATTTATTTATTTATTTTGAGGTAGAGTCTCGCTCTCTTGCCCAGGCTGGAGTGCAGTGGCATGATCTTGGCTTGTTGCAAGCTCCATCTCCTGCGTTCACACCATTCTCTTGCCTCAGCCTCCTGAGTAGCTGGGATTACAGGCCTCCTCCACCACGCTCAGTTAATTTTTTTGTATTTTTAGTAGAGACGGGTTCACCATTTTAGGCAGGATGGTTTCGATCTCCTGACCTTGTGATCTGCCCACCTTGGCCTCCCAAAGTGCTGGGATTACAGGCGTGAGCCACTGCTGCCGGCCCACACAGTTTATTTTAAAGTCACAAGGTTTTGAATCAAGGTATAAATCAATAATAAATCTGAAGACTTTTGTGTATGGATTACACAAGCCAGAATTATTCTACTTAACTGCCAAATCAAATAAGAAACAATAGTAAAAACTATGTACAAGAATGCTTAAGCATCAGGGTGGCTTTCACAATAGTAAAAGTACTACATTTACAATAGTAAAAACTGTGTACAAGAATGTTTAAGCATCAGGTGACTCAAGCCTGTAATCCCAGCACTTTGTGAGGCCGAGGCAGGCAGATTACTTGGGGCCGGGAGTTCAAGACCAGCTTGTCCGGCAAACATGGCAAAACTCTGTCTCCACTAACAATACAAAAATTAACTAGGCATGTTGGTGAATTCCTGTAATCCTGGCTACTCAGAAGGCTTAGGCATGAGAATCGCTTGAACCCGGAAGTGGAGGTTGCAGTGACCCGAGATCACACCACTGTACTCTATACTCCAGCCTGGGCTACAGAGCAAGACTCTGTCTGAAAAAAAAAAAAAAAAAAAAATTAAGCATCAATAGCATCGATATACATGAGTCAATATCTTACAACAATAGTAGAATGAATAAATAATACTTAATATATTCCACAATGAAATACTATGCAATCATAAGAAATAAATAATAGCAATGCATGCTTACACCAGATTATTATCAAATATAGTGTTAAGAAACAGATATAAAAGAGTAGATATATGATTTAATTTATATAGAAGGTTTTTAAAGGGGCAAAACCAATCAGTAGTATAGAAATCAATATAATGGTTAATTTGGGGAAGAAAGGAAAGACTTATATTTGATAATGGGACATTAACTTTGTACAGCAAAGACAAAAATCTTTCTTCTATAGGTTAGGAGCTTAATTTGTTCTTTTGTCTGTAAAAATAGCTCTGCCTGTATTAGTACCCAAAAATGCTTTGTAAAATAAAATGAACCAGCAGGACATGACCCTACACCTCAATGATACAGGTGACATCATCTATAGCTTGTTGCCCTGTACAACAGGGTTGTCAGCATTTCTACCTGACACTGTCATTTTCCTATGGATTCAGAGAAGATAATGAAACTCCTGGAGCATAGTTAAAACCATTCAGTGTTTGTCCCTCTCATGCATGATAAAATCTAATACACTTAACATTATCTACAGTCCCTGAATAGTCTGTTTCCTTTCCCTTCCCTTCCTTCCTCCCTCCCTCCCTCCCTCTCTTTCTCTCTTTTCTCTTTCTTTCTTTCTTTCTTTTTTTCTTTCTTTCTTTCTTTCTTTTTTTCTTTCTTTCTTTCTTTCTTTCTTTCTTTCCTTCTTTCCTTCTTTCCTTCTTTCTTCCTTTCCTTTCCTTTCCTTTCCTTTCCTTTCCTTTCCTTTCCTTTCCTTTCCTTTCCTTTCCTTTCCTTTCCTTTCCTTTCCTTTCCTTTCCTTTCCTTTCTTCCTTTCCTTTCCTTTCCTTTCCTTTCCTTTCCTTTCCTTTCCTTTCCTTTCCTTTCCTTTCCTTTCCTTTCCTTTCCTTTCCTTTCCTTTCCTTCTTTCTTTCTTTCTTTCTTTCTTTCCTTCTTTCTTTCTTCCAACAGTCTTGCTCTGTCGCCAGGCTGGAGTGCAGCGGCACGACGACTCACTGCAACCGCTGCCCCCAGGTTCAAGTGATTCCCCTGCCTCAGCCTCCCAAGTAGCTGGGACTACAGGCAGGTGCCACCCTGTCTGGTTAGTTTTTTTTAACAAATTTTAGTAGAGACGGGGTTTCACCATGTTGGCCAAGATAGTCTCGATCTCCTGACCTTGTGATCCACCCTTCTCGGCCTCCTAAATAGTTGGGATTACAGGCATGAGCCACCATGACCAGCCTCCTTTTTCTTTCTATGAACTCATCTACTCCCTCCTTTCCCCTCAAATTGTTTATAAGTGACACATCTTGTCTCCTTTCTCACTCTCAGATATTATAAATACACTTATTCCTCAGGTCTTTTACCCCTTCTATTCCCTTTGCTTGAAATTTTGTTCCCTCAGATGTTTGTTTGACTTACTTTCCTTCTCCCTTTAGGTCTCTGCTCACATATCACAATATTAATAGGATTTCCCTAATGAACCCCTATCAAATAGCACCTTTCCCCCGGCACTTGCTTCATTTTCTATCATGATATATAGCTCTCTTTGTTTACTAGTTTATTTTCTCTTTGGTTTTTTATGAAATGTAAATTCTTTTTTTTTTTTTAATTTTTTTTTTTTTTTTTTGAGACGGAGTCTCGCTCTGTCGCCCAGGCTGGAGTGCAGTGGCGCAATCTCGGCTCACTGCAAGCTCCGCCTCCCGGGTTCACGCCATTCTCCTACCTCAGCCTCCCGAGTAGCTGGGACTACAGGCGCCCGCCACTGCGCCCGGCTAATTTTTTTCTATTTTTTAGTAGAGACGGGGTTTCACCATGGTCTCGATCTCCTGACCTTGTGATCCGCCCGCCTCGGCCTCCCAAAGTGCTGGGATATGAAATGTAAATTCTATAAGAGCAGGAAATTTGTGTTTCTTAACTACTGCTTCACAGATAGGAGTGTTGTTACTAATAGGGCTGATTTTGCCCAAGATAAGAGTTTTTATATATGATTAGATAATCAAAGAATTCCCAAAAGTGTTGCTTATTCTTAGGAAGATATGTGGGAGCTTGACAAAAAGTATTTAGAGTTCAGACACAATACAATATCATCTCATTATCACTATCGGGGGAAAACTGAGTGAAAGATTAAAACAGGCCTTCAATGGAGTGCACAGTAACAAGCTGGGAATTTTAGGCTGTAGCAGGGAAAGCATGTTGACTAGATCTCTGTGTGGCTTCTAAGATGGTCCTCACCTAGACTTCCAGAAAGCCACACAAACAGCCATTACTCAGGCAAAACCAAGTTTATTAAACTTACTTTAATAAGAGAGAATACTGGGGTCTGTTACAAGATGACCAAATAGGAACAGTTCTGGTCTGCAGCTCCCAGCATGATCGACACAGAAGGTGGGTGCTTTCAGCATTTCCAACTGAGGTACATGGTTCATCTCACTGGGACTAGTTGGACAGTGGGTGCAACTCATGGAGGGTGAGCTGAAGCAGGGTGGGGTGTTGTCTCACCCAGGAAGCACAAGGGGTTGGGGGATTTCCCTTTCTTAGCCAAGGGAAGCTGTGAGTGACTGTACCTGGAAAAACAGGGCACTTCTGCTCAAATACTGTACTTTTCCCGTGGTCTTAGCAACTGGCAGACCAGGAGTTTCTCCCTAGTGCCTGGGTCTGTGACTCCCATGACCGTGGACCCTTGCTCACTGCTAGTGCAGCAGTCTGAGATTGACCTGTGAGGTTGAAATCTGGTGGGGGGAGGGGTGTCTGCCATTGATGAGGTTTGAGTGGGTAAAAAAAGCAGCCAGGAAGCTCAAACTGAGCAGTGCCCACCACAGCTCAGCAAGGCCTACTGCCTCTATAGACTTCACCTCTGTGGGCAGGGCATAGCTGAACAAAAGCCAGCAGAATCTTCTACAGACTGAAACGTCCCTGTCTGACAGCTCTGAAGAGAGCAGTGGTTCTCTCAGCATGGTGATTGAGCTCTGAGAATGGACAGACTGCCCCCTCAAGTGGGTCATGAGCCTTGGTAGCCTAACTGGGCTGCACCTCCTAGTAGGGGTGGACAGATACCTCATACAGGCAGGTGTCCCTCTGGGATGAAGTTTCCAGAGGAAGGATCAGGCAACAATATTTTCTGTTCTTCAGTCTCCACTGGTGATACCCAGGCAAACAGGGTCTGGAGTGGACCTCCAACAAACTCCAACAGACCTGCAGCTGACGGACCTGACTGTTAGAAGGAAAACTAACAAACAGTAAGCAATAGCATCAACATCAACAAAATGGACATCCACACCAAAATTCCATTTCTAGGTCACCAACATCAAAGACCAAAGGCAGATAAAACCACAAAGATGGAGAGAAACCAGAGCACAAACACTAAAATTCTAAAATCCAGAGGACCTCTTCTTCAAAAGATTCCTTGACAGCAATGGAACAAAGCCAGACAGAGAATCACTTTGATGAGTTGACAGAAGTAGGCTTCAGAAGGTCAGTAATAACAGACTTCTCAAAGCTAAAGGAACATGTTCTAACCCATGGCAAGGAAGTTAAAAAACCTTGATAAAAGGTTAGACAGATGGCTGGCTAATTAGAATAAACAGTGTAGAGAATGACCTTGTGGAGCTGAAAACCATGGCACAAGAACTACAAGATGCATGCACAAACTTCAATAGCTGATTCAAGTGGAAGAAAGGGTATCAATGATTGAAGATCAAATTAGTGAAATAAAGTGAGAAGACAAGTTTAGAGAAAAAAAGAGTAAAAAGAAACAAACAAAGCCTTGAAGAAATGTGGGACTATTTGATAAGACCAAATCTACATTTGACTGGTGTACCTGAAAGTGATGAGGAGAATGGAACCAAGTTGGAAATCATATTTATAGGTTTCTATAATATATAATATGTACTATGTAATATATACTATATATTTTATATATAATATATAATAAATTATATATAAAATAAAAAATATACAGATATATATTATTAAATATATAATAAATTATATATAATATATAATAAAATATAATATATTATTATAAAGATTATAATATGTAATATATTTTATATATAAAATATATAATATACAACATATATTATATATAAAATGTTTATATATACATAATATATAATATATATAATATATAAAATATAATAATATAATAATAATATAATGACACATATTTTATGCTTATTTTATAACCACAATATATATTATTATATTATATACTATACATTGGATATTATTATATTATAATAATTACATATTATATATTATATTAATATTAATAATATTACTATGTTCTCCTCTAGTTTTCCATCCCAGCACTCTAATAAAAATGCTCTTATTACAAAAGTCAATGTCCCTGTCCCCTACATTGTTAAATTCAATATATCTAGACTTCTTTATTTGAACCACCAGCCAGTATTTGGTGCAGTTGGTCATCTCTTCTTTCTTAGCACCTTTCTTTACATGGTTTCCAGAATATCACACTTATTTTATTGTTTTCCCACATTACTGCAGAGTTCAGATCATTCCTTTTCTCACCTGTAGTCCTCAAGATTAACTGTAGAACGTGTGGGGAACGCAACATCTTGAGAAAAGATGGAGCACACAGGAAAAGCCCAGTCTCTACTCCAGTTCTCCTTAAGAACAAGGTGTTCGGCCGGGCGCGGTGGCTCAAGCCTGTAATCCCAGCACTTTGGGAGGCCGAGACGGGCGGATCACGAGGTCAGGAGATCGAGACCATCCTGGCTAACATGGTGAAACCCCGTCTTTACTAAAAAATACAAAAGACTAGCCGGGCGACGTGGCGGGTGCCTGTAGTCCCAGCTACTCGGGAGGCTGAGGCAGGAGAATGGCGTGAACCTGGGAGGCGGAGCTTGCAGTGAGCTGAGATCCGGCCACTGCACTCCAGCCTGGGCGACAGAGCGAGACTCCGTCTCCAAAAAAAAAAAAATAAAAATAAAAAGAACAAGGTGTTCTTCAGTGCTTTAGCCTAGTGAATACTGTTATGAAGAGGGATCAAAACTAGGGTGGCCGCTTGCTGAGTTCTCTTACTTATAGTGAAAATGGGGCATGTGCAGTTAAAAATCCATCTATCCTGGGCAGCATTCTGAGGCCTTGGATGGCCAGCTCACAATGAATCCTAAGTTTCAGTTGTTTCTTGCTCCCTTTGTGTAAGCAGTAAATCTGCTTCATATAACTTGTGTGTTCTGTCTTACCAGATTCAGACAAGTTATAAACCTGTGCTCAGTGAAACTGATTCACTCTTTCCTATACTCCTTTACTGAGTCCACTTCTATTAAAATGACCTTGGTCAAAGTCATAATTCTCTCTTTTCTGAACTAGTTTACAACACCCCATCTGCAACATCTGCTCCTCTCATTGCCTAAACCACAGCCATTCTACCTTTCTTTAGTTAACAAAGCTGGCAGAATGATTCCTTAAAATCTTTTATTATTAGTATTATTATGCTTTAAGTTCTAGGGTACATGTGCATAATGTGCAGGTTTGTTACATATGTATACATGTGCCACGTTGGTGTGCTGCACCCATTAACTCATCATTTACATTAGGTATATCTCCTAATGCTATCCCTTCTCCCTCCCCCTACCCCACAACAGGCCCCTGTGTCTGATGTTCCCCTTCCTGTGTCCAAGTGTTCTCATTGTTCAGTTCCCACCTATGAGTGAGAATATGCGGTGTTTGGTTTTCTTTCCTTGCAATGGTTTGCTGAGAATGATGGTTTCCAGCTTCATCCATGTCCTTACAAAGGACATGAACTCATCCTTTTTTATGGCTGCACCGTATTCCATGGTATATATGTGCCACATTTTCTTAATCCAGACTATCATTGATGGACATTTGGCTTGGTTTCAAGTCTTTGCTATTGTGAATAGCACCGCAATAAACATAGGTGTGTATGTGATTTTAGAGCAGCATGATTTACAATCCTTCGAGTATATACCGGATGGCTGGATCAAAAGATATTTCCAGTTCCATATCCTTGAAGAATCCCCACACTGTCTTCCACAATGGTTGAACTAATTTATACTCCTAACAATGTAAAAATGTTCCTATTTCTCCACATCCTCTCCAGCACCTGTTGCTTCCTGACTTTTTAATGATCACCATTCTAACTGGTGTGAGATGATATCTCATTAGGGTTTTGATTTGCATTTCTCTGATGGCCAGTGATGAGCATTTTTCATTTGTTCATCGGCTTCATGAATGTCTTCTTTTGAGAAGTGTCTGTTCATATCCTTTGCCCACTTTTTAATGGGGTTGTTTGCTTTTATCTTGTAAATTTATTTGAGTTCTTTGTGGATTCTGGATATTAACATTTTGTCAGATGAGTAGATTGCAAAAATTTTCTCTGATTCTGTAGGTTGACTGTTTACTCTGATGGTAGTTTCTTTTGCTATGTAGAGGCTCTTTAGTTTAATTAGATCCCATTTGTCAATTTTGGCTTTTGTTGCCATTGCTTTTGGTGTTTTAGACGTGAAGTCCTTGCCCATGCCTATGTCCTGAATGGTATTGCCTAGGTTTTCTTCTAGAGTTTTTATGATTTTAGATCTAACATTTAAGGCTTTAATCCATCTTGAATTAATTTTTGTATAAGGTGGAAGGAAGGGACCCAGGTTCAGCTTTCTATATATGGCTAGCCAGTTTTCCCAACACCATTTATTAAATAGGGAATCCTTTCCCCATTTCTTGTTTTTGTTGGATTTGTCAAAGATCAGATGGTTGTAGATGTGTGGTATTATTTCTGAGGGCTCTGTTCGGTTCCATTGGTCTATATCTCTGTTTTGGTACTAGTACCATGATGTTTTGGTTACGGCAGCCTTGTAGTATATTTTGAAGTCAGGTAGCATGATGTCTCCAGCTTTATTCTTTTGGCTTAAGGTTGACTTGGTAATGCAGGCTCTTTTTAGTTTCCATATGTACTTAGAGTAGTTTTTTTCCAATTCTATGAAGAAAGTCGTTGGCAGCTTGATGGGGATGGCATTGAATCTAAAAATTACCTTGGGCAGTATGGCCATTTTCATGATATTGATTCTTCCTATACATGACCATGGAATATTCTTCCATTTGTTTGTGTTCTCTTTTATTTCATTGAGCAGTGGTTTGTAGTTCACCTTGAAGAGGTCCTTCACACCCCCTTATAATTGGGATTTCTAGGTATTTTATTCCTTTTGAAGCAATTATGAATGGGAGTTCACTCATGATTTGGCTCTTTTTTTTGTCTGTTACTGGTGTATAAGAATGCTTGTGATTTTTGCATATTGATTTTTATTTCCTGAGACTGCTGAATTTGCTTCTAAGCTTAAGAAGATTTTGGGCTGAGACAATGGGATTTTTTAACTATACAATCATATCATCTGCAACAGGGACAATTTGACTGAGAATAGAACCAAGTTGGAAAACACTCTTCAGGATATTATCCAGGAGAACTCCTCCTACCTAGCAAGACAGGCCAACATTCAAATACAGGAAATACAGGGAACACCACAAAGATACTCCTCAAGAAGAGCAACTCCAAGATACATAATTGTCAGATTCACCAAAGATGAAATGAAGGAACAAATGTTAAGGGCAGCCAGAGAGAAAGGTCAGGTTACCCACAAAGGGAAGCCCATCAGACTAACAGCAGATTTCTCAGCAGAAACTCTATAAGCTGAGAGTGCTTCTGTAAGAAGAGAGTGGGGGCCAATATTCAACATTCTTATAGAAAATAATTTTCAACCCAGAATTTCATATCCAACCAAACTAAACTTCATAAATGATGGAGAAATAAAATGCTTTACAGACAAGCAAATGCTGAGATATTTTTTGTCACCACCAGGCCTGCCCTACAAGAGCTCCTGAAGGAAGCGCTAAACATGGAAAGGAACAACCAGTACCAGCTACTGCAAAAACATGCAAAATTGTAAAAACCTTCAATGCTGGAAAGAAACTAACGTTAGTATCAACTAACGAGCAGAATAACCAGCTAACATCATAATGACAGGATCAAACTCACACCTAACAATATTAACCTTAAATGTAAATAGGCTAAATGCTCCAGTTAAAAGATACAGACTGGCAAATTGGATAAAGAGTCAAGACCCATCAATATGCTCTATTCAGGGGACTCATCTCACGTGCAGAGACACACATAGGCTCAAAATAAATGGATAGAGGAAGATCTACAAGCAAATGGAAAGCAAAAAAAGGCAGGGGTTACAATCCTGTCTCTGATAAAACAGACTTTAATTCAACAAAGATCAAAAGAGACAAAGAGGGTCATTACATAATGGTAAAGGGATCAATTCAACAGGACGGGCTAAGTATCCTAAATATATATGCACCTGATATAGGAGCACTCAGATTCATAAAACAAGTCCTTAGAGACCTACAAAGAGACTTAGACTCCCACACAATAATAATGGGAGACTTTAACAACCCACTGTCAACATTAGACAGATCAATGAGACAGAAAGTTAAAAAGGATATACAGGAATTGAACTCAGCTCTGCACCAAGGGGACCTAGTAGACATCTACAGAACTCTCCACCCCAAATCAACAGAATATACATTCTTCTCAGCACCACATAGCACTTAATCCAAAATGGACCACATAGTTTGAGGTAAAACACTCCACAGCAAGTGTAAAAGAACAGAAATTATAACAAACTGTCTCTCAGACCACAGTGCAATCAAATTAGGACTCAGGATTAAGAAACTCATTCAAAACCATACAACTACATGGAAACTGAACAACTTGCTACTGAATGACTACTGGATACATAATAAAATGAAGGTAGAAATAAAGATGTTCTTTTAAACCAATGAGAACAAAGACACAACATACCAGAATCTCTGGGACACATTTATAGCAGTGTGTAGAGGGCAAGTTATAGCACTAAATGTCCATAAGAGAAAGCAGGAAAATTCTAAAATTGACGCCCTACTGTCACAACGAAAAGAACTAGAGAAGCAGGAGCAAACACATTCAACAGCTAGCAGAAGGCAAGAAATAACTAAGATCAGAGCGGAACTGAGGGCGATAGAGAGACCAAAGACCCTTCAAAAAAGCAATGAATCCAGGAGCTGGATTTCAGAAAACATCAAATTGATAGGCCACTAGCAAGACTAACAAAGAAGAAAAGAGAGAGGATCAAATAGATGCAATAAAAAGTGATAAAGGGGATATCGCCACCGACCCCACAGAAATACAAACTGCCATCAGAGAATACTATAAACACCTCTACGCAAATAAACTAGAAAATCTAGAATAAATGGATATATTCCTGGACACATACCCCCTCCCAAGACTAAACCAGGAAGAAGTTGAATCTATGAATGAAACAATAATAGGCTCTGAAATTGAGGCAATAATTAACAGCCTACCTACCAAAAAAAGTCCTGGACCAGATGGATTCACAGCCGAATTCAATCAGAGGTACAAAGAGGAAATCGTACCATTCCTTCTAAAACTATTCCAGTCAATAGAAAAAGAAAGAACTCTCCTTATTTCATTTTATGAGGCCAGCATCATCCTGATACCAAAACCTAGCAGAGACACAACAACAAATAGAATTTTAGACCAGTATCCCTGAAGAACATTTATGCGAAAATCCTCAATATAATACTGGCAAACCAAATTCAGCAGCACATCAAAAAGCTTAGCAATCAGGATCAAGTCAGCTTCATCCCTGGGATGCAAGGCTGGTTTAACATACACAAATCAATAAATGTAATCCAGCACATAAACAGAACCAATGACAAAAACCACATGATTATCTCAATAGAGGCAGAAATGGCCTTTGACAAAATTCAATAGCCCTTCATGTTAAAAACTCTCAATAAACTAGTATTGATGGAATGTATCTCAAAATAATAAGAGCTATTTATGACAAACCCACAGTCAATATCATACTGAATGGGCAAAAACAGGAAGCATTCCCTTTGCAAACCAGCACAAGATAAAGGTGCCTGAAAACCGGCACAAGACAAGTATGCCCTCTCTCACCTATTCAACATAGGGTTGGAAGTTCTGGCCAGGACAATCAGGCAAGAGAAAGAAATAAAATGTATTCAATTAGGAAACAATGAAGTCAAAGTGTACCTATTTGAAGATGACATGACTGTATAATTAGAAAATCCCATCATCTCAGCCCCAAATCCCCTTAAGCTGATAAGCAACTTCAGCAAAGTCTCAGGATACAAAAGTAATGTGCAAAAATCACAAGCATTCTTATACACCAATAACGGACAAACAGACAGTGAATACCCATTCACAATTGCTTCAAAGACTATAAAATACCTAGCAATCCAACTTACAAGGGATGTGAAGGACCTCTTCAAGGAGAACTACAAACTACTGCTCAACGAAATAAAAGAGGACACAAACAAATGGAAGAACATTCCATGCTCTTGGATAGGAAGAATCAATATTGTGAAAATGGCCACACTGCCCAAGTTAATTTATAGATTCAATGCCATCCCCATCAAACTACCAATGACTTTCTTCACAGAATTGGAAAAAAAAAAAAAAAAAAAAACAAAAAAAAAACAAAAAAACTACTTTAAAGTTCATATGGAACCAAAAAAGAGCCCGTGTTGCCAAGACATGGCTTATGTATACCTATGTAAAAAACCTGCACATTGTGCACATGTATCCTAGCACTTAAGGTGGAATACAAAATAATAATAAAAAAAAAGAGACAACTCCATCTTGCCATAGTCTTAAATATTCTTATAAGAAGCTGGTTGGCCTGGGGAATATATTTATACTGTTTGAGTCTGTGCTCAATGGGTTTAAGAGATTTCAAGACAAGAAATATTAGAGTTAGGCAAAGTCAATGACATAATAATTTAGGTCTGATGGACACTATGAGGTGATCTTGAAATGAATATTGCTTGGTAAGTCAGTTGTTTGCTGAGCTTAGTCTTTAAGTAAAAATATTTTCTGGGTACAAAAGTTGTTTGCTGACAATAAAGCTATTTACTGGTTTATAGCCTTAAATTTTCTGTCTATAAATCCCTGAAACTGTTATTTCATGTTGACATACATGGTCATGTTTATTAATTCTGATAGTCAAGTTATGTGGATGTTGATGATTGACTGTAATTCTCAACCCTGAGGACAATTTATAAAAGTAGTTACTTGGGAAGCTGAGGCAGAAGCCCAGAAGTTTAAGGTTTAAGACTGTAGTGAGCTACAATCATGCCAATAAATAGCCACTGCACGCCAGTCGTGGAAACATAGTGAGATTTTGTTTTGTTTTGTTTTTTAAAGATGGTAGGAATATTGATATTTGATTACAGTAAATATTTTATGAAATAAAACACACAAATAATTTGAGAGATTATTCTAGACTATAAGAAGATATCTACATCACATAAAATAAGTGATTACTATCAAGTACATGTTAATAAGTTCTACGAATCAGTAAGAAAAACATAAATGTATTTTGCAGATAAAGGAGTCTGAATAGTCACCAACTGATGAGAATTTATTCAATTTATCTGGTAATCTGAGAAACACAAACTAAAGCAATATCAATCGATAAGCATAAAATTGGTGTAAAGTTAATATTATAAAATTTACATGAAATGAAATATTAACTGCTGATAAGAACATGAAAAAGCATTAACTCTGATACTTAATAGTGTGACAGTAAGTTGGCATTATTATCATGCTGAGAATGTGTTTCCTATCCTGTAGAATTTAATATAAAGAATTTCATTACAAAACAATGCTGATGTCATGTTGATAAAATGATATCTCTTTAGTATGAGTTTAAGGAACTATATTCATGAAAAGTGAGTGAAGAATTATTTTCCGTGGTAAAAATATAAATATACTAAGCAACTATCAATAGAGTAAAGGAAAAATAAAATATGGTATATTATGAAATGTAAATTAATACAACACTTAAATTTTATGAACATGACCTATTCATGCTTACATGGGTGACATGTTTGAAAAAAGTTCAGAATTATACTTTGAGTATACTTCTGAGTATTGTGCAGTTCATGTAAGTATTAAAATCTCAAATTAAGATATTTGGTGGATATATACTACAAATTGTAGTGAAACATAAAAGCATTGACAAAACATATAAACCCAAATCCTTCAGGATCAGGATTTCGTTAGTGCAGAGAGGAGAATACATTTCAACGGAAAATCTAACTCATTTTTAATAGATCTATAAATATGACTTAATCTTAGCACTTGTTAAATTTGAAAGATAAAACAAGACTGCTATTACATTTCTGTCTTCATTTTTCTATTTATTTTAAATATTTAATGATTTAAATTTTTTCTTGAAAAATATTGATCAAAGATACAACAAAAAAAAATAATATTTCAGAATTAAATTTGTATATGTGCAAAGATTTGTGACCAAAGATGGTTCTTACTGTTTTGTGAAAGAACTATTCAAGAAACCTCAAACACTAAGCAATGAGGAAAAATAGGAAACAAACTATATTGCTTTCAAATAATAGGCAGGTATTAGGAACAATGTGTTAGCTCTTGGACAAACTAAGGAAGATTAAACAAGGCCACATTATGCAATGTGATATTCCAGGGGTCCCCAGCTCCCAGGCTGTGGAGGCATGTGGCTGGCCTGTTAGGAACCACACTGCACAGTCATAGATGTGAGCCAGGGTGAGAGGAGTAAAGGGGTGAGCAAGCATTACACCTGAGCTTTACCTCCTGTCAGATCAGCAACAGGATCAGATTCTCATAGGAGATCAAATCCTATTGTGAACTATGTATGCCAGGGATCTAAGTTGTGCACTCCTTACAAGAATCTAACTAATGTCTGATGATCTGAGGTGGAACACTTTCATCTCAAAACCATATACGACCCCCATCCTGTGAAAAAATTGTCTTCCAGGAAACTGGTCTCTGGTGCCAAAAAAGTTGAGGATTGCTGCATTATTCCATTTACTTTAAAATATGTAGTACACACTTTTTCATCAAATGCTGAAATATCTTGTATACAAAGCCTTAAAATGAGGATGTGTGTATATCTTCTTAAGCATTTGAAAGGAATATAACAAGATGTTAATAGCACTTATTTCTGGAAAGTGGATTGGCTATGAAGAGAATTAGTTAGTTATTATTCTTATAATAATAACCTTAAATGTTTTTTTTAAAAAAAAACTCAAAAACACAATAAAATAAATGAGTAAAAGAAAGGTGGAGTATACATTTACAAGCAAAACTTGAGTAGAGGATTTTCTTTTTTTCCCTAATTCTCATTTACAAGGACATTTTCAAAGATGAGAAGATTTGCCTTTATTCAGCCCATTAATTAATAATCCATTAAGAAGAAAATCAATTCTGAATTTCCATAGACAAACTGACATTGAAGCATAAGTGAAGATTTTTATAGGACATGTCATGTCACAATGCTGCACAGTGACTTTCAATTCTTTGAATCCAGATAAAGAAGCCAAATTGTTGGACACGATGTGATCATTTTGATATAAGACTTCGTATATTGAACTATCACATCTTACAAAAAAGAAATAACTATCATTTTTTCTACTTTTGTCTTGAATTTGAAGCTGTAAAATTTGAATCTGGGAATTTATTTTTAAAAACAGAACCTTCAGAGGAAAGTGTTCAGTAATTAGCTCATGTTAGTTTCAGTTACTGGATTGATTCCCAGATTTTAGCCTTCTCTCCTGTGGGAAATTTTGATCATAAAATTCAAAGGCTGACCTTGGTTTTGATTTTATAAGGAATATTATATTCAGTTCGACCTTCACAATTTAGATGGAAGGAAGATGAAAAGTTTAGTTGAAATTGAACACTATGCCTACAGTACAAGAAAGAAAGAAAATAAAAAGTTAAACTTTCAGAATAATAAATTATACATGAGAAGATATATGCTAATAGTATAAGTCACCAGATTTTCTGCATTATGTGAACTTGTAGGTGTTATGTTAGTTGAAAGGTAATAATGGCTTTTAAAAAACAGTGAATAGTTTTATGGAAGAAAAAGATTTTCTTAATGATAAAATTCCACATTATACAAAACACTTGCAGAAATTATGCCTATATAAATGGTAGCTAAAATCATCAGAATTTTAGATATTTTTAACTTATTTTTGTGTATGTGCAAGTGCTATACACAATATTTTGTCTTTATAAAAATTTATAAAGGTTTATTGAGAAGGTATCTATAGGCATGTACTTACTTAAAACCTCATTCTAGGAAAAATTACCAAGTACTAAATTTTTATGGAAAGTATTCTTTGTATCAATTGATAATCCTGTGACTCATTTTTTTAAATGTCATTTGCTGGGATTAAAATATCGTCAAACACTCTCATTCACAGTTGAAAGTGTTTAAAATTTAGATTTTATTTATTTATTATTATTATTTTTTTATTATACTTTAAGTTCTAGGGTACATGTGCATAACGTGGAGGTTTGTTACATATGTATACTTGTGCCATGTTGGCGTGCTGCACCCATCAACTCGTCAGCACCCATCAAGTCATCATTTACATCAGGTAAAACTCCCAATGCAATCCCTCCCACTTCTCCCCACCCCCTGATAGGCCCTGGTGTGTGATATTCCCCTTCCCAAGTCCAAGTGATCTCATTGTTCAGTTCCCACCTATGAGTGAGAAAATGCGGTGTTTGGTTTTCTGTTCTTGTGATAGTTTGCTGAGAATGATGGTTTCCAGCTGCATCCATGTCCCTACAAAGGACACAAATTCATCCTTTTTTATGGCTGCATAGTATTCCATGGTATATATGCGCCACATTGTCTTAATCCAGTCTGTCATTGATGGACATTTGGGTTGATTCCAAGTCTTTGCTATTGTGAATAGTGCTGCAATAAACATATGTGTGCATGTGTCTTTACAGCAGCATGATTTAGAATCCTTTGGGTGTATACCCAGTAATGGGATGGCTGGGTCATATGGTACTTCTAGTTCTAGATCCTTGAGGAATCACCATACTATTTTCCATAATGGTTGAACTAGTTTACAATCCCACCAACAGTGTAAAACTGTTCCTGTTTCTCCACATCCTCTCCAGCACCTGTTGTTTCCTGACTTTTTAATGATTGTCATTCTAACTGGTGTGAGATGGTATCTCATTGTGGTTTTGATTTGCATTTCTCTGATGGCCAGTGATGATGAGCATTTTTTCATGTGTCTGTTGGCTGTATGAATGTCCTTTTTTGAGAAATGTCTATTCATATCCTTTGCCCACTTTTTGATGGGGTTGTTTGTTTTTATCTTGTGAATTTGTTTGAGTTCTTTGTAGGTTCTGGATATTAGCCGTTTGTGTAATGAGTAGATTGCAAAAATTTTCTCCCATTCTGTAGGCTGCCTGTTCACTCTGATGGTAGTTTCTTTTGCTGTGCAGAAGCTCTTTAGTTTAATTAGATCCCATTTGTCAATTATGGCTTTTGTTGCCGTTGCTTTTGGTGTTTTAGACATGAAGTCCTTGCCCATGCCTATGTCCTGAATGGTATTACCTAGGTTTTCTTCTAGGGTTTTTATGGTTTTACATCTAACATTTAAGTCTCTAATTCATCTTGAATTAATTTTTGTATAAGGAGTAAGGAAAGGATCCAGTTTCAGCTTTCTACTTATGGCTAGCCAATTTTCCCAGCACCATTTATTAAATAGGGAATCCTTTCCCCAGTTCTTGTTTTTCACAGGTTTATCAAAGATCAGATGGCTGTAGATGTGTGGTATTATTTCTGAGGACTCTGTTGTGTTCCATTGGTCTATATCTCTGTTTTGGTACCAGTACCATGCTGCTTTGGTTACTGTAGCCTTGTAGTATAGTTTGAAATCAGGTAGTGTGATGCCTCCAGCTTTGTTCTTTTGACTTAGGATTGTCTTGGCAATGCGGGCTCTTTTTTGGTTCCATATGAACTTTAAAGCAGTTTTTTCCAATTCTGTGAAGAAGCTCATTGGTAGCTTGATGGGGATGGCATTGAATCTATAAATTACCTTAGACAGTATGGCCATTTCATGATATTGTTTCTTTCTATCCATGAATATGGAATGTCCTTCCATTAGTTTATGTCCTCTTTTGTTTCACTGAGCAGTGGTTTGTAGTTCTCCTTGAAGAGGTCCTTTACATCCCTTGTAAGTTGGATTCCTAGATATTTCATTCTCTTTGAAGTAACACATTCAAAAGCTAGCAGAAGGCAAGAAATAACTAAGATCAGAGCAGAACTGAAGGAGATAGAGACACAAAAATCCCTCCAAAAAATCAATGAATCCAGGAGTTGGTTTTTTGAAAAGATCAACAAAATTGATAGACCACTAGCAAGACTAATAAAGAAGAAGAGAAGAATCAAATAGACGCAATAAAAAATGATAAAGGGGATATCACCACCGACCTCACAGAAATACAAACTACCATCAGAGAATACTATAAACACCTCTATGCAAATAAACTAGAAAATCTAGAGGAAATGGATAATTTCCTGGACACTTACACTCTCCCAAGACTAAACCAGGAAGAAGTTGAATCCCTGAATAGACCAATAGCAGGCTCTGAAATTGAGGCAATAATTAATAGCCTACCAACCAAAAAAAGCCCAGGACCAGATGGATTCACACCTGAATTCTACCAGAGGTACAAGGAGGAGCTGGTACCATTCCTTCTGAAATTATTCCAATCAATAGAAAAAGACAGAATCTTCCCTAACTCATTTTATGAGACCAACATCATCCTGATACCAAAGCCTGGTAGAGACACAACAAAAAAAGAGAATTTTAGACCAATATCCCTGATGAACATCGATGCAAAATTCCTCAATAAAATACTGGCAAACCGGATCCAGCAGCACATCAAAAAACTTATCCACCATGATCAAGAGGGCTTCATCCCTGGGATGCAAGGCTGGTTCAACATACGCAAATCAATAAACGTAATCCAGCATATAAACAGAACCAAAGACAAAAACCACATGATTATCTCAATAGATGCAGAAAAGGCCTTTGACAAAATTCAACAGCCCTTCATGCTAAAATCTCTCAATAAATTCGGTATTGATGGAATGTATCTCAAAATTGTAAGAGCTATTTATGACAAACCCACAGCCAATATCATACTGAATGGGCAAAAACTGGAAAAATTTCCTTTGAAAACTGGCACAAGACAGGGATGTCTTCTCTCACCACTCCTACTCAACATAGTGTTGGAAGTTCTGGCTAGGGCAATCAGGCAAGAGAAAGAAATCAAGGGTATTCAGTTAGGAAAAGAAGAAGTCAAATTGTCCCTCTTTGCAGATGACATGATTGTATATTTAGAAAACCCCATTGTCTCAGCCCCAAATCTCCTGAAGCTGATGAGAAACTTCAGCAAAGTCTCAGGATACAAAATTAACGTGCAAAAATCAGAAGCATTCTTATATACCGGTAACAGACAAACAGAGAACTAAATCATGAATGAACTTCCATTCACAATTGCTTAAAATTTAGATTTTAAAATTATGCCATGATAATTAGAGTTTTGTAAGAAATAAAGGTCAAAAAATACAAGCATGATATAGTACAGCAGGCAAAGCATCTTGCCAATTTGCCAAGAAAAAGATATTTTGTCACTTTCTGAGGGAGTAGAATTTTTGTCATCTTTAAGTGTCAAGAACAAGGCTGCTTCTGTCCATGATGTCCCTTTTATCCTTGATCAACATTTTTATTTCTTATTAGAGTAATGTCAAAGTTGCTTCCTTTGAGAAAGAGTGAAAGAGTATCATCTGGATACCGCATCCCATAACTTCACTGATGAGCAGTGCAGTTCTGCCCAGGATCAGGCTATCCTGTGCCAACAGTTGATCCTAAAACACGAAAATATACTTTGCTTCATAAATTATTACTAATATAATTTTTTGATTTAAAATATATTCCACACTTTTAAAGTGTTTTCATATTTGTGAGTAGTCACAGCTTGATTATGGAAACAGAGTAGTGTGACCAGAGGATGACATACTACAAGAATTACATATTCATTCCCCAGTATTGGGGTGTAAATGAAGCCAGAATCATAAAAGTTGTATGTCAAGATTCCAAATGAACAATGTCAGAGTCAATTTTCATATGAATGTCAAATTGGACATTTTTTTGATTTGATGCTGTGTCAATCAGTTTTGTAAAGTGTTCATCACAGTGACAGAATAATTTAGAAAAGTCAGCTGTGTTCTGATAATCAGCAATAGGTATGTTTCCTTATTCATTCCAAGATGATAGATATGAACATATATGTTTTTGCTTCAGGTTCTGTCATAACTCAGCCTGAAGTCTAACTTAAAGAAAAATTCCCCTACCCTCAATCCCCATCCAGATTTCTCCTTTTAAAAGCCTATAACTAGTCATTAAAGCTATAAATATTTAATGAGTGCCTCAAAAGTTCTCAATGATTTTAGGAATAATGTAACCATGATAGGACCCTAGACATGTAAGATATAGATAAATAAATAATAAAAATGAGGCTGTAAATTATAATGATAAAGTGAGAAAGTTTTCACATATAATATACATCTATTTCATTTGGTGTCAATGTTAGTGATAATGAATATAGTAATTGTTCATAAGTATTGTTTGTATGGTGTGTCCTATACTGGGATACATAATTTACACATATTACCTACGCAAGGCTCATAATCACAATTTGATCATTCTAATTTATAGCTGAGATAAAAGTGAAACTTTATGATATTGAATAATTTGCAAGTAAATGTTGGAATCAAAATTTTAATTCAAGATCTGCCTAAACACAGAAAGAGACATAGGTAATCATTGAGACATTATATATGTATACAAACATAATCAAATAGAGCAAAGGAAAATAAGTGTTATTACCATACAGTACTACCTTTAATTTAAAGGACCTTTACTATGTATAAAGAAAATAAAAAGACAATCCTTTCAGATGGAGGAATTAAAAAGAAGGAGAATGCCAAGTTCGAGATATAGAAGCGGACTTAGGTGAAGTTTTTTTAAATCTTTTCAAGACTGGGAAATCAAAATGACAATAGACCCATGACCTACTTCCATGCACTAGCCAGCATATACGTGGAAGACCAGCTTGGTATATTAAAGGAGTCCCGAGCAGAAATACCTGACAAAATCCCTGGCACCAATATGACCCATAAAGCAGAGGAGTCACCTGACATTAAGGAAGACTGACTATTTGGAAAATGGGCACACCAGAGGTATCTGATGTAGAACGATGACACAGGGGCTTTCCTCGTATGTTACTTCACGCCATGAGACCCCTGTAAGTATTACCTCTCCCTGATAGTCTCGGAGACGGTTCACTTTAAGACTGAGACTGAATTTCTACCAAAAGTGAAACAAATACAGTATTTATATTTCTAAGTTATGGTGTAGAAATCTTATTTTCGAATTATGGAAGCTTCACCATCAAATGGGTTACAATTACAGTGCAGTAAATATTTTTATAAGAAACTGAATTGTAACACTAATAATTGGAAATGGGTATTTTTGAGACAATGGGTGAGACCCTCATGGAGAATTTATGCATATACATAAATGTCATATTTCATAATTTTTAGTGGATGGAGAAATATCAGCAAGCTATGATAAAGAGGAATTCTGAAACATTGTTATATATGACTTGGCAAATCCTAGTGGACGTAGAGTATTCAGCAGATATACGTACAAGAATGAGGAAAGGTTTAATAAGGTCTTATAGTTTTCTGATAGTATTAAATTTGTGATTCCCAATAAATCGTAAAGAAAAGAGAGGTAAGAAATATGCTTTTTAAATTTTCTCTAAAATTGCATTTTAAAACAAACAAAAATAAACAGCTCATCTAGGAAATGAAGGAACATGTAATGCCTAAAGTTGCCAGTGTTCTGGAAAAAATAGGCCACCTTTGTTTTCCTCATTGGAAAATGTCGCAGAAGTTAGGCACTCACCATTTGCAAAAATCACCAAGACCATGCGGGAAATAACAAAATAATAGAACTCGTGATGCTTTACAGAAATGAAATTCCTTTGTTTGGATAGCAGACATTTGAATCTTGATTATAGCATTTTGTTATCATTCTGAGGCATTTGAAAATATGCAGGAAGTACTAATAGTGTGTTTCCTTGTTGTGAGAGGGTGAAAGTGTGTATGTGCAGAAAGCAATGGCATTGGTGCAATGTCCTTAGAAGATTAGTTTTAAATTTTTAACCAAGAAAAAAGTAATCAAAACATAAAAATATTCGGTGAAAGTGGCTTAATAGCTGAACATTTTAAGTTTTTAATGGCCTGTAAATCTGGAAGAACTCAGATTAAGTTCTTGAAGTTTTACCAGAAGCTAGAGAAATAGTGATTTTGTGTGACATTGAGACCAGAGACTTACAGACATTGGATCCGGGAGTTTTGGAGCTAAGAATACAAGTCCCACATAGAACATGTGTGTATTGGGATAAAACTGGGCACAACAGCCCTCTAAAATTTCTGCTTCATTTAAAGGTTGTCTTCTGCTTCTTTCAATTGCTGAAAATAGTAAATTGAAATAAAACATCTCTCTGAGTAATTAAGCCTTGACCACTTCAAAGACACCAGATACTGCCAGTACACGTAAAGACTAGTTACAGAAATTGAAACTTTGAAGCATTTATATCTCCTCAGAAGCCTATTGTTTAGAGGATTGAATCCTGGAACCTTAAAATAAAAAAATAATATTTATTTTTCAAATAGCACAAAAACATATAAATAAAAAGAATAAATTTTGCACAGTTATTTGCTGTTGGTCATTTTAATGTGGATTATTTTCATCAACTTATGTATGTTTTCTTTTCTTCTCAATATTTCTATTAAATATATATTCATTTCATAAAATATTTTTATTTAAATGTTTGATCTTTGTTTACTATAAAGCATATTTAAAACATGTTGTTTGGACTAGGATTTTAAGAGTGTTTCAAGAATGAAAGGGGACTTAAAGTTTGATCTAACACTACTGCAAGACTAGCAATTTTGTCATAACAGAGACACACAATATGTATTTGAATACAGGATGATTTATTGATATTATAAAATGTTACTTTATTTAACAAAAGAGATATTACTGAATCCGCTGTCTAGCCATATCTATTCTAAGTTTCTCTAGGGAACTAAACGTGAGAGGAGCAGTGACAAATACAAAAGCAAAAATGCATTTATAGATAAAATTCTGCAAGGCATAAAAATATTTCAATCGGAGGGGGGAGGGGGGAGGGATTGCATTGGGAGTTATACCTGATGTAAATGACGAGTTGATGGGTGCAGCACACCAACATGGCACAAGTATACATATGTAGCAAACCTGCACGTCGTGCACATGTACCCTACAACTTGAAGTTTAATAATAATAAATAAATTAAAAAAAAAATATTTCAATCAGTGACAGACTGAATATAAGATGGTAGTCCCATAAGATTATAATACTGTATTCTTGCTGCACTTTTTCTGTGTTTAGGTGTTTTTAGATACGCAGATACTTACCGTTGGGTTGTAATTATTTATAATATTCAATATTGTAACATGCTGTACAGATTTGTAACCTAGGAGCCATAGGCTATATATATAGCTTATATTTGTAATAGTCTACACCATTTATGTTTATGTTAAGTATATTCTGTGATGTGTGCACAATGACAAAATTGTCTAATAATCCAATTTTCAGAATCTTCCTCTGTTGTTAAGTGATACATGACTGTATCTAGTTGTGGGTAATATCCAAAGCAGAGGTTCATTCATGGTCAGAGCATGAGTTTTGGTCTTAAAGCACTGTCATTAATCCCAGTTTACCAAAAATCTCTCTCTAGTTATATGACTAGCTTATTTGTGTTACTATACTGGTTTATAGTGGTTTGTAGTTCTCCTTGAAGAGGTCCTTTACATCCCTTGTAAGTTGGATTCCTAGATATTTCATTCTCTTTGAAGTAACACATTCAAAAGCTAGCAGAAGGCAAGAAATAACTAAGATCAGAGCAGAACTGAAGGAGATAGAGACACAAAAATCCCTCCAAAAAATCAATGAATCCAGGAGTTGGTTTTTTGAAAAGATCAACAAAATTGATAGACCACTAGCAAGACTAATAAAGAAGAAGAGAAGAATCAAATAGACGCAATAAAAAATGATAAAGGGGATATCACCACCGACCTCACAGAAATACAAACTACCATCAGAGAATACTATAAACACCTCTATGCAAATAAACTAGAAAATCTAGAGGAAATGGATAATTTCCTGGACACTTACACTCTCCCAAGACTAAACCAGGAAGAAGTTGAATCCCTGAATAGACCAATAGCAGGCTCTGAAATTGAGGCAATAATTAATAGCCTACCAACCAAAAAAAGCCCAGGACCAGATGGATTCACACCTGAATTCTACCAGAGGTACAAGGAGGAGCTGGTACCATTCCTTCTGAAATTATTCCAATCAATAGAAAAAGACAGAATCTTCCCTAACTCATTTTATGAGACCAACATCATCCTGATACCAAAGCCTGGTAGAGACACAACAAAAAAAGAGAATTTTAGACCAATATCCCTGATGAACATCGATGCAAAATTCCTCAATAAAATACTGGCAAACCGGATCCAGCAGCACATCAAAAAACTTATCCACCATGATCAAGAGGGCTTCATCCCTGGGATGCAAGGCTGGTTCAACATACGCAAATCAATAAACGTAATCCAGCATATAAACAGAACCAAAGACAAAAACCACATGATTATCTCAATAGATGCAGAAAAGGCCTTTGACAAAATTCAACAGCCCTTCATGCTAAAATCTCTCAATAAATTCGGTATTGATGGAATGTATCTCAAAATTGTAAGAGCTATTTATGACAAACCCACAGCCAATATCATACTGAATGGGCAAAAACTGGAAAAATTTCCTTTGAAAACTGGCACAAGACAGGGATGTCTTCTCTCACCACTCCTACTCAACATAGTGTTGGAAGTTCTGGCTAGGGCAATCAGGCAAGAGAAAGAAATCAAGGGTATTCAGTTAGGAAAAGAAGAAGTCAAATTGTCCCTCTTTGCAGATGACATGATTGTATATTTAGAAAACCCCATTGTCTCAACCCCAAATCTCCTTAAGCTGATAAGCAACTTCAGCAAAGTCTCAGGATACAAAATTAATGTGCAAAAATAAGATGCATTCTTATACACCAGTAACAGACAAACAGAGAGCCAAATCATGAATAAACTTCCATTCACAATTGTTTCAAAGAGAATAAAATACCTAGGAATCCAACTTACAAGGGATATAAAGGACCTCTTCAAGGAGAACTACAAACCACTGCTCAGTGAAATGAAAGAGGACATTAAAAAATGGAAGAACATACCATGCTCATGGATAGGAAGAATCAATATCACGAAAATGGCCATACTGCCCAAGGTAATTTATAGATTCAATGCCGTCTCCATCAAGAAACCAATGAGTTTCTTCACAGAATTGGAAAAAACTGCTTTAAAGTACATATGGAACCAAAAAAGAGCCCGCATTGCCAAGACAATACTAAGTCAAAAGAACAAAGCTGGAGGCATCACGCTACCTGACTTCAAACTATACTACAAGGCTACAGTAACCAAAGCAGCATGGTACTGGTACCAAAACAGAGATATAGACCAATGGAACACAACAGAGTCCTCAGACATAATACCACACATCTACAGCCATCTGATCTTTGACAAACCTGAGAAAAACAAGAAATGGGGAAAGGATTCCCTATTTAATAAATGGTGCTGGGAAAATTGGCTAGCCATAAGTAGAAAGCTGAAACTGGATCCTTTCCTTACTCCTTATACAAAAATTAATTCAAGATGGATTAGAGACTTAAATGTTATACGTAATACCATAAAAATCCTAGAAGAAAACCTAGGTAATACCATTCAGGACATAGGCATGGGCAAGGACTTCATGTCTAAAACACCAAAAGCAACGGCAACAAAAGCCAAAATTGACAAATGGGATCTAATTAAACTAAAGAGCTTCTGCACAGCAAAATAAGCTACCATCAGAGTGAACAGGCAACCTACAGAATGGGAGAAAATTTCTGCAATCTACTCATCTGACAAAGGGCTAATATCCAGAACCTTCAAAGAACTCAAACAAATTTACAAGAAAAAAACAAACAACCCCATCAAAAAGTGGGCAAAGGATATGAACAGACATTTCTCATAAGAAGACATTCATACAGCCAACAGACACATGAAAAAATGCTCATCATCACTGGCCATCAGAGAAATGCAAATCAAATCCACAACAAGATACCATCTTACACCAGTTAGAATGGCAATCATTAAAAAGTCAGGAAACAACAGGTTCTGGAGAGGATGTGGAGAATTAGGAACAGTTTTACACTGTTGGTGGGATTGTAAACTAGTTCAACCATTATGGAAAACAGTATAGCGATTCCTCAAGGATCTAGAACTAGAAGTACCATATGACCCAGCCATCCCATTACTGGGTATATATCCAAAGGATTCTAAATCATGTTGCTATGAAGACACATGCACACGTATGTTTATTGTGGCACTATTCACAATAGCAAAGACTTAGAATCAACCCAAATGTCCATCAGTGACAGACTGGATTAAGAAAATGTAGCACATATACACCATGGAATACTATGCAGTCATAAAAAAGGATGAATTTGTGCCCTTTGTAGGGACATGGATGCAGCTGGAAACCATCATTCTGAGCAATCTATTGCAAGAACAGAAAATCAAACACTGCATGTTCTCACTGATAGGTGGGAACTGAGCAATGAGATCATTTGGACTTGGGAAGGGGAACATCACACACCATGGCCTATCATGGGGAAGGGGGAGGGGGGAGGGATTGCATTGGGAGTTATACCTGATGTAAATGACGAGTTGATGGGTGCTGACGAGTTGATGGGTGCAGCACATCAACATGACACAGCTATACATATGTAACAAACCTGCACGTTGTGCACATACCCTAGAACTTAAAGTATAATAATAAAAAAAAAAAGAAAAAAATATTAAGAAGGAATAGCTGTAAAAATAACCTCATATATAGGAGCCTGTAGTAACATGAGGGGTTAGAGGGGGAAGATAATTTTGAAGGAAGAAATGCTCGAATATATCAAATATTGCTTTAAAAAGGCTAATAAAATAAGAACAAACTGTATATATTAGAATTAAAAACATATGGATTATTGGAAACCTTGATATTTAAGAGCTGTAACTGGAATGGAAGCCAGCTAGAGTGAATTAAAAACAACTGGGAAGTAAGGACGTGGAGACCAAAAATGAAATCAATTCTTTAATGAGGTTTTCAGTCTATGGGAGCAGCAACCTCAGTGCTCTGAAAAGGGTCAGCTCTGATCTGTCACTTACATGGATAGATTTTTAGCCACTGTGGGTCATTTTCCTCTTGGACTGAAAAATTCTTCCATCTCCCATTTTCTGCAGGATTTTTTCAATGCGCCAATCACTCTTTTGAGTCTTGTTTCCTTTATAATTTTTGTTGTGTTTTGTTTTGCCCAATAAAGGTAGACTTGAAGGGATAATCCAAACAGAAACTGAAATATCAGAATGCAAACTAATTGGGCTTTGTCATAATTTTTATACAAAATTGATTTAATTTGTAAGGAATCTGAACTTAATGGAAATGTATAGTGATCATAATGCATAATCTGTTTTCTTGTATTGATGACCACAGTGGTTAATTATGAAGTGGATGCTCCCAAAATCATAACCTGTTTAATGTCTGACACTGGGTACTATACTGGTACAAATTAGAGAGCTCAATATGAGCCTGATAGATTTTCCCCTAGATACCATATCAGAGCATGTCCCTGTAGAGCAACCTAGGACTAGTTACATTCCCATTTCAAAGGGTGTGCCTTGAAGGGACTTAATCCAGAATCACATACAATTACATCCTTGGTGCAAACCAGCACATCAAAGCCAGCCTCATCTTCCTATCTGTTTCTTCTCTACCCTTTTATCCCCTAAAAATCTAATTATGAGTTTAGAATACACCTTTGCAGTCTACAAACTTGCTCTTCAGTGGTACATTATTACATATCACATCATCTGTGTTGGCATCTAGATCAAGGGAGTTTTGGAACCCAAATCTAGTCCCAGAATCTTTCTAAATAATTCCTTTGTGAAACCCAGAACTCCACTGTAAATTTTCAATAGGGAAAACATTCTTAGTAGAACTGATAAACTTGCTAATTAAAGCATAAGAATGACTCTCTATCACATATATTTCAGAAGGGTTGATGTTAGGTCAAGAAAGTTAATATTTAATTTTTGTGTTACTAAATATACACTAAAATGTAGCATCATTTGCTATCTTAGTTTTATGGTAGAATTAAAATCTCCAGATAATTTCTCAAGTCTCTTATTTCTTAAAATTATACCTTTACTTGTGGGTTTATCATTTCCCGGACTTGCTCTTGCATGAAGAATATTTTGCAATCAATCTCTAGCTGCTGCAAAAAGTCCATCCTAGAGTATGAGGTATCAATTTCATGCAGGATTTTCAATAAAAGAAGAGTGGCATCTACACAGATCCAGAGCTCAGCCTGTTCCATCAGACTGATAATACTCTCCCGGCTTCTCGGTCTGAAATATGTCCTCCTGCTGGTCCTCATTATTATCACCTTCAGTGATGCCTTTTCAAGCCTGTTGTCATACAGCGGGCAGTATCTCAGTGCTGCCAGTAGCATCATTATCGTCTCTGTCAATGAATACACAGGCATCTGACCCCAGAACCTCTCAAAGCTCACTAGTCTCTGCAAGGAATGTTGAGAGGGGGGAAAAGTGTGTGTGTCTGTATCTAAACAAACATATATATATTTTACACTTCAACTATATTCCCCTTACTGGATCTATCTCTGAATATAAATATATTTAGAGACATATTCACAGAGACATATTAGTATATATGTATCTAATATGTAAAATGATGCAATTTAAATTAAAATTATGTGCAGGTTTAATAAGAATTAAAAAATAAATAAATAATAAATTAAAATTACAATCTATTATAGTTCCTCAAAGTAAATGTAGTTGAGAGTAATAATCTTATAGATGTTTATTTCCTTGCCTTTTATTCTTTTTCATCTTCTTATGAATGGTATATAATGTGCCAAAAATAAAATAAAACCCATTTTAGTGACATAGAGTATCAATTTTGTTTAGTTTTTTAAGATTTTTAGAAAAATATGAAAAATGATATATCTCAGTGATACTCTCTGAACCAGTCTTTTTCAGAATGTCTAGAACTATAATTGTTTTTGTAGGCACATCTGCATAAAGGAGAGCGCAAATTGTAGTGGTGTGTAAGTAAATATACAGATACAGAAAAAATAAAGAATTTTAAAAAATGGACAGTGTGACATTTCCAGTGGTAATTACACTAGACTTTAGAGCATTAAAATTGAAGAAACACTTCTCTGGGTCTTAGAATAGAATGGAGACTGAGAATGACACAATTTTTAAAGGAAAAAAAAAAAAAACTAGTGAAATCTCAGCTCTGGAGATTACAATTCATTATATCAGTGATTTACCTTTTTAATATTAGAGCATGCAATATAAATATCTATTTATAGATTTCTGACAAGGTAATATTTAAATAAGTTCATTGCGAATTAAAAATATTGAATAAATGCAATCACTTCCCATGAAAACATCATTGTAAGAGGGAATTAAAGAGGTCAAGTGACTAGAAATAACTAATAAAAAGGAACTATTTATTTTAAAAATATTTTACTTTTTGTATTATTTCATATAACTCTAGACATATCTATATATGTGTATTATATATATAAATTACATATAGACATATTTATATTTATTTATTTAGATACAGGGTCTCACTCTGTTGCCCAGGCTGCAGTGCGGTGGTGTAATCACAGCTTGCTGCAGGCTTGAACTTCTGAACTTAAGGGATCCTCTCACCTCAGCCTCCCAAGTAGGTGGGACTATAGGTGTGCACCACCAGGCCCAGCTAATTATTTTAGTTTTTGAGAGAGAGTCTCATTTTGTTGTTCAGGCTGGTCTTGAATTCCTGGGCTCAAGTGATCATTCCGCCTTGGCCTCACACGATGCTGAGATTACAGGGCTGAGCCATTGCACTGAGCCATAAATACATGGTTTAAATATGCTGAAAGGGATCTTGGAAAGGTCGGTGCTGGAGGAGGAGTTGAGAGGCGTCACTGGCTGACTATCAGGCTGGCCTCAAACTCTTGGGCTCAAGTGATCCTCCCACCTCGGCCTCCCCAAAGCGTTGGGTTTACAGTTATGAGCTACCACGCCTGCCTAAACTTTTGTCTTCTTAAGCAAGCTACAGAAGATGGGAGTATAGGCAGCAAGCTGACAACGTCCAAGAAAGAGCATTCATACTAATATCTCTCAGAATCTATATCCATCCCTAAGGGAGAATGCACAGAATGCCTTGCCTTGAAGCTGCAACTGGGAAAGCATGGAAAGAATGGTTTCCAGGATAGTGTTACTGTGCTCTTATAAGAAGGAGGAATGTGGAAGAGATCCTGGAGAGACAAAAATCAGACAAGAATTCTAATGTATTTGTTGGTGGCAGGGAGTGGTGGTGAGGGTAGGAAACGAAGACGGATCTTAAAGATTAAATTTAGGAGACAGAGCTTACTGCAACAGAAAATTAAACAGAAACAATTTTGTTTACTAATCACGTCTATTACCTCATTAACATAACTTTGTGCACATAAACTATAGTGTAGCTAATTTTTTTCTAAATGTCGGTATACATTTCAGGATAAAATATATCAATATTTATCCAGTTTAATAAACAAAGTCAGCAAATAAATTTTGTTTTGGTTTGTTTTTGCACAGATGCAGTCACCATGGTGCTTTAAGGAAAATACAATGGTGTAATCTGCATGTGCTTTTGCAAATTTTTAAGTTGTTCAAAATTAGAAAAAAATCTAAAGCTTTACTGCCAGCACCATAGGTAAAGTAAAAACAAATAAAAAACCACTAAAGATCTAGCTAATCATGTTTCCCCCTGCCCTGGGAAATATCTGTGAATTATTAATAAGGCAAAAAAACCCGTAAGATTTAAATACCGAATGATCAATGTGCTAGGAATGCAAATGTTTGCTGAATGTGTTAAAATAACCTGGAATTCAAATAATCTAATCTCATAATATCCTCACAACTGAATAAACCGCTAAACACACACAAAAAAATAAAAAATAAATAAATAAATAAATAAATAAATATGCTGAAAGCTGTCATCTAAAGTAGTGACTATATTGGTAAAATATTTTTTATCTATGAAAAAAACACATTCCTTGATTTCTATTTAAGAAATGATCTTTCATAATTCTCATATTCAAGGTAAATAATATAATACATTGCTCTATTATAAACAATAATTACAAGATATATTCCCATATTATTAGTAAAAAAAGATATATGTTCACTACATATTTTATTTCGTACTCTTTCAATTATGCTAATCCATAAAGTTGAACACATTAACACAATTTTATAACATATAGTATAAAATATTCATTTGTTTGGTTATATTGACAGAAATACCAATGCCAGGAATAAAAGTGATTCATTGGTGAGGGAAATTTTGAACCAGATTAAGAACTTTCTGACCGTTCATTATGCATTAGTGCACTTGTTTCTGAGAAAATAGGAGTCATGTAGACATATTGAGTTTTTCACTGTGTTATGTAAAAGAGATTATATAGCAATACTTTACAGTATATCATTATTTTATATTCTTCTTTTAATATTTTCTTAGTCGGGCACAGTGGCTCACACCTAAAATCCCAGCACTTTTTGAGGCTGAGGTGGGTGGATCACTTGAGGTAAGAAGTTGCAGAACAGCCTGGCCAACATAGTGAAACCCCGTCTCTACTAAAAATACAAAAATTGACAAGGTGTGGTGATGTATGCCTGTAATTCCAGCTACTTGGGAGACTGAGGTGCAAGAATCGCTTGAGTCTGGGAGGTAGAAGTTGCAGTGAGCCAAGATCACGCCACTGCACTCCAGACTGGGTGACAGAGTGAGACTCTGTCTCAATAAATAAATAAATAAAAATAAAATGTTTTCAATAAATAAGGTAGGTCTAGATTATTTGACAAATGTTACATTTATACTAGCTGGCTAATTTGCAGCGTATAAGAAAGAATCATATATTAACACACAAATTAAAGTTTGTCCATGCTTTAGGCTAAATTCTTAACCAGCTGTTTTGCAAAGAACTATTAAACAATGTTAAAAATAAAGTGACTTATGAGCAAAATATATACATTAATCAACTTTTTCTTTTTTATTTTTTTTAATATTTTTTATTTTTTATTATTATTATACTTTAAGTTCTAGGGTACATGTGCATAACGTGCAGGTTTGTTACATATGTATACTTGTGCCATGTTGCTGTGCTGCACCCATCAACTCGTCATTTACATCAGGTATAACTCCCAATGCAATCCCTCCCCACTACCCCCTCCCCATGATAGGCCCTGGTGTGTGATGTTCCCCTTCCCGAGTCCAAGTGATCTCATTGTTCAGTTCCCACCTATGAGTGAGAACATGCGGTGTTTGGTTTTTTGTTCTTGTGATAGTTTGCTAAGAATGATGGTTTCCGGCCGGGCGCGGTGGCTCAAGCCTGTAATCCCAGCACTTTGGGAGGCCGAGACGGGCGGATCACGAGGTCAGGAAATCGAGACCATCCTGGCTAACACGGTGAAACCCCGTCTCTACTAAAAAGTACAAAAAACTAGCCGGGCGAGGTGGCAGGCGCCTGTAGTCCCAGCTACTCAGGAGGCTGAGGCAGGAGAATGGCGTAAACCCGGGAGGCGGAGCTTGCGGTGAGCACAGATCCGGCCACTGCACTCCAGCCTGGGTGACAGAGCCAGACTCCGTCTCAAAAAAAAAAAAAAAAAAAAAAAAGAATGATGGTTTCCAGAGGCAACCATGTCCCTACAAAGGACACAAATTCATCCTTTTTTATGGCTGCATAGTATTCCATGGTGTATATGTGCCACATTTTCTTAATCCAGTCTGTCACTAATGGACATTTGGGTTGATTCCAAGTCTTTGCTATTGTGAATAGTGCCACAATAAACATACGTGTGCACGTGTCTTTATAGCAGCATGATTTATAATCCTTTGGGTAATCAACTTTTACAATAATGAGCAAGTATTCCCATATTTAATATAAATACATATGAACATACAAAGTTTATGTGATTTAATATAATTGCTGATTTTCAAAGCAGATAACACACCTCCCAGAGTGTTGCCATGTCTTAGTCCAGCAGTGTGTCCTGGGACTGTCTCTTCCCCTAAGGCAATGATCCACGCTGCCTTTTTCTTTGCTGTTCCTAGTTGGGGGTAATAGGCGTGGGGTGAAGAGGATATGCCAGACCAGATAAAAAATGGACAGGAAACATTTTTCCATGTTATCCAAAAAATTCCTAATAACATAAAATTAAAGGATAATTATTTTTAAAAATACACCTACTTCATAAGTTATATTGAACTGTATAAACTATATAAAGTAAATTAAGCACTCTAAAGCTATGAGAAGGCAGACTAAGTGGCCTTTTACTGTAGCTAAGTGTGTGTAATGGAATAGATCTACAGTATCAAGAAATTAAAGATGCGTTTAACTGGAAAGTGAGAAAAGCTAGGCATAGAAAAATGCAATATTAAGGAAATAGCAAAGGCTTAGAAGAACTATGTAAAAAGAGCTAGATAAATTTTCTTATCTACAAAACCAGAATTTATAAATATTGATATAGACTCTATGGAAGGATATAAAATATAATGCAATAGGAATGCATTCAAGTAAGCAACAGTGGCCTTTCTCTATTTTATTATCAATGGCAACTGGATAACAAAAGACATTGTTGCCCATGATAATATATGATAATAAATTATGTGGTTCATCTGATCATTTTAATCTTGATTCTCTTGTTTTAGGCAATCTAACCCCAAAATAGAAAAGGCAAACAATTACAATTTAAATAAAATTTTACAAAGAGTTTTTGTTTTGTCTACTGATCATACATTAATGCCACTCCTGCAAATAATATCTCAATTTCACTTTTGGAATTGACCTTTTTTCCCATTGAATAAAGCACATTGTATGGGATTTCTTGAAAGTAAAGCTTTGCATAATCACCTTAGAAGTAACTGAAAAAGCAAACACATAGATGTATTGTTGAGAGTTGCTGATTTAACGAATGAATTCTTGAGCTCCAAGGATTCTTGTGAAAGTCAATTTATGACCTGAGAGTATGGACCTGAACAAAACAAATAGCGGTAATAAAACACTCCCCATTCTAAAGTACCTTCCAGAAGGAAGGAATTCATCTTTTCTTGGGGTTTATGTGGATAACTTTGATTCAGAGAAAGAAGATCAAAACTTAATTCTGATCACCTGCTTTTTCCTCTTCTCTCTCCCGTTCCCCCCACCAACTATTTAACTGGGTGAGGAACAGAGTAAGATTTTCTTTTTGTTATTTTTTCTGTCTTTTAAAGCTTTCTCCAATAGCATATCTTTCCCTATGCTTACTTCAGTTTATGGATTAACACAACGGAAATGGTGCAAAATAAAATGTCATCTTATGATATTTAACTATGATCCTAATCAATTGAAAAGCAGACCCTATTTCAAAAATAGCTATTCTGTTAAACTTTTTCTTTCAAACACTATAGAATAGATTTGCTTTTGTTGGTATTTCTGGAAATATAGTAAATCATTGAAATTTGGGGACTTGGTTTTTTATATAAAAAAGGTATCTGAATTATAAGTGTCAATATTCTCTGCTCATTTTAGTTTTTTGTTTATATGATTTTACTTGTTCTAAACAAGCTGAAAGAAGAAAGCAGAGGAATTACATATTTACAGGTTTGGTTTGTTTAAGATTCTTGTTTTTCAGGCTTTTTCCTGTTGTGGATACAAGTTATTGTCTAGAAACATTTTCTTAGCCCAATATTATTTTTCTTCCACCTACCTCATCTGTACTGCTATTGGCATATACATTAAACTTTTATTTATTTTTATTTTTATTATTTTAACATTTAGGTTCAGGAGTATGTGTGTCAGTTTTGTTTGTTGTTGTTGTTGTCATTCATTTGGTTGTTTTTGAGATGAGGTCTTGCCCTATCACACAGGCTAGAGTGCAGTGGCACAAAAATAGCTCATTGCAGCCTTGGCCTCCTGGGCTCAAGGGATCCTCTCACTTCAGCCTCCTGAGTAGCTGGGACCACAGGCATGCTGCCAGAAATCCTGACTCATTTTTAATTTCTTTATAGAGGCAAGGGTCTCACTATGTTGTCCAGGTTGGTCTCAAACTCCTGGGATCAAGTGATCCTTTCAGCTTGATCGCCCAAAATACTAGGTGTTGCTCTGTTGCCCAGGCTGCAGTGGCATGATCTTGGCTCACTGCAACCTCCACCTCCCAGTTACAGGCAATTCTTATACCACAGCCTCTAGAGTAGCTGGGATTACAGGTGCAAGACACCACATCAAGCTAATTGTTGGTATTTTTAGTAGAGCTGGCGTGACCAGGCTGGTCTTGAACTCCTGACCACAAATGATATAAGCTTTCACCTTTACAAACTAAGGAAAAAAAAAATCAACTTAAGCCTTAGGAAAGCAAAAGAAAAGATATCATGAAATAGAAGAAATCATAATTTGAAAACAGGTAAAGATAGTGAAAAGCTGCTTTTCAAATAAAAGCAGATGAAACTCTACCAAGGCAAATAAAAAAAATCACAAAACATCAATATCAATAGCATAAGTAAAAGATAGGTCATTATTATTAACTCCATAAACATTAAAATAATAATAAAAAACTACCCTAAACAAATCTATGTCCTCAAATCAAATTACTTAGATGCAGTGGACTAATTTATTTGGAAGACATGAAATACCAAAACTCACACAGGAGAACTAGATTATTCACTATTTCTATATGTATTTTAAAGATTGTATCAATCAATAAAAATCTTCTATTAAAAAAGCACCCATTATCCCTCAACAAAATGAAATACTCATGCATAAATCTAATAAATATGTACAAACTCTATATGAGGAAAACTACAAAAAGTTGATGAAATAAATTCCAAAAGAACTAACTAAATGAAGAGATATTTAATTTTCATGGATAAGAAGACTCAATATTGTCAATATGTCATTTCTTCCCAATATTAACTAAAGACTCAATGTAATCTTAATACAAATTTGAGGGTATTAAAAAAAACTGATTCTACAGTTTCACAGAGACACAAAATACTTAGAATAGCCAACACAATATTGAAGGAGAACAAAGTTGCAGGGCTGGCATTACTCAATTTCAGGACTTACTATAAAGCTATAGTATTAAAGATAGCATAGTATTGGTGAAAAAAATGGACAAATAAATTAAACAAAATAGGGAGCTTGGAAATAAATGCACACACATACAGTTAATTGATCTTTGACAAAGGAGCAAAGGCAATGCAATAAAGCAAAGATAGTCTTTTCAATAAATGGTGCTTAAGCAACTGCACATTCACATAAAACAAAACTAGACCCTGATTTTATCCCTTCAACAAAATTAACTCAAAATAGGTTATAGACCTATATTAAAGCTGTAAAACTCCCACAATATAGCATAGGAGAAAACATAGACGACAATGACCTTATCAATACAGTACCAAAATCATGATCTAATAACAAACTAATAAATAAGCGGGACAACGTTAAGTTTTAAAAAATGCTGTCAAGTTAAATACAGTGTAAAGAGAATAAAAGACAAGACATTGACTGGAAGAATATATTTGCAAAAGACATATCTAATAGAGGATTGTATCCAAATATATTTAAAAAAACAAAAACAAAAACAAAAAACAGTTAAAGCTCTACTATTAGAAAACAACGAAATTAAAAACTGTGCCAAAATCCTGAGCAGATATCTCTCTAAAGAAAATTAGATGAATAAACATATGAAAAGATGTACCATGTCTTATAATATCACGGAAAAGCAAATTAAAACAACAATCACTTCACACACATTAGTGCGGCGAAATTCCAGAACACTGACAATACCAAATACTGGTAAGAATGTGGAGCAACAGAAACTTTTATTTATTGCTGGTAGGAATGCAAAATGGTACAGTCATTTTGAACTATTTTTGTACTCTGTGCCAAATTTTCTGTTTCATACTATTTTGTACCTTGTACAAGTGTACTACCTATACTAGTGGCAGCTAGTCCGGAGAGACCACTGCCTTCATGTCAGCTGCAGAAGGGAGGCGAGGCTGGAGCTACACACTCCATGGAGCCAGTGGGAGCTGGTAATAGTGGAAACCCTGATCCTTCTGAGTTGGTGGTGCAGGAGCTCCCCTGTGCAGCTGCATCCACCCAAGTTGTGGCTGCACACCAGGACCTCTAACTTCATGGAGCGGACAGGAGCCCCGATTCCCTACCCCAGGCACAGATGCAGCCGCCCAAAGGGTGGCTGCAGACTCAGGGCATTCCTGCACTCATGGTGGTCCATGAAGACACCACTCTGTCCTTGCAGGCTTGGAAGTACCTCTTCTCACTGTCGGGCATCTCCCTGCTGTCGGCACCCACTCCAATCTCAGAGCGAAGTCACGGCCAAGGCTGACCACTGTCACAGCCCAGTCAGGTGTACAAACTCTCAGGGAAGTGCTGAGATGCTAGTTCCCTGCCACTTCAGCCCCTTTCTGGACTTTGGGTGTCAGTGCACATAAGAAGGAAGCCAGGGAGGGGAAGCCAGGAAGGCTGTGGACTGGGCTGCCAATTCTAGGGACCAGAGTGGGAACTTGTGGTGCATTTTCTGGGCCTGCCCATGGCTACCCATGGACCAATTAGCATGAATTTTTTCCTCTCTGAGGCCCATAAAAGCCCCAGGCTCAGCCAGATTTGAGCAGACATTTGGACAACCAGTTAGAAAGAGGAGCTACCCACTTCGGGGCCTCCTCTCTGCTGAGAGCTGAACACTTTGTGCCCAGAATTGGTGCGTTCTCGGTCTTGCTGAATGAAGCCACGGATCCTCCCGGTAAGGGTTACAGTTCTTGGTATGTCCTGAGTTTGTTCCTTCAGACATTCAGATGTATCTGGAGCTTCTTCTTTCTGGTGGGTTCATGGTCTCGCTGACAGGAGTGAAGCTGCAGACCTTCATGATGAGTGTTACAGCTCATAAAGACAGCATGGACCCAGAAAGTGAGCAGCACAAAAATTTATTGCAAAGAGCAAAAGAACAAAGCTTCCATAATATGGAAGGGGACCCCACAGGTTGCCACTGCTAGCTCCAACCTGCTTTTATTCCCTTATCTGTTCCCACCCACATCCTTCTGATTGGTCCATTTTACAGACAGCTAATTGGTCCGTTTTACAGAGAGCTGATTGGACCATTTTGACAGGGTGCTGATTGGTGCATTTAGAATCCCTGAGCTAGACACAGAGTGCTGATTGGTGCATTTACAAATCTCTAGCTAGACATAAAAGTTCTCCAAGTCCCCACTGGATGCAAGAGCCCAGGTGGCTTCACCTAGTGAATCCCGCACCAGTCCTGAGCCTCACCTGTACTCCTCAGGCCTTGGGCAGTTGATGGGACTGGGCACCAGGAAGCAGGGGGTGGCGCCCATCATGGAGGCTAGGGCCACATGGGAGCTCACCATGGAGGCATGGCATGAACATGGTGGACAGCAGATCCCCACTTCTGCCCTGTGGGGAGGCAGCTGAGGCCTGGAGAGACTCAGCTGTAAAATTTATCTCTTTGTACTCTTTCTCTTTATTCTCAGACTAGCTGGCACTTAGGGAAAATAGAAAAGAACCTATGTTGAAATATTGGCGGCTGGTTCTCCCGATATCTGTGAACCTCATTCTTCCTGGGTATGGGAGAAGAACTCAGACCTGCCAAATGGCAGGGCTGAAAAAACTATAACACAAACAGGGCTGAAACACACCCCTTGCTCACCATGTTGTCGGTGAAGTGGAGAAGAGCTGCCCTTTGGGGATCCCAGACCTGGAAATTACCCAAGTCAGGGCTGTAACTCCCTCTTTGGGACCATGCAGTTCCTGGAGTCTCCATGTGACACTGCATTCCTCAATGGTGAAAGCTACTTGCGGTGCACCTGGTCTGGCCGCAGTCTTGCAGAGAGCAGCATCTGTGGCAGCACATGGACCTGCCCACCCCTCTGCAGCATCCCTTGTGCCCGACTGTGCACAATGCCTGGACCCCATGCTCACCTGTTCACACATCCCTAATGACTATATGCCTGGTTTGCCCTTGGCAGGCATGGGATCCAGGCAGTTAGCATGAGCCAGTTGCATCCTGCCAGGCTGAGTGGGTGAAATGAGCCAGTGGACCTGAGCAAAACTCAGGCAAAGGCACCACTTGTCACAGAGGTTTCTGACTAGAAATGGAAATGCAACACCCTAAGGATCTTGAAACATTACTTCGTACTTTGTATCAAAAGTGTTTCACGTTTTCTTATAAAACTCTCCTAGAGATATTCCACTATTATTTGTATCTTGACACTTGTGAGTCTGCTGGTAGAATGTGGGAAGAGGAAGCATTTTTTGATGCTTTGATTAAGCATCTCTTTTGAGTAGGCATCATGTAGCTAGATCATGAGGGAGTGGCCTTCTCAGTGTTCCTGCCACTCATCTTGCATGTGTATATGTTCCTGTGGTAGGTGCTTTTTTTTTTTTTTTCTATTTCTTAGCAACAACAGATTTTTCCTGTGTTCTAAGAGAGATATAATTCATTGATCCCTCACCTTTGAACAAATGGTTTTCCTCCAGTAAGGAAAACAGGGGAGGAAGCCCTGAGCAAAATTTTGTGCTTCCACACAGTCACCATTCCATCCCTGAAACATGAATAGTGCTTTCTCAAGATCCAAACCAATCTGATTTGTGAGCACTGCATGAAACCCCTGGAGAAAAGAACTAAAATGTATCCCTATATCTTTGATCACCAAACTATTTGCCACATACAGTTTCCATTCATTTTTTACTTCTGTAGCTAAATTTTTAATTGATGTCTGGCTTTGTGTTTCTACACGAGCAAACACTTTTGTCCTGAGTCTTCTAATAGACTACTTATCTCTGTTTAGATGTCAGACTAATTTTTTGCTCTTTTAACTCAGCTCTCTCCTGTCTTCAAGGAGTAATGAATTTTCAGATTTTCTGTTTTATTTATTGTTTTCTTTTTGGTTATTGTAGTGATGGAAGTGATGCTTGTTTTACCTCTCTACATTGTTATATAAAAACCAGAGCTCCATAATTTATCTTATTCTTTCACAATATGTATCTACTTTTAAGGACATTTTGTTGACTCTAACTTCAAAATATATTAACTGTCAAAGTACTTCTTACCAGGTATAATGTTGCAATCAGATTCTACCAGTATCATCTCTAGTTTATTGTTACATAATGATAAAGGAATCAATTGGCAAGAAGATATAACAATTATAAATATATACGCACCAAAGACCAGAGCACACAGATATATAAAGGTAATATTGATGGAGATAAAGAGAAAAATAGATCCCAATAAGTAAAAAGTTAGGAAATTCAACACCCTACTTTCGGCACTGGATGGTTTATCTAGACAGAAAATCCACCAAAAAAAAAAAAAAAGAAAAGAAAAGAAAAAAAAAATTCAGACATAATATGCACTGTAGAAAAAATTGATCTAACAGACATTTACAAAACATTTTTAGTAGCTGCAGAATAAAATTTTTCTCATCAACACATGGAAAATTCTGCAAAATAGACTATATGTTAGGCCACAAAACAAGTCCCAACAATTTTTTTTAAAATTGAAATTCTATCAAGTATGTTCTTAAACCACAAAGAAATAAAATAAGAAATCAATAACAAGGGGTAATATAAAAACTGTACAAATACATGGAAATTAAGCAACATGCTACTGAATGATCAATGGGTCAATAAGAAAAATTAATAGAGAAATTAAAAAAAAAATTTGAACCAATTGAAAATGAAAACACGACATAGCAAAATCTGTGACTGATAGGGTACAATGCATGCTATTTGGGTGATGGATTCCCTAAAAGCTCTGACCTCACTGCTACATAATCTAAGAATGTAACAAACTTGTACCTGTGTATTATACATTTATACAAAAAATATACACTACGGCAAAAATAATGCTAAGAGGAGTGTTTATAGCAATAAATGCCTACTGCAAAAACCAGAAAAAATTCCAATGAACAACCTAACAAAGCAACTGAAGGAACTAGAAAATAAGAACAAACCAAACACA